>NW_027441454.1:1516500-1833000 GCF_964195595.1 Calonectris borealis | reverse complement strand
GTATCCTCAGATACAGTCCTGGGCAGGAACTGTCTTGGGGGCACTGGGCGCTGTGCAAGACACAAAATGACCTTTTTTTTAATGCTGCTAGCCTGTTAGTAACAGACATGTTTAGGAAGTGACAATAAAAATAAAACAAAGAACTAAAGACAAAGATGCAAAGCAAAGAAAATGTTTAAAACCACTTTTCAGCTTTTAAAATTCTTCACTGTTTTATTGTCTTTTGTTTTAATACACTAGTCTTTGGGGGAATTTGTGTCCTTGTTCCTTCTTTTTTTTGAAAATTGAAGGTTTTTTCTAGAACTGAGGTTGGATGTAGGACACAAATGTCTTCAGCTAGAGGGACACATAGTATGTCTCCTGCCAGTATGGATGCCCTGGGAACCCCCTGCCCACCTCCACCTGCAGATCCCGAGGGGCTCTGCTCTCCCACACTTCCTGTCTGATAGCTGCCAGCCCCAGGCAAACACCTCAGGTACATTGAGGCCTCTAAAAGTGGCCCTGGATGGTTTATGGTCAGACAAACAAGGTCTGCCTAGAAAGGTGAACAAATTTGCAACATTTAAAAAAATATCTAAGTACATTTTCATCAGCTGGAACAATTGAGTACTTTTAATATAATGGCAGTGTTTTCACACCATGCCAGAATGGGAATTTGCAGGAGGTGCATTCATCATAGGAGAAAAAATACTGATCTCCTGTATTTGCATTACGGCTACTCTATTATATTACGCTGTGTATTTAATCTCCCTCATCTTTCAGGTGTTCCTACCTCTCCTGATTAAACGACCATGTCTAAGGGCATCTTTTCAGCAGAAGTATCGGGACATTTGCCCTTCCCATTGCTGTCCAGATTTCCCCCTCCCCTTGCTTTTTGTTCATTGAGATACCTCCCAATTATCTGGTTGCTGCTTTGAGCTTCAGGGAGTTAGAAACTTGCCCCATCTTTCAGAAGTCAAACTAACTCTTTAATCAGCTCCTTAATTGCATTTCTATCCATCCCTTCCTATCTCTCTGGGTAAAACAGTTCTTGTATGGCTATCGTCATTGGCCATCTCCACCGCAGGATGTCCTACACTGTCCCACTCCTGTGCCTGTTTCCTTGCAGGCTGTGGACACACTATCCACTTCCTCACCTTGCTCTCATCCTCACATGGCCCTGCCTGTACCAATGTCTCTCTTTGAAACAGAAAGCCATGGACTGATCACAGACAAACCCCACCACCCCAGTGACCGGTTGCACCATGGCACTACCCTTCAACTGACATTTCATTTTTCCTCATGCCCAGGCTCACACTTCAAAATTTTTCCTTTCTCGTGCTGTTTCCTCTACAAAGAAAAGCTTCATCCTCTCTGAAAGCACCCTTCAAGCAGCTGCAGGCTATTACAGCATTGCCCTTGGCTATTACAACATCATGAGGCCAAAGCAGCCCAGCTCCCTCAGCCTCTCCACACAAGTCATGGGATTCAGCCCCTTCACCCCATCTTGGCATATGTCCTCTGGACCTTCTCCAGATCCCCCGTACTTCTGCAGAACATGGAGCCCCACACCACAACAGATTTATTTCAGATGTGGCCTCACCAGTGCTGAGTCAAGGGAGAGGGTAACTGCCCTTGGCTGGGTGGCCATGTTCCTCCTAATTCAGCCCCATATGCAGCTGCCCTTAGTAGTGGTCAGCATGCTCCACTGGCTCTTATAAGCATCCCTTGTAGCAACCATGGCCTTCTCCTCAGGCTCACTCCTTAGCCGGTCAGCTCCAAGCTTGCCCTGATACATGGAGCTACTCTGCCCCTGAGGCAGGACTGGCCACTTCTCCATGCAAAACTTGGTGAGGTTTCTGTTGGCCACCCTGTCCTGTGGTGCCTCTAACAAGATGACAGCATGAGGAATTGTGGGACATGACGGACAATAAAAGGAGGTACTAGTGGACTTGCTGAGCAAAGTAAGAATTCCCAATGCAGAATTCCCAGAACCACCAACAGAGGGCACCAGGCAAGCAAAACCAGGGCCAGTGAGGAAAGGGAAAACAGAGGCAGGCTTCTTGTATGAGAGGGTTTGAGGATGACCAAAGGGAAGAACCTGGGAGGGGGGAAACAGGGAGGAAGAGAGTCGGAGGTGAAGCAAAGGGTACAAGCAGGGCTGTTTGTGGGCACCTATCAAGTAGCCCTCAATCTCGGCAGGGAAGTCAGCATGGCTGGGCACACCTCTGATGTGCCCGCACAGGAATGCACACAGCTTGGGGAGCAAAGAGGAGGAATTAGGAGTCCGTGGGCAATTTCCGAGCTATAATTTCACTTAGATAGCAGAGACACGGTCAGATAGCACACACCACCACTGGAGTATGGCCATGGATGGAAGGTGCCTCTTTAGGAAAGATGGGGCAGGTCAGTGAGGAAGGAAAGTTGCCCGGTATGTGGGCGAGCAGAAGGAAAGCGTGGAGCTCTGCCTGGTGACAGGTGATGAGCCAGATGAGAGCTGATGGCTCAGGATTAGTGGGCAGACCAACGTGGGTGACGCTGTAGTTGGTGTCTGCTATGGTGTCTGCATATTAGGAAGAAGCAGCAGATGAGGCCTTCTTCAGACAAGTAGAAGCAGCCCATCTCGATCTCAATCTGGTAATTCAATCTGGACACGAAGAGCATCATGAAAGGATTTAACAATGACGCCAGCAGCAAAAGGAAGGCTCAGGAAAAAGTGGGCCTGCTGCTAGATGGGGTGGGACCCTGGTGACAGAGAACACAGAAAGAGCCAAGGTACTCCATGCTTCTTCCTCTCTGGAGGAGGAAGTTTACTGGTAAGACCAACCTTCAGGAATCCCAGGCCCCCAAGACCAGAGACAAGGAGCAAGGAAGACTTACCCTTGATGCAGGAGTCTCAGGTTAGGGAACAATTAAACACACTGCACATGCGTAAGTCCTTGGGACCTGAGGGCATGCACTCCTGAGTGCTGAGGAAGTTGGCTGATGTCATTGTAAGGCCACTTGAAATCAAGTTTGAGAGGTCATGGGGATTGGGTGAGGTTCCTGAGGACTGGAAGAAAGCAAATGTAAATCCTATCTTGAAGCAGGGCAAGGAGGAGGATGCAGGGAGCAGTCAGCATGTCTCCCGTTATATCCCTATAGACAAGGCGAGCAAGTATGGACTAGTTAAGTGGGAAATGAGATGGATGGAAACCTGACTGAAGCCCAGAGGGTTGTGTCCAGTGGCACAAAGTCCAGCTGGAGGAGAGTCACCAGTGGTGTAGCCCAAGGGCTGATACTGGGTCCCGTTCCATTCAAGTTTTCATTTCAGTTCTGAGTGATGGGACCGAGGGCATCCTGAGCAAGTTTGTGGATGATACAAAATTGGGAGGAATGGCTGATACACCAGTGCACTGGGGAGATCCCGTTTTATTACAGAGAGATTATGGGGGAGCTCCGCCCCAGGGTTAGACACACTCTTACACAGGCTCCAGGTGAGACAGAGCAGGTTCATGCCTCCGGAGAAGTGAAACAAATTCCAACATTTGTCTGGGAACATAATAACCACAAGAAACAAGAATGATAAAGTTAATGATAATGATGCCAATAACGATAATACACCAAAGCACCAGTTTTGGGTGGAATATCCTGGGAGTCGTTTGTGGAGAGAGATGGAGAATTTATCACTATTGCAAAAACTTTCCTGTAAGCCCTGTCTGCGAACGTGGAGAACCAGGACAAAATGCCAACTTCAGAAGAAGATGTGCATGGGGACAATATGGAAAAGAGGCAAAGGGAATCCCCCAAAAAATCACGTGAGCCAGACAAACCAGCCAATGAGCCCATGAACTCCAAACTGGATTTCGAGGTGCCAAAGAGAGAGGAAGGGTGCTGGTGGGGAACTCCCTTTCCCCGTGGTTGTGGGGGATCTGACAGGTACCTGTAAGACCCTGTGGGGTGCAGGTGGGGGCTATATAGGTCTCCTTGTCCTTAGGTTGATGACCTGATTGCATGTTTCAAAAAGCTCTGGCTGACTGAGTGAGGGGAGAAGTGAGGAGGGTGCTGGCACTTGCCCACGTCCACCTGAGCCACACCAGCCAAACCCAGTATGCTGTGTGCATGTCATGCCAAGGGATGGGGAAGGGAGTGGTGGTGGTGGATGTAAATGTACTGAATAATGTAGGACCTGAGCAGGACGCACACGGTATGGAATAAGAGGTGGAGGTTGTACTGGGTCTGGCTGGGATGAAGTGAATTTTCTTGTTAGCAGCCCCTCTGGTGCCGTGCTTTGCCTTGGTGGCCCAAACAGCTCTGATAACACACTGACATCGTAGCTATTGCTGAGCAGCGCTTGCCCAGCGTCAAGGCCTGCTCTGTTTCTCCCTCTGCCCCAACAGTGAGGGGGCTGGGGGTGGCAAGAGGCTGGGAGGGGACAAAGCCAGCACAGCTGACCCCCAAGTGACCAAAGGGATATTCCACACCACGTGATGTCATGGTCAGCAATAAAACTGGGGAGGAGGGTGTGTTCTTTGAAGTGTCCTTTACTCAGAGACTGGCTGGGCATTGATCTCCTGCTGTGAGCGATTGATTCTGCACTTATTAAACTGTCTTCATCTCGACCCAGGAGATTTTTTTTTCGTCGCTTCTTTTCTTCCAGTTCCCTCCTCCATCCCACTGGTGGGGAGTGAGCAAGTGACTGGGTGGGGGCTGCCACATGGGGCCACTCCACCACGTGGGCACATAGCAAATAGGTTGGTATGTGCTTGTGAGGTCCCTGGTGCCTAAGTAGGTCATAGGCCGAGAGCTGGCACATGGCTTGTGTAAGTGGTTGTGACACTACTGATACCTGAGTAGCTGATAGGCCAAGAGTAGGCATGTAGCTTGTGAGGTCACTTGTACCTTCACATCTCGTAGGCGAGTAGGTAGCAAGTAGGTGGCTTTGTGGTGGTCAGGTCACTGATGCCTGGGTAGATGATAGGCAAGAGGGAGGCACATGGCTTGGGTATGTACTTGTGAAGTCACTCTTGGCTGAATAGCTGATAGGCCAGGACCAGGTGCATGGCCTTTCTAGGTGCTTGTGAGGTCACCGGAGGCTGAGGCCCTCAACAGCAAGTACATGGCAAATGGGTGTACATGTTCTTGTGAGGTCCCTGGTGCCTGAGTAGCTGATAGGCCAGGAGCAGGCATCTGGCATTGTACTGGTTTTGGCTGGGACAGAATTAACTTTCTATTTAGTGAAACAGTGAGCGCGCGACTGTATGGGACTTAGCTGCTGGCCGGGGTTAAACCACGACAGGTACGTGTAGGTTGTTTTGAGGTCACTGGTGCCCGAGTAGCTGATAGGGCAGGAGCAGGCCCATGGCATGTGGAGGTGCTTATGAGGTCACTCATGCCTGAGTAGCTCACAGGCCTGGAGTAGGCCCATGGCATGTGGAGGTGCTTATAATGTCATTGCTGCCTGAGGAGCTGATAGGGCAGGAGCAGGCCCGTAGTTTCTGTAGGTGGTATGAGGTCATTGGTGCCTGAATAGCCGATATGCCAGGAGCAGGCCAATATGAGAGGCAGATGCTATGACGTCATCTGTGGCTGAGCAGCAGATAGGCCATGGCCTGTGTAGGTGCTTATAATGTCATTGCTGCCTGAGGAGCTGATAGGGCAGGAGCAGGCCCGTAGTTTCTGTAGGTGGTATGAGGTCATTGGTGCCTGGATAGCCCATAGGCCAGGAGCAGGCCAATATGAGAGGCAGATGCTATGACATCATCTGTGGCTGAGTAGCAGATAGGCCAGGGGCTGTGTATGAGCTTGTGTTGTCACTGGTGCCTGAGTAGCTGATAGGCCAGGAGCTGGCACATAGCTTGTGTAGGTGCTTCTGATGTCACCAGAATAATATTTAGGCCATGCCCAAATGCGGCGTTTTGGAAGAACCAAGGTCAGCAGAAGTCCGTACGCCGCGCACACGTGTGACAGCGTAACTCGTACACACGGTGTCGGCAGTAGGAGGGTGTGAGGTCACCACCAGTATAACTCATGGGCACGCAGCAGTGGCAGGAGGAGGGTGGCAGCAGCCGTGGCACCGATGGCACCCCGTGGCTGTGGGGCTCGGTGCAGAGCGGCCGTGTGCTGCCACAAGGGCATCCCGGGGGATGGGAGCTGCCCGGCCCTGTGTCTGCGAGGCCGAAGGAGCAGCCCCTGCAGCCCTGGCTGGAGCAGTCGGGGTGGGGGTGGCTCGGGGGCACCCCAGGGCTGTGCCCGGGCACGGTGCCACGAGGAAACCACAGACTTCCTGCCTGGGCGCTGCGGGGGGAGCGCGGCGAGCGCCGTGAGGCCACGTGGGCTGTGGTTTGTGCACCTGCAGGCTGCGGCTCCCGATGCGCCGGCGGGGAATAACGGCCCCGTGGTGACACGCTGAGAGCCAGGGATGTGTCTGAGCCTCTGGGCTGTTCGTCTGCTGCCAGGGCAGGGACGTGTCCCAGCGCTGGCTCCTGGGAGGGGTCTTCCATGGGCTCTGCAGGGAAGGAAGGGGGAGCCAGCACTGCTGGGATGAGGTTCTGGCCTGGGCCAAGGCCCATTCGCAGCTGCTGCTCCCAGCAGCGTGGGGTCTGTAGCAGGGGCAGGGGCTGTTTCCTTCCCTTCCTGACACAGACCCTGCTGCAATCCCAGCCCTCGGGTCCCCCTGGCACGGGGACGGCTGGACTCTCTCACCTTGGGCTCTTGGATGGGCCTGGCGTAGGAGATGCTCAGTGCTCCTGGTCAACACAAGAGGGTTCCAGGGGTGAAAACCCCATTTCCCCCCCAACAACCTGCCCTGTCCTGTGACGGCCCCCCACCACAGTGACGTGACACCTGCAGCAGAGCCGTCTCTCATATATGGTCACGAACGGCGCTGGAGAAGTTCATTGGAGGGCTGGGCTGTGTCGGAGGGGAGATAGCTCCCGATAATGTCTAAAAAGGTCCTGCTGCTTTGATTGGCTCCTCCTGCAGCTGGGCTGGGATCTGCAGAGATATATTGCCCTCCTGTCATCATTGTCCCCAGGAGGCCCCAGGAGCTGAGGCAGGGAGCGTGGCGCAGCAGGGATGTGCTGGCAGGGCAGGAGGCTCAGGATGGGCACAGAGGGACTCCTGTGCCCTCAGATGCTGTGGTTGCTCCTCTGGGTACAGCTGTGCAGCGGTAAGTGCCCGTTCCCTTGTCCCACAGCCCAGGGCCAGCGGGCGCCAGCATGGTCATAGGATCTGTCTGGGAATGGGTTTCTTTGAGGTGCTACTGAGCTGAGGGTCAGAAGGTGCTCGAGTCCATGGACCCTGTGCCTGCCTGTCTGGGTGGGAGAGGGAATCTCCTTTTCCAGGGCTCCGGCGTTTCGGGCAGCCTGTGCCTGGCTGGATTCATAGACACTCGTAGACACCCTTTTGGGACCCTCTCTTCCCCAGCCGGTGGTGGCCTCTGGAGCCGGTGGTGGCCCAGCTGGCGATGGCAGCACGCAGAGATGCCCAGGGCACTGTCAACCTCTGGGGTGCCCCGGAGGGTCTGTGTGCTGCTCCCTGCCTCCCGGTTCCAGGGGAGCCCTGACCCCATGAGGGCAGTTTGTGCCCCGAAGAGAGAAGGGGATGGGGACATCTGCGTCGAGAGACATCCTTCCTGGGGGGCCCGGCCCAGAGCAGGGGCTGGGCTGACAGCAGGGGCAAGGAGGGGCTGTGGGTGGGGAGATCATTGGAATTGTCTCGGTGGGAGCTCGGAAAGCCCTGGGGGTGGGGGTGGGTTTGGATGGTGCGGGGGCAGGTGGTTTGCATGGGAAGCCGGCCTGGGTACCCGGGGCTGTTCAGGGGAAGAGGGGTGGGCTGGGGAAGAGCGGGTGCCCTGTGCAGGGCTGGGCACAGTGTGGAGGTGTGCGTGGGCAGGGGGTAGGTGGCCGTTGGGGTGGGCAAAGGTGCCTTGTGTGGTGGGATGACGAATGACCCAGTAGGGCCAGAACTGCAGACCCCCAGCCTTGTGCAGCGCGTGGGGATAGAAGGGACCCCCGCACTGCACTGGGGACAGCCTGGAGGGGAGAGGGCCCCCACCCTGGTATCTCGGACATGGCCAGGGCGTTCCCCCAGACCTGCAGAGCTGGGCCTTGGCACTCTCCTGACTGGTCCCATGTTGGTGTTTGAAGGGGCTGCAGAGGTGAGGCTGGTGGATGGCGGCAGGCACTGTGCTGGGAGAGTGGAGGTGAAACACAGGGGCGAGTGGGGGACCGTGTGTGGTGACTACTGGAGCATGAACGATGCGGCAGTGGTTTGTAAGCAGCTGGACTGTGGGTCTGCTGTTGGAGCTCCTCAGTACGGACACTTTGGGCCAGGATCTGGCCCCATTTGGATGGATGATGTTGGCTGTAATGGCACCGAATCTGCCCTGTCTGACTGCCCACACAGAGGATGGGGTGAACATGACTGCATTCATGCTTATGATGCTGGAGTGACATGTTCAGGTAAGAGAACAACCTGTTCCTCACCTTTGGGGATGTGACGGGGGAAGGGACCTTGGCTGTGCCCTCAGGGAGCAACAAATGAGCACCGGAACATTGCCCAATGTGGCCGGGCACACGGCCGAGCTGGGGCTGTCATCGCTGGTGTTCCCAGTCCCTGGGAAAGCCCAGAGGGAGCCCACCCCAGGGTGAACTAACCCTGCCACAGTGTCTCAGCCCCTCTTCAGTCAGTGTCTTGGGCTGCAGATGGATCCTCCATCCCTGCCCCGGGGTGTCCACTGATCTCCACTGATCTCTACCCATTCTGCCACTTCCCAGCCAACAATGCTGAGGGTCCCTGTGCTGGAGAAACCAGGGGGCACTTGCGTGGCACTCCACCCCTTGGAGGAATGGCATGAGATGCTGGTCCCCCTGGGTCACTCCCCTTCACAGGCATGAGTACCTCAGCTGAATCCAAAGGGCTTTTCAGAGCGCGTGAGCGCTGGGCCCTGGGAGAGGAACAGGGTGGCACAGAGCCCTTGGCTGCCTGTCCCCAGGGCTCAGCTGTGTGGTCCAGCACTGGGAGGCTTAGGAGCTTGGCAGCTGCTTGACTCTGGCTGCTCCCTTCTGCATCACCACGTGCCCAGGCTGGTCCTGGGACATCCCTGGGGCTGTGACAGCCCCACGGGGACACGGCCCCATGCAGGCAGCGCTGACCTGCTGCCCAACCTCTCCTGCCTTCCCATGGCTCCCCACACTGCCCCACGAAACAGAGGCTTTGGCAGCACTTACTGACTCTCATCTGTGCCTGCTGTTACCCTCTGAGCCAGTGCGAGCCGAGGGGGCATGCAGGTCTCCTGCCCCTCTGCCTGGCCGTTGGCTTGGGACCTGTGCACCTCCAGGCAGAGCACTGTGTGCCTGGCTGAGGACGTGCCCTCCGAGCAGGCATCGGAGAGGTCTGGGCAGGCACCAGCCATAGGAACAGCTGCACCATTTCTGTGCTCTGTGACATCTGCCCCTAACAGGAACCTCCCAACACCCAGAACAGCCCTGGCAGCAGGGTGCATTTCTGGCTGCATCAGGGTGATGGTCCTGCCTGGTCCCAAGCTCTGCAGAGGCTGAGCAGGCTGCAGCAGTCATTACCATCCGGGCCAGTTCTCCCAGACCTGAACTGCGCACCCCACTGCAGTGCTGGGGGGACCACGCCGGGCAGCACAGGGCACCTTGTGCCGCAGCAGATTGTCTGAGCGGTGCCTGGTGCTGAGACAGACACAGACCCTCTAGTGCTGTGATGGTGTAGAGAAGGGGTGCTGGGAGGCCTGGACGTGTTTGTGTCACCAACAGTCCCCCAACAGCTTCCTCTGGGATGCGCAATGGGGGCAATTGGGTCACGGCTTGCTTGGAGGTGATGCAGGATGTGGTCATGTATCTGTCAGAGGGCTCCGGGAACTCCCAGTTATTTTGGTTTCTCCAGGATTTGTCCGGCTGGTAGAAGGGAAGAACCGCTGTTCAGGACGTGTGGAGGTCCATGACGGGGACCAGTGGAAAACTGTCTGTGACTCCCACTTTGGTGCCAAAGCTGCTGGTGTGGTCTGCAGGGAGTTGCAGTGCGGTGTGGCCCTGCCTGTGGCTGGGCCAGCTCCCTTTGAAGAAGGGGTGGGTCCCATCTGGGCCGGAGAGCTGCAGTGTGTGGGGAATGAATCCCTCCTTGCCTCCTGCCCCAGGGGGTCCCCCAGGGACCAGCCCTGCACCCACATGAACAGTGCTGTTGTCACCTGCACACGTAAGGACTCAGGGTGGGGTGCTGAACACCAGGGTGAGCTCCAGCTTGGGGGGGGGCAGGCTGTGCCTGTGGAGACAAGGGAACTGGGGTGTGTGTTCCCACAGGCTGGCAGAGAGGTGATCTTCTGGGGGATCCCAGACAAGGGCAGGGCTGGGCTGATGCCCAAGGACAAGGAGGGGCCATGGGTTGGGAGGGCTCACTGGGACCATCATGTTGCACCGCAGGGGACACAGAAAGGCCTGAGGGTGGAGGATGTCCTGGCAGGTGCCCAGGGCAGGCTGTGGTCCAGGAGAGCTCGGGGCCCTGGGCAGAAGCAGCAGTGTGTGCTTGGGGGAGTCCTGGTGGGGGCAGGTCTCTTCTCGGGGTGCTGGCTGGGGAGGAGCGGGTGCCCTGGGTGGGCGTGGGCCGGGGGCAGGTTGCAGGGGGCCGTTGGGGTGGAAGGAAGGCTGGGGTGCCAAAGTCTGTGGGGCCACGAATGAGCCAGCAGGGCTGGAGCTGGGCATCCCCAGCCTTGCACAGCCCATGGAGATAGAAAGGACCCTGCACTACCCCGGGGACAGCCTGGAGGGGAGTGGGCTCCCACCCTGGCACCTCTGACTCCACCCGGGCAGGGGTTCCCCCAGACTCACAGTGCTGGGGGGCTCAGCGCTGTCCTGACTGGTCCTGTGTCAGTGTTTGAAGGTGCCGTGGAGGTGAGGCTGGTGGATGGCGGCAGGCGCTGTGCTGGGAGAGTGGAGGTGAAACAACAGGGCGAGTGGGGGACCGTGTGTGGTGACTACTGGAGCATGAACAATGCGGCAGTGGTTTGTAAGCAGCTGGGCTGTGGGTCTGCTGTTGGAGCTCCTCAGTACGGACACTTTGGGCAAGGATCTGGCCCCATTTGGATGGATGATGTTGGCTGTAATGGCACCGAATCTGCCCTGTCTGACTGCCCACACAGCGGATGGGGTGAAAATGACTGCGTTCATGCTCATGACGCTGGAATGATGTGTTCAGGTAAGGGCAGAGCCTATTCCCCTTCTGTGGGGCTGGGACGGGCGAAGAGACCTGGCTTGTCCTCAGGGAGCAACAAGTGGGCACCGGAGCATTGTTCAACGTGGCCGGTCGCACTGCCGAGCTGGGACTGTCATTGCTGGTGTCCCCGGTCCCTCGGGATAGCCCAGTGGGAACCTGCCCAAGGGTGCCCTTACCCTGCCTGGCCCTGCGCTGGCTCTGATTAATCCCCCACCCTGCCCTGCATTGTCTGTTGATTCCCATCTTTCCCCTCCTATTCACCCAGGACCTGTCTGGCAGTGCCAAGGGCCAGGTCCCCCCATGCAGAGGCACCAAGAGTGACTCCTGTGGCCACCCACAGTACTGGAGAAGGGCGTGAGATGGCTAGCTACTTTGGGGTTGTGCTCCCTGGCGACACAAGTCCCTTGGCTGAATCAAAGGGGTTGCTTGGAGAGGAGGAGCGCTTGGCCTGGTCTGAGGAGCGGGGTGGCATGTGGCACCTTTCCCAGGGTCACCTCATGAGAGCCTGCCCGTGGGGACATGGCCCCGTCCAGGAGGGCTGACCTGCTGCCCAGCCTCTCATGTCTGTCCCAGCCCCTGGCTGCCTTGCACTTTTGGGTTTGCCAGCATTTACTGGCACTCCCCTGTGCCTGCCCTTGCACTGGGAGCTCGTGTAAGCCCAGGGTTGCTCTCTGTCCACTCTCCTGCCCTCCGCCTGGCTGTTGTCCAGGGACATGAGCATCCAGCAGCGCACTCTGGCCATGGCTGAGGACCTTTTTGCTGGGCAGGTGCTGGAGCAGGGGCTGGCACAGACACCGACCGCAGGTACAGCCTCACTCTACTTTTGCCCTGTGCCATGTCCCATCTACCAGCAGTGCCCCACAGCCCAAGACCCCCCTGGGAACAGGGCACGTTTCTGGTGGCACCAAGAGGTTCCTCATGGCTGGCCCTGAGCTCCATGGGGCAGAGCAAGCTGCAGCAGGCAACAGCGCCTGGGCTCATTTCCCTGGAGCCCAAGTGCTCTGGGAGCTGCAGTGCCCAGGGACCAGTGCCGGGCAGCCCAAGGCCTGTGGGGCAGCAGCAGTTTGTCTGAGCAGTGCCTGTGGCAGTGGGTTTGGGAGAGAAGCAAGCCCACAAGTGCTGGGCTGATTTCTGAGGAGCGGCAGGCGGGCCCTGCTGTGTTTGTGCCATCAGCACCCCCTGAGAGCCGCTGGGGTGGTCGTGGGGCTTTTTGCCTTTGGCCACCTTGGACGTGGGATGTGGTCAGGGGACTGCCAGAGGGCTGTGGGACCTCCCAGGGGTCTTTGGTTGCTCTGGGATCTGGCTGGTTGGTCAGAGGGAATAGCCCCTGCTAAAGACATATAGCGATCCATGACGGGGACCCTTGGAAAACTGTCTGTGACTCACACCTTGGTCCCAAAGGTGCCACCATGGTCTGCAGCGTCTGCTGTGTGTCTGCAATAGACAAATACCCTTGAGTGCTGTGATGGTGTAGAGAAGGGGTGCTGGGGGGCTGGACGTGTCTGTGTCACCAACAGTGCCCCAACAGCTTCCTCTGGGATGCGCAATGGGGGCAATTGGGTCATGGCTTGCTTGGAGGTGATGCAGGATGTGGTCATGTATCTGTCAGAGGGCTCTGGGAACTCCCAGTTGGTTTGGTTTTTTCCAGGATTTTTCCGGCTGGTGGAAGGGAAGAGCCGCTGCTCAGGGCGTCTGGAGGTCCATGACGGGGACCAGTGGAAAACTGTCTGTGATTCCCACTTTGGTGCCAAAGCTGCTGGTGTGGTCTGCAGGGAGTTGCAGTGCGGTGTGGCCCTGCCTGTGGCTGGGCCAGCTCCCTTTGAAGAAGGGGTGGGTCCCATCTGGGCCGGAGAGCTGCAGTGTGTGGGGAATGAATCCCTCCTTGCCTCCTGCCCCAGGGGGTCCCCCAGGGACCAGCCCTGCACCCACATGAACAGCGCTGTTGTCACCTGCACACGTAAGGACTCAGGGTGGGGTGCTGAACACTGGGGTGAGCTCCAGCTTGGGGGGGGGCAGGCTGTGCCTGTGGAGACAAGGGAACTGGGGTGTGTGTTCCCACAGGCTGGCAGAGAGGTGACCTTCTGGGGGATCCCAGACAAGGGCAGGGCTGGGCTGATGCCCAAGGACAAGGAGGGGCCATGGGCTGGGAGGGCTCACTGGGATCACCATGTTGCACCCCAGGGGACAAAGAAAGGCCTGAGGGTGGAGGATGTCCTGGCAGGTGCCCAGGGCAGGCTGTGGTCCAGGGGAGCTCGGGGCCCTGGGCAGAAGCAGCAGTGTGTGCTTGGGGGAGTCCTGGTGGGGGCAGGTCTCTTCTCGGGGTGCTGGCTGGGGAGGAGCGGGTGCCCTGGGTGGGCGTGGGCCGGGGGCAGGTTGCAGGGGGCCGTTGGGGTGGAAGGAAGGCTGGGATGCCAAAGTCTGTGGGGCCACGAATGAGCCAGCAGGGCTGGAGCTGGGCATCCCCAGCCTTGCACAGCCCATGGAGATAGAAAGGACCCTGCACTACCCCGGGGACAGCCTGGAGGGGAGTGGGCTCCCACCCTGGCACCTCTGACTCCACCCGGGCAGGGGTTCCCCCAGACCCACAGTGCTGGGGGGCTCAGCGCTGTCCTGACTGGTCCTGTGTCAGTGTTTGAAGGTGCTGTAGAGGTGAGGCTGGTGGATGGCGGCAGGCGCTGTGCTGGGAGAGTGGAGGTGAAACAACAGGGCGAGTGGGGGACCGTGTGTGGTGACTACTGGGACATGCACGATGTGGCAGTGGTTTGTAAGCAGCTGGGCTGTGGGTCTGCTGTTGGAGCTCCTCAGTACGGACACTTTGGGCAAGGATCTGGCCCCATTTGGATGGATGATGTTGGCTGTAATGGCACCGAATCTGCCCTGTCTGACTGCCCACATAGAGGATGGGGTGAACATAACTGCATTCATGGTCAGGACGCTGGAGTGATGTGTTCAGGTAAGGGCAGAGCCTATTCCCCTTCTGTGGGGCTGGGACGGGCGAAGAGACCTGGCTTGCCCTCAGGGAGCAACAAGTGGGCACCGGAGCATTGTTCAATGTGGCTGGTTGCACTGCCAAGCTGGGACTGTCATTGCTGGTGTCCCCGGTCCCTCGGGATAGCCCAGTGGGAACCTGCCCAAGGGTGCCCATACCCTGCCTGGCCCCTGCACTGGCTCAGATTAATCCCCCACCCTGCCCTGCATTGTCTGTTGATTCCCATCTTTCTCCTCCTATTCACCCAGATCCTGTCTGGCAGTGCCAGGGGCCAGGTCCCCCCATGCAGAGGCACCAAGAGTGACTCCTGTGGCCACCCACAGTACCGGGGAGGGGCGTGAGATGGCTAGCTACTTTGGGGTTGTGCTCCCTGGCGACACAAGTCCCTTGGCTGAATCAAAGGGGTTGCTTGGAGAGGAGGAGCGCTTGGCCTGGTCTGAGGAGCGGGGTAGCATGTGGCACCTTTCCCAGGGTCACCCCATGAGAGCCTGCCCGCGGGGACATGGCCCCGTCCAGAAGGGCTGACCTGCTGCCCAGCCTCTCATGTCTGTCCCAGCCCCTGGCTGCCTTGCACTTTTGGGGTTGCCAGCATTTACTGGCACTCCCCTGTGCCTGCCCTTGCACTGGGAGCTCGTGTAAGCCCAGGGTTGCTCTCTGTCCACTCTCGTGCCCTCCGCCTGGCTGTTGTCCAGGGACATGAGCATCCAGCAGCGCACTCTGGCCATGGCTGAGGACCTTTTTGCTGGGCAGGTGCTGGAGCAGGGGCTGGCACAGACACCGACCGCAGGTACAGCCTCACTCTACTTTTGCCCTGTGCCATGTCCCATCTACCAGCAGTGCCCCACAGCCCAAGACCCCCCTGGGAACAGGGCACGTTTCTGGTGGCACCAAGAGGTTCCTCATGCCTGGCCCTGAGCTCCATGGGGCAGAGCAAGCTGCAGCAGGCAACAGCGCCTGGGCTCATTTCCCTGGAGCCCAAGTGCTCTGGGAGCTGCAGTGCCCAGGGACCAGTGCCGGGCAGCCCAAGGCCTGTGGGGCAGCAGCAGTTTGTCTGAGCAGTGCCTGTGGCAGTGGGTTTGGGAGAGAAGCAAGCCCACAAGTGCTGGGCTGATTTCTGAGGAGCGGCAGGCGGGCCCTGCTGTGTTTGTGCCATCAGCACCCCCTGAGAGCCGCTGGGGTGGTCGTGGGGCTTTTTGCCTTTGGCCACCTTGGATGTGGGATGTGGTCAGGGGACTGCCAGAGGGCTGTGGGACCTCCCAGGGGTCTTTGGTTGCTCTGGGATCTGGCTGGTTGGTCAGAGGGAATAGCCCCTGCTAAGGACTTATAGTGATCCATAATGGGGACCCTTGGAAAACTGTCTGTGACTCACACCTTGGTCCCAAAGGTGCCACCATGGTCTGCAGCGTCTGCTGTGTGTCTGCAATAGACACATACCCTTGAGTGCTGTGATGGTGTAGAGAAGGGGTGCTGGGGGGCTGGACGTGTCTGTGTCACCAACACTCCCCCAACAGCTTCCTCTGGGATGCGCAATGGGGGCAATTGGGTCACGGCTTGCTTGGAGGTGATGTGGGAAAGTGGGCATTTCACTGCCAGAGAGCTCCCAGTTGGTTTGGTTTTTTCCAGGATTTTTCCGGCTGGTGGAAGGGAAGAGCCGCTGCTCAGGACGTGTGGAGGTCCATGACGGGGACCAGTGGAAAACTGTCTGTGATTCCCACTTTGGTGCCAAAGCTGCTGGTGTGGTCTGCAGGGAGTTGCAGTGCGGTGTGGCCCTGCCTGTGGCTGGGCCAGCTCCCTTTGAAGAAGGGGTGGGTCCCATCTGGGCCAGAGAGCTGCAGTGTGTGGGGAATGAATCCCTCCTCGCCTCCTGCCCCAGGGGGTCCCCCAGGGACCAGCCCTGCACCCGCATGAACAGCGCTGTTGTCACCTGCATAAGTAAGGACTCAGGGTGGGGTGCTGAACCCCAGGGTGGGAAACAGAGCAAGGACCGTGCTGGGCTGGGCACGAGGACAGAAGGGGTGATGGGTTGTCTGCAGCATGAAAATAGGGCAGAAGGAGAAGAAAGGCATGCTGTCCCGCTGGCCGCTCCGCCAGCTGCCGAGGGTACAAGAGCACCGGTCCACCCTCAGTTCTCCTCCTCTGTCCCCAGAGTACACAGGGTTCAGGCTGGTGAACGGCAGCACGGCGTGTGCGGGGAGAGTGGAGGTCCAGGTGTTGGGGACCTGGGGCACCCTCTGTGCCTCCCGCTGGCATCTCTCGGATGCCCACGTTCTCTGTCGTCAACTCAACTGCGGGTTTGCTGAGTCCATTCCTGGAGGAGGGCATTTTGGGAGAGGAACCGGACCTGTCTGGAGAGACTCATTCCACTGTGACGGGACTGAAGCCCACCTGGGACAGTGCCCAGTGACCACCCTGGGGGCCTCACCCTGCTCCCATGGGAACAACGCCGCTGTCATTTGCTCAGGTGAGTGCCGGGAAAATGCTGCGTTAACTCCATTTGCCCTTTGTGTGCGACATGGCCACCCAAAGCTGGGCTCCCAGAGCAGCCCCAGGCTGAATTTCTCCCTGGAGAAACCCTTGCTTCCCCAGGAGCCTTCTGGAGGGCTTTGCCTGCTCAGACTGACTGCTCTACCGTGGGAGAGCTGAGGGCTGAACGGAAGCAGGCATCTGCCCCCAGGGCAGCGCCACTGCCAGGCCTGGCCTCCTGGCTTTTCCTACTGTGGGATGAATCCAGGACGGGGCTGCGGGGCTCTGCTCCACCCTCTGGCTGCAGACAACCACATCCCACCTCCACAGAGCGCCCTGCAGAGCTTCATCCCACCACCCAGGCAGGAGCTCCTGGGTGCCCCCAGCAGCAGCAGAGCTGGGTGTGAGCTGCAGAGTGGGCCCATGCTTTGCCCTCACTTCTCGTCAGCCCAAGGCTCAATCTTGTCCTGTTTGGTCGGAGAATTCCCCCTCACCCTGCTCCTGAAGGGTGCCGTGCTCCCCAGTGCCGCCAATGGCCGTGGCATCTCTGCTCTCCGCAGGGTCAGCCAGCTTTGCATCCCTGCAGCTGGTGGGTGGAGGGAGCCGGTGCGACGGGCGAGTGGAGATCTTCCAGCGCGGGACTTGGGGCAGAGTCCTGGACGACCAGTGGGATGTGCAGGAGGCCAACGTGGTGTGCCGGCAGCTGCAGTGCGGACAGGCAGAGACAGCCTACAACCCCCCAAAGCCTGAGCGAGGGACGGGCCCCGTAGGGCTGCGAGGGGTCCGGTGCGCAGGGCATGAGACCAACCTGAGCCTCTGCAACACCTCCCTGCCCGAGAGTGCGCTGGCAGCAGGGGTTGCGGAGGACGTGGGAGTCATTTGCCGGGGTGAGCGGCACTGCCCGGGCCCCCCAGATGATGGGGTGGGTGGGCAGCCAGCCCCTGGCAGCAACTGGGGTTTCTCCCCACTGCAGGGAGCCAGCAGGTCCGGCTGGTGAACGGGGCCGGGCGCTGCGCCGGGAGAGTGGAGATCTACTACCAGGGCAGCTGGGGGACTGTCTGCGATGATGGCTGGGACCTCTCTGATGCTGCCGTCGTTTGCCAGCAGCTGGGCTGTGGAGGGGCGGTGGAGGCGGCCGGCTCCGCTCGGTTCGGGGAAGGCTCTGGGCAGATCTGGATGGGTGCCGTGAATTGCTCCGGGGCCGAAGCTGCTCTCTGGGACTGCCCTGCGGGGCCCTGGGGGCAGCACGACTGTGGGCACAAAGAGGACGCAGGAGTCATCTGCTCAGGTCTGTGCTGGGTGGTGTGGTGGGAGCCTGGTTCCCGGGGAGGCCAGGACGTGGGGAGAGCCGTGCATGGCCAAGGCTGTCCCTGGCTGCCTCTAAGCTCCTGCCCGAGCCTGTCCTGCGGACCCTCAGTCCCCCTGAGGGACCTCCCTCTGCCCCTGGGTGCAAGGGGGACGTGCTGGCCGTGCCCCTGCCTGGCTGAGGGCCCGGCGAGTGCAGAGGCGTCCCCTCTCCCACAGCCCCAGACCAGCCTCTTCCCCCTTGCTGCCTTTCCTCCCAGAGTTCATGGCCCTCAGGCTGGAGAACAGCGACGGCTGCTCCGGGCGCCTGCAGGTTTTCTACAACGGGACGTGGGGGAGCATTTGCTCCAACTCGATGACTCTCGATACGGTGTCGCTGGCATGCAAGGAGCTGGGCTGCGGGGACGGAGGATCCCTGGAAACACGCCTGCCCTATGGCAGGGTGTCTGGCCCTGCGTGGCTGGATAATGTGCAGTGTGGGGAGAAAACCAGCTCCTTCTGGCAGTGTCCCTCCACTCCCTGGGACCCGCAGTCATGCGAAGACCTGCAAGACGAGATCCACATCACCTGCAAAGGTAACTCTGAGCCACTCGGGCACCAGTGTCACCCCAGCTCCTGCTCCCCGCTGCCACAAAGGCAGAGAAAGAGCTTGGAGGGGCTTTTCCTTTCCATGTCACCCCGGTGGCACAAATGTGACCACAGCCACACACATCCAGCAGCAGTTGCCACCCAGGTTGCCAGCAGCGCCTGGCGGAGGCAGAGGCATCCCCAGGTGAGGTCTCAGAAGAGACCAGACAGGGCTCAGAAGAGCCTCCCCTCCACAGACACACTACTGCTGCTCTGTGAACCAGGGACCTTTAGGGGCTGAGCAATCAGGGTCCCCCCAGGCCTGCGCATGCCCGCTGAATGACCGGGGTTCAGTTGCTGCCGTGACAAAGATGGTACGGGGAGGCACAAGCAGAGCTCAGCCTCGCTCTCTTCTGCACCATCCCCCAACCAGCCCCTTCACTACAGTGTTTCTCTCTTCAGGGGGACGCCCAGAAAGGTCCCCGGCCCCATTGGCCCCGTGCCCCAACTCCACGAGCTGCACAGGTATTGAGCTGCTCCTCTGTGCACCCTTCTTGTCTGGCAGGGCTCTGCGGGCTGTCTCAGTGCCTTGGGAGGTCTTTGCTTTCTCCAGACAGGGAGAAGATTCGTGCCGTGGGAGGCGAGGATGGGTGCTCAGGCAGAGTGGAGGTCTGGCACCGTGGCTCCTGGGGGACGGTGTGCGACGACTCCTGGGACATGCGGGATGCCGAGGTGGCGTGCAGGCAGCTGGGCTGTGGCCCCGCGCTGTCTGCCCTGAAGGAGGCTGCATTTGGGATGGGGCAAGGCCCCATCTGGCTGGAGCAGGTGGAGTGCCAGGGGACGGAGCCGTCCCTGCAGGACTGCTGGGCCCGGCCCGGGGATGGCGGTGCTTGCCGGCATAAGGAAGACGCGGCCGTACGCTGCTCAGGTGAGCGGCAGGGCTGGGACCCCTTGCTCGGGTATTGGCAGGGAGCTGGGGAAGGCCTTTCGCCCACTTGGTCCTGGCATGGCCCCTGACCTGCCAAGAGCACGAAGGTTCCTGCAGTGAGGAGCCTGGTGCCAGGTGGGGAGCAGCCGTGGTGGGACTGGGTGTCCTCCGGCCACTGCCCATGGGGCCCTGCAGCCCCAGGGCTATGCCCTGGGCTGCCTGTGCCATCCTGCCTGCTGCCCAGAGCAGCGGCGCTGGACCCTGTCCCGGCCTCCCTTTCTAGCACTACCGGAGGGGCAATTTGGGTGGGATGTGCCAGGGACATCTACAGACACACACACAGTGTGTTGGGGAGGAGGCTCCCCGGTACCCACACCCCCACCCTCTCAGACCAGCTCTCCTTTTCCTCCTCTGCAGCTACACCCAGGACAACAGCATCCCCACCCCGAGCAGGTAACTTGTCCTCCCGCTGGGGCTGGGTATCCCCGGGGCCAGGCTGTGCCCCACAGCTGGATGGAAGCGGCTCCTTGTTGGGGTGTGAAACTCCCAGGAGGAGGCACTGGGGTGGTGGTGGGGGTTGGGGAGGGTTTTAGTTTGCTCAGCAGGGTGGAAGCTTCCCCATCACTCACCCCGGGGGCTCTGCACCCCCTGCTGCCGTGTGTGATGGGAGTCAGGAGTGGGGCTGCCCCCACCTCTCCAGGCCTGGTGCTGCCCCTTCCATGTTCTCGCCCATGCAGATCCCACCCGGGGCCGTTTGAGCAGCAGCGGGAGAGTCTCAGTGCCCGTCATCATCTGCATCATCCTGGGGGCCCTCCTCTGCCTGCTCCTGGCCTTCCTGGCCGGGCAAGTGCTCCGTGCCAGGGCTGGGCGCAGAGGTGGGTCCTTCCACAGCGGTGCCAGGGGGAGAAGCCTGCTGGAAGGGCTGTGGGGTGCTGCGGGCTGTCAGGCACAGGCAGGGCTGGGGGGATGAGGCTGTGTGCTGCCATCTGCCTCATGCACCACCCCACTGACTGCCTGGCTGTGGGGCACGAGCAGCAAGGGGTGGAGAGAGCCCGGAGGCGGGGGGAGCTCGCGATGGGGCGAGCAGGGAAATGGCAGAGTGGGGATGGCCAAGGCTGGCAGCGCTCTGGGTAGTGCTGGAGGGGGCTCTGGGGCAAGGGAGAGAACAGGAGGAGCGTGAGGCAGTAGGGTCCATCTCCGTGGTGTCAGGCCCCCAGGCTGTCCCTCTGCCCAGCCCTGCCCACCACCCGGCAGGACAGGGGCCCTGCTATAGACCCATGGGGCAGATAGGGGGCAGCTCCAGGTGGAGAGGAGACATGGGAGCTGCTCCGGGGTCAGACAAGGGAGGCAGGACCCAGGGGCCAGAGGGGCATGAGCGCTGTCTCCGAAAGGATGATGCAAGGGTGACGCTGCCCCAGATAATCTCCACAGCAACGTTGCCCTCATGGGGGATGTGCCTGGACAGCACAGTTGGGCTGTGCTGTCGGACCAGCCCTGGGCTGGCCAAAGGAACAGGATTGGGGGAGCACAGTGAGGTCCCATCCCCCTCTGCCTTTCCCTGGGCCAGCCCTGTCTCTGTCCACAGGCTCCAGGAGAGCTCAGGAGCTCTTCCCCGAGGCCGTGTATGAGGAGATCGGTTACAGCCCAGCGTGGGAGAAGCAGGAAAGGTTTGGTCGCTCAGGTGGGTGGGGATCCTCCCCGAGCGGGAGGCACATCTGCAGGACCCTTTCCCCTGGCCCCAACCAGGGCTGATCCCCTGAAGCCCCCCAGCCCATGGTTCCTGCAGCGCTGGGGCCATGTGGTCTGTGGAGAGAGCATCGAGGTCCTGGGCCCGGGAGAGGAGCTTCCCCCAACCAGCTGGACAGCCCCTCTCTTCCTGCCCCTGCACCCAATGGGGCACCCGAGGAGTGAGGGAAGGGGCTGTCCTAGGGCAGCTCTGGGAGCAGCTTTGAGACAGTGTTTGTCCCAGGGGAGCAGGGTCAATTCCCAGCCTTCCTCCCCATGCAGCCCCAGCTCTGTGGGTCCCCCTTCCCCCGCAGTGCTGACCATGCGGCAGGGCAGTGGGGCTCACTCCCTGACCCCCGCTGTGCATCTCTCCAGACTCCTCTTCAGAGGAATCCCCGAGCCAGCTGCAGCCTTACCCTGGGAACACCGAGGAGGAGGATGGTCTGGGATCAGCACCAGGTAACGGAGGCAGGAAGGGGTTGATCTCCTTGCAGACATGTGATAGACAGGGATGTCACTGAGCATCACCGTCAGAGATGGGGAGGACATGGTGCTGCCAAGAGCAGTGTCTCAGCCCTCTGTCCCTGCTCGTCCTCCCCTCCTCTGCTCTGCAGGACTTATCTTCTCACTGTCACCAGCTCCCCTCTCCTTTCAGATGTTCTTGTCCTGCCCGGAGGTGACCCAGCAGATGGCTATGATGATGCCAGGGAGGTTTCTGACCCTGGCGATGATGTTGCCCCTGGGCAGGGAGCTTGGGAAATGCCCAGGGCACCAGAGGAGGGAGCAGGGCCCAAGGATGCACTGGGAGGTGAGAGGGAAAGAGCGCACTGGTGGTTCCTGGGGTGCCATCCCTGGTGCCACCCAAGTCTCTACTGTATTGACACCCAAACCTCCTGGGAAGGGGGAACCTGACCCAGGAGTTTTCCTTGGAGGGACTGGGCGTGGGAGAAGGAGCTGAATGTGGTGAGGAGCAGGGAGGAAGGTGATGTACAGACCCCATGGGACGAACTGCAGTGTCCTGCCTTGCTGCTTGCAGGGGGTAGCCTGTGCTCCCGGAGAAGTGACGGGGTCCCTGGAGCTGAAGGAGACACCTCATCCCTGACCCTGGGGAGCATGGGCTATGACGATGCTGAAGAGGTGTCTCTGGCACATCCCCGTGAGGACACAAAGGCTGTGACACCAGAGCTTGCTACGCAACCGTCCCTGAGCCCCAGGCCAGCAGAGCCCATCTCTGCTGTGCCGCTGGGTGCCGCCAGGAGGGAGGAGAGGTCTGTGCAGCTGGGAGAGCTGTGAGCTGTGAAACATCTCCCTGTGCCATGGGCAGCAGAAACCGCCTGGTGTTTCCTCTATCTTTATTCCCATTTTTACACGGTGCATCCATATTTGTTCCTATGAAAAGTCTGTGAGGGCTTTGACCCAGAGCTGGTGCTCGCGGGCCCAGGTGTCGGGTTGTCTCCCTGAGTCTGCTGAGGGGGTGCAGAGAAGAAGGACACGGTGGTAGGGAAGGGGCGTGTCTCAGGGACAGCAGGCTTGGGGTCAGGCTGTAGGGCTGCGAGAGCCCATGGTCCCTGGGGAATAATCCTGCTGGGCTTGTGTCGGGGCAGCACTCGTGTGCAGGTACAGGAGGGATGGGAGCAGGGGGCTTGGGGGCACCTTTCCCTCAGCACTGTTGGAGGGCCAGGAGGATGGAGAAAGGGTCCCCATGAGATGCGTGCAGCAGCCAAAAGCCATGGCCTAGCCCCTGGCCTGGAGAAGGGCCCATCCAGGAGGACGCTCATGCAGGAACGTTTCCGTGGCAGAGGAGATTTTGTGTCCCTCCCCTAAAAGAGGTGCTGCTGGGAGCTGAGCCAGGGTCCCTCTCCCTTGGCCAGGGCTTTCACCAGCCCCAGTGCCCATGGGCAGAAAACCCTCTTACACAGGAGTCAGGCGGGGAGAAGGCTTTGCACTTGGGCAGGACCTGGAGCCCAAAGTGCCCTCCCTCTCCCGCTGGTGGGTCTGCACACCCTCCGGCTCCTCCCTGAAAGGCTCCTCTGCTGCAGGCTGGAAGGTGCGTTGGCTCCCTGTGGGAGCTGCTGCAGCTCAGAACTGCTGCAAACAGCAGGGTCTGGCCCTGGAGGAGGAGAGGGCAGGAGGCAGCTCTTGCCAACATCCTCTCCCACTTCATGATTGCCCCGTTCCCTGCTGGGAGCTACTCCACCCCTGGGGCGACCCTGGGGGGATCTGGAGGAAGCCCAGGCTGCCACATCCCTCTGCTCCATACCCTGGAGCCTTTTTGCTGGCAGCCCCTGTGGGAGAGCAGCGTGCCCAGGGTGAGACTCCCACGGTGATGGGTGACACACATGGGCACTGCAAACCCAGCCTACTTCCCCTGGAAAACTCCCACTAGGGTAAGCTCCAGCCCTGCATCTCGGAGAAATACGTTATAAAAGTGAAGTAAAGAAGAAGAGGGCAGTGTTATCTTCTGAACGCAGGACAGTGGGGGCCTACGGGCAGCATGGACATTCTCTGCAGCAAAGGCCAATTGTATGAGGTTCAACAAGGCCAAGTGCCGGGTCCTGCACTTCGGCCACAACAACCCCAGGCAACGCTACAGGCTTGGGGAAGAGTGGCTGGAAAGCTGCCCAGAGGAAGAGGACCTGGGGGTGCTGGTCGACAGCGGCTGAACATGGCCAAGTAGGCCAACGACATCCTGGCCTGTATCAGAAATAGTGTGGCCAGCAGGAGCAGGGAGGTGATCGTGCCCCTGTACTCGGCACTGGTGAGGCCGTACCTCGAATCCTGGGTTCAGTTTTGGGCCCCTCACTCCAGGAAGGACATGGAGGTGCTGGAGCGTGTCCAGAGAAGGGCAACAAAGCTGGTGAAGGGTCTGGAGCACAAGTCTGAGGAGGAGCGGCTGAGGGAATTGGGGTTGTTTAGCCTGGAGAAGAGGAGGCTGAGGGGAGACCTCATCGCGCTCTACAACTACCTGAAAGGAGGTTGTAGCGAGGTGGGTGTTGGTCTCTTCTGCCAAGTAACAACGATAGGACGAGAGGAAATGGCCTCAAGTTGCACCAAGGGAGGTTTAGATTGGATATTAGGAGAAATTTCTTTACTAAAGAGTGGTCAGGCCTTGGAACAGGCTGCCCAGGGAAGTGGTTGAGTCACCGTCCCTGGAAGTATTTAAAAGACGTGTAGATGGGGTGCTTAGGGACATGGTGTAGTGGGCATGGTGGTGTTGGGTTGACGGTTGGACTCGATGATCTTAGAGGTCTTTTCCAACCTTAATGATTCTATTCTATGATTCTATGATTCTATGATATGCCCCCAGGCAGTGTGGTTATGGGTGGCAAGGCGTATGGGAGAATATGGGCAGGTACCTAGAAGGGCTGTCACCTCTGATGGTCTGGGACCTCACCCCAAACAACTGTGGGAAACTGAATAAGTGACAGAATGTTTGAAAAAAGGGTGTCCTGGCCCTGGCTATGTGTCGCGAATGAATCGTTTAGAGGCCGCTTAAAGAATCACCATCAAAGGTATTAGCAGAAAGTGATTTTAATAGAGATTTATAAAGGCGTGACCTAACACAATTCGATGGCAAGGTTCACTCTATTACTTGCTACATGGATGAAACATATAAAGGAAAATCATCTAAGGGTTTATATCTTAGGGACTATATGTGTTTAGCAGCAGTCTAGGGTTCATTCACAGTTTAGCAGCACTTAATTACCAACTAATCATTAACAAACTTTAGTAGCACTTAATCATTAATAATTTAATATTTACAAAATAAGTATTAGTAGAGTCTACTATAATCATGACTTAATTACAGATTATGCTTACTATTAGTCGACATACAGACAGTCAGAAATATATATATATATATATACACACACACACAGAGAAGGTATACCTCTTGAAAATTCCCCTCGAGTTCGGTGAAGAAATATTCACGTCAAATGTCCAGGCATTTTTTTCTCAACGGGCGAAGGGTTGAACTTTGAGGAGTGAAGGGGTTCAGCCCAGGTCCCGTCGCCAGCTTTCGGCGACGATCCTCCGTATATCGCAGACTCGAGAGGGCGCGAGCTCCGAGAGGCTCCCACTCAAAGGGAGATGCTGGGCGCAGCCGCTGCGGTCCAGGAGAGCTCAAAGGGCCTCACTTAGGACCAGCGTTTATAGGTTCGCAAGATGATTGGCTTTGGTCATCCGTAAATTCCCATCCTGGCCACAGTCCGAGGCGGTAATGACTAAAAATTCTCCAGGTTTCAGTGTTGTTCTGCCTGACACCTGGGCCAGGCAGTGGGAGCACGTTCCCAGCCTCAGCCGTGCAGAGTTTCTGATACGGTCAAGGAGCGCTCAACCGCCAGACTCAGTGCACCAAGGCCGAGCTTTCACGGGAATTTCTGAGATCAACGAGCGGCCTAGGAGAGGCGGGGGAGGAAATGCTCCATCACACCATGTCAAAGAGACCCAACTGGATGCCCTGTGCTGGGGCCTGGCCTACGCCTGCTGAGCACTATTCAACACTCTTCAGCACCCTCAGGGGAGGAGAGGGTCTCTGGATCCAAAGACATACAGACACTGTGGCTAAATTGGAGACCCAGCCCTCAACTGTATCAGTCACCCCTACAGCCAAGAAGAAACAATGGAAGCAGAGGTCAACTCATTTATTAAAGGAGGAGAAAGCTTCTCCTAAGCGGGAACAGGAGAGGGAATGAGAGGAGGGAGCCTGGTCTGCAGCAGCACAGTCACAAGAACAGAGGGGGACGAGACTGAAGTCATAAATGAATCAGAAACCACCCAATCCCTGTCCCTAAGCGAGGTGTGAGATATGTGCAAACATTTCAGCCATCATCCAGGCAAGGGAATTATTGGCTGGTTGCTCTGATGCTGGGATACTGGGCCAACAGTCAGGAATTAGAGGGTAAGGAAGCCCGGCAGCTGGGATCCCTTCACAGGGATCATGCCATTGACAAAGGGGTTGGAGCAGGGGCAGCAGTCCTCAACCTCTGGAGGCGGCTCCTTCCAAGCGTGAAGGAAAAGTACGCCTTCAGGGAAGATCTTGTAAATCACCGAGGCAAGTGGACTTCTCAGCTGCAGCTGCTGATGGAGATACTGTTGAAGGCAGGTGCCATTGCAGATGCAGATGGTATTACAGACACCGCTGGAGAAACGGCATCTGAACTGGGATCTACATCTACAATGGCAGTTGCAATGGTATCTGCATCTGCATCTGCCTGCAGGTTACAAAATCTTGGAAGATAAGCTGCTCTGCAAAATATTCTTGGCTTCTTTTTTTCTTTTTTATTCTGCTCTGGCAGAACAAAGCAAACATGTACAGGGTCTTAGTGGATTAAGACAGAAGTGTCATGTTAACTAGAACTTCAGATTCTACAAGCTTTTTTCTTTTTAATTTTCATTTTTACAATCAGATACACCCATATGCTCTGGCTGCCCCATTTCCCAGACCCTGGGGCGGCATAAGCACGCTGACTAATAACACCGGCTTGCCCCTGCCTTTACTGTTTTATAAATTGCCTGGCTCACACCATCCCCCACTGCGGAGGAAGTAGCATCTGCAAAAAGCAAGTGCAGAGCATGTTCTCCGGTGGGGTCTGGAGATACAGAAGCTGGCTCTGCTGCGGTTGTTGGTGGCTCCTTATCCCCTTCTGCAAGAGGGTAGGGAAAACTCCAGTCAGGTCCATGTTGAAGCCGTCTGAGTGTCAGAGGCAATGAATGGATTTCGTGTGGCCCTCTCCCACAAATGCAGTATGGGCTGTGAGTGAGAGTGTCACAGTGGTCAGGACGGCGTTTTCTTCCTCACCAAGATGACAGTACCTCCTTTCCGTGCGGGGCTCAACCCATGAATCCCCAGCAGAAGGTTTCTGTAGCAGCACTGTGGCCACCTTCCCCCAGCTCTGAGCTCCTTGGTCCCTTGGGGAGGCAGGAGGAGGGCAGCGACTGTGGGAACCAGCGGCAGAGACCAGGAGAAGGGAGGACAGAGGCAGGCAAGGGGGCGGTGTGGTGGAAGGTGACATTGCTGGGGTGTGCTGAGGTCACTTGTGTGGGAGGAAGCTGATTGGTCAGGAGCATCAGGCAGCACTGAGGTGCTCAGTGCCTGCCACTGACAGCACAGAGAGACGAGAACTGGGGGGGCAGAGGAGAGGCAGGTTGGGGGAACGGCAAGGGGCCAGCAGCGAGGTGACGGCTGGGGCGGGGCTGGTGAGGTCACTTCTAGCTGAGATGCTGATAGGGTAGAAGTAGGCATGTGGCTTGGCTATTCCTTATGAGGTCACCTCTGTCTCTGCAGGTGATGGGCCAGCAGCATGCAAATGGCTTGGAAGTTCCTTGTGAGGTCACTATTTCCCGAGACCCTGATAGGCCAGCAGCCGGCTGATGGCTGGGTGGTGCTTGTGAGGTCACTTCTTCCTGAGACCCTGATAGGCCAGCAGCAGGCTTGCAGCAGGGCGGGTGTTGGTGAGGTCCCTTCAGCTGGAGCTGTGCTGGGCCAGCAGCAGGCTGGCGGGGCATTGCCGGGTGTCTCCTCTCCACTGTGGCCCGTGGCGTCTCCTCCTCCTGCCACCTACCAGGACGAAGACCCTGGCTGGAGGTCCTGGTGGGCTGTGGTGAGCCCTGGAGCCTTCTCCTGCTGCCCCGTGCCCTCAGCCTCTCCCGCAGTGATGAGTGCTCCCGCGTCCTCCCCCCACAGCCAAGGGCCCCAGCTGAGGTGGCTCCAGCTGGTCGATGTCTGTTCTGCACCGAGGTGGGGGGAACGTGTGGGTGTGGAGGGGGGAAGCCCTGTACGTGGTGCGGTGTTGTATATGTGGGCTGAGCAGTCTGCGCTGGGGGGATCATGCCCTGATGTGCTGGTGTGCATCTGTAGTGGTGTTGATATCTCCATCGGTCTGCGTAATGCTATTGATACCTGCATCGGGATCAGTATCTGCCATGGCCTCTGCATCTGCAGTGGGATTTGGATCTGCAATGGCATCTGCAAAGGTGTCTGCACCTGGAATGCTGTGTGTGCAACTGTCCTGTTGCCTGCAGCTCTCCAGTGCAGACACCATTGCAGATGCAGATACCATTGCAGACACCATTGCAGATGCAGATACCATGGCAGACTGCACTGCAGATGCAGATACCATTGCAGACACCATTGCAGATGCAGATACCATTGCAGACACCATTGCAGATGCAGATACGATTGAAGGTTCAGATGCCACAGCAGACCCTCTTGCAGAGGAGGATGCTATTGCAGATGTAGGTACCACGGCAGATGCAGGCACCACTACAGACACCACTGAAAATGCAAATGGCATGTCAGACACCATTGCAGATGCAGATGGCATTGCATGTAAGATTGCAGATGCAGATAGCATCTCAGAGGTGGGTACCACTGCAGGAGTCATTGCAGATGCAGGGACAAGTGCCCACGCCATTGCAGATGCCACAGGAGATGCAGATACCGTTAAAGATATGATGGCAGATGCAGATAAAATTTCAGATGCAATTAAAGGTCTTGATAGCAGTGTCTCTGTCTATGGGTGTCAGTGTCTGTAATGGTATTTACATGAGTAGCTGTAGGTGTAGAATAGAATAGAATAGAATAGAATAGAACAGAATAGAATAGAATAGAATAGAATAGAATTAGAATAATAGTGTAATTGTACCTGTATCTGCGTCTGTACTGGTATCTGTTTCTGCATCTAAGATTGTATTTGTATCTGCACCTTTCTGTGTAATGGTACTTCCATCTCTAATTTTATCTCCAATGGACTCTGTTTCTTTAATTGTTTGTGTAATTGAATCTGTACCTGTAATTGTATCTGCAGTTATAGGTGTAGTGGTGTCTGTGATTGTACTTGCACCTGTGTTAGTATGGTTAGTTGTATCTTTATCTGTCGTTGTACCTGAGACTTTTCATATTCTGTATCTGTATCTGCAATTGTATCCAGAATTCAATGTCACTCTGTGTCTAATTATAATGGCTTATGTGATAGTATTGCTGATGGTACCAGTACCTGTAGTTGTGATGGTACTGGTAGTATCTGTGCCTCTGTCACGAATGAGTGCTTTTAACTCTTTGCCGTCCAGCTCGCATGCCCAACTTCTTGGCATCTTGTTGTGTTAGTATAGAAATTTGTGCTCCCGTATCTATTAGAAATTTTACCGATTGTTGTCGAGGGCCAACTGGAATTAAAATATATGGGCCATTATCACTTATCCACTGAGAAGCCTCCACTTTCCAGACAGGCAGGCCCAATTGCCTTCCAGACGCTACTCTTTTTTTGACTTCGTGCCCAGCAATTCCTCCCTAAGGGGGAGGAAGGGGTTGTTTCCCCTTCTGGGGACTGGCTCTACCTGTACCGCTAATGGTCTCAGTATGGGTGTGACTGTCTGTAACGGTATTGTGGTCTCTGTACTGGTATCAGGATCTGTAATGGTATCGGTGATGGCATCTGTAATGGGAATTGGATCTGTATCAGCCTGTGTAATGTTATTGATCTCTGCAATGGGATCAGTATCTGCAGTGGTACCTGCATCTACAGTGGCGTTTGTAACAGTATGAGTATCTGCAATGGCGTCTGCATCTTCAGCGATACCTGCCTCTGCAATGGCGTATCCGTCTCCGAGGGTATCTGCATCTGACTTTGCATTTGCAATGGTATCTGCTGTGGTTTCTGCATCTGCAATGGTATTGGCTTTGGTGTCTGCCTCCGCAACTTTACCAGGAACAGTACGTGCATCTGAGAGGTATATGCAGTGGGTTTTGCGATGGTATTTGAATCTGCAATGCCACCTGCCATGGTATCTGCATCTGCTGTGGCATCAGCAAGGCTATCTGCATCATCAATATCACCTGCACTGAAAACTTCTGCTGCAATGGTGCCTGCATCAGTATTGCTACCTGCATCTGGAATCGTATCTGGAACGGTATCTGCATCTGCAGTGTTGTCAACACCTTCAGTGGCATCTGCATTTGTAGTGGGCATCTGCATCTCCAATGGTATCTCCATCTGCAATAGTATGTTCATCTGCAATGGCACTTGCACCTGGAATGGCATCTGCAATGGTTTCTGCATCTGCAGTGGTATCTCCTGCGATGCCATCTGCATCTGCAAGGATGCCTGCAGCTGCAATGGCACCTGCAAAGGTACCTCTGTCTGCAGTGGTACTGGCTTCTTCAAAGGCATCTGCAGCTGCTTTGAAATCTGTAATGGTATTTGCATCTGATGCGGTATCTCCATCTGCAGTGCCACCTGCAGTGCTCTTTGAATTCGTACCTGCACCTGCACCATTCTCAAGAATGGAGCGAGCATCTGCAACGGTATCTGCAATGCTGTCTGCAGTGGTATTTCATTCCGCAGGGCCATCTTTAATGGTGTTTCCATCTGCAATGGGATCTGTGTTTGCAATGGAATCTGTAACGTTATCTGTATCTGCACCTTCTAGGTGTTTATCAGCATGCGTAGTGGTATCCGTACGTTTAATGCTGGCTGTAAGTGTAATTGTATTCGTACCTCCAACTGTATCTGTATCAGCAATTGTATCTGTCTGTGTTTCAGTGTCTGTACCTGTAGTTCTTTCTCTGCCTGTATCTCTATGTGTATTTGTGTCCATCTCTGTAACTGTACCTCTGACGGTCATTGTATTTGTATCCACATCAGTATCCGCATCCGTATGCCTATCGGTGACTGTCTAGTTATCTGTGTATTTATCTGGACCTCTGCCTGCAGCAGCACATCTGTGCGTAGTTGGTAGCTGTGTTTCCATCAGTGCCTTATGTGTAATGGTTCACCTGTCTGTCACGGAACCTGGGTGGGTAACGGTGTCACTTGCTGTATCTGCTGCTGTTTGTGTAGCTGAATGGGCACTTGTACCTGTGACTGTACTTGTATCCTTAATCGTGAGTGTAATTGTGTCTGTGTCTGGAATTGTATCTGGTTTGTGCCTGTATCTGCAATTCCGTGTGAATCTATGCCTGTGATTATATCAGTCTCTGTGATGGTACTGGTACCTGTATTTCTGATGGTGCCAGGATCTGTGTCTGCAATGGTACCTGTATCTGTACCTGTAACTGTACCTGAAACTGTATCTGCGTTGCTAATGGTCTGTGTCTCTGCACGTGTACTTGCAGTGATTTGTGTACGTGTACATGTGTTTGGTTTGTGTACGTGTACATGTGATTCCCTCTCTAGCTGAAACAGTACCAGCAAGGGTACCTCTAATGGTATCTGTACCACCAGCGGTCTCGGTATCGTTGTGACTGTAATGGTATCGCTGTCTCTGTGCTGGTATCGGGTTCTGTAATAATGGTGGTGGTGTCTGCAATGGTATTGGGATCTGCATCGGTATGTGTATTGCTGTTGATATCTGCAGTGGCCTCTGCATCTGCCGTGTTTTCCGTATCTGCAATGGCATCTGCAATGGTTTCTTCAGCTGCAGTGGTACCTGCTCCTGCAGTGTTCTTTGCTTTGCTAATGGCATCTGCAGGGTTATCAGCAATGGTATGTGCATCTGCAATGGTATTTGAACCTGCCATGCCATCTGTGAGGGTATCTGCATCTGGAATGCTGTGTGTGCAACTGCACTGTCGTCTGCAACTCTGCAGTGCAGACACCATTGCAGATGTAGGTGTATAGCTGATAGCACCGCAGATGCAGAAAGCGTGGAAGGTTCAGATGCCACAGCAGACGCTATTGCAAATGAGGATACCGTTGCAGATGTAGGTACCATGGCAGATGCAGATCCCATTACAGACCCCACTGAAAACGCAGATGCCATGTCAGCCAGCACTGTAGATGCAGATGGCATTGCAGATGGCATTGCAGATGGCATTGCAGATGCAGATAGCATTTCAGAGGTGGGTGCCATTGCAGGTAACATTGCAGACACAAGGACAAGTGCAGATGCTGTTGCAGATGCCATAAGAGATGCAGATACCATTGAAGGTACGATGGCAAATGCAGATACAATTTCAGATGCAATTGCAGGCCTTGGTATATGTGTCTCTGTCTGTGTTGCTGTGATGGATTGACCTTGGATGGATGCCAGGTGCCCACCAACCCACTCTATCACTCCCTTCCTCAGCAGGACAGCAGGGTGGAGAAAATAAGATGGAAAAAACTCGTAGGTCAAGATAAAGGCAGTTTAATAAAGCAAAAGCAAAGGTCACATGTGGAAGCAAAGGCAAACAAAAGATTTATTCTCTACTTCCCATCAGCAGGTGATGTCCAGCCACTTCCTGGGAAGTAGGGCTTCAGTATGCGTAGCAGTTGCTCCAGAAGACAAATGTTGTAATAACAAATGCCCCCCCCCCTCGCCTTCTCCTTTCTCTTAGCTTTCATGGCTGAGCAGACGTCATATGGTATGGAATATCCCTTCGATCAGGCTTTTGGGTCAGCTGTCCTGGCTATGTCCCCTCTCAAGATCTTGCCCACCCCCAGCCTACTGGTGAGGGGGGAATGTTGGAGAGACAGCCTTGATGCTGTGCAAGCACTGCTCAGCCGTAGCCAAAGCACTGCTGTGTTATCAACACCTTTCTAGCTACCAATACAAAGCACAGCACTATGGGGGCTGCTATGGGGAAAATTAACTCCATCTCAGCCAGACCCAATACAATCTCCACCCCATATTCCATACCATTTGCATCATGCTCAAGTCCCACATCATTTGATACATATATATATCTCTCTTCTAACCATCCCATTGTATTTAATTCTCATTACTGAAATCCCTTCTTACCAACACTTACAACTTAAACTACATACTTAAACCATCTTTATACCCAATGTACAGATTTATACATTCTCATTAACTACCATCCTCTGTCCTTTAACAGACAGATATTATTCTCCCATTCCATGGGCTTTCTCCACTCCTCCAGATGTTCATAAGAACAGGCTATGACTTGGGCCCCATCTGTCAGGACAGGAGCAGCAGTCTGTTCGATTGTTGGGCACCAACACTGGCTTGGTTTGGGTCATCGTTGCAATTGTCTGGTTCCTTGCAAAACTCTCTCTTCGTCGTTTCAGGTCGTTCCTGCTGCATTACTTTTTCCTACAACATACAACTCACATCACAGATTATTTTCCCCCCAAGATTAAATCTCCTTGAGGCACACACTGGGTCTCCCCATCCTTCCGTATTACCCGCCAAGTACACCCAGGTCCTTGAGTGAAGACAATCCCACAAATGGGTTTGCCTTTTCCCACGGGAGGACCGATCCACACTGCCTTCCCCAGCCACTTCCCTGTGTGCACTATGGGGACTTGATGTCCTCCCACAGTAGGCAGGGGTTTTGTTTGGGCAGGACCAGGATGATTAGCAGATCCTCTGGTGTTAACCAGCCAAGCGGATTCTGCTAACTTTGTATCGCAGTGCTGCCATGCTCCATTGCCCAACGCTCTCAACATAGTCCTTAACAGTCCATTATTCTCTCAATCTTTCCAGAGGCTTGTGGGTGATAGGGGATGTGATACACCCACTCAATCCCGTGTTTCTTTGCTCACGAGTTTATGAGGTTATTTCGAAAATGGGTCTCATTGTCTGATTCAATCCTTTCTAGGGTAGCATGTTGCCACAAAATTTGCCTTTCAAAGCCTCAGATGGTGCTTTCGGCAGTGGCATGGTTTACAGGGTATGTGTCTAGCCAACCAGTAGTTGCTTCCACCATGATGAATATGTAGCGCGTGCCTTGGTTGTTCATGGCAGTGGTCCAACACAGTCAATTTGCCAGGCCTTGCCATATCGAGAACCCAGCCACCGCTCTCTATTCCAAGGAGACTTTATTCGTGTGGCTCACTTGATTGCGGCACATGTTTCACATTCATGAGTGACCTGTGTGATGGCCTCCATGGTCAGGTCCACCCCTCGATCACGAGCCCATCTGTATGTTGCATCTCTCCCTAGATGTCCCAATGTTTCATGGGCCCACTGAAGTACAAATAGCTCACCTTTATGCTCCCAGTCCAGGTCCACCTGAGCTACTTCAGTTTTGACAGCCTTGTCTACCTGGTCATTGTTTTGATGTTCTTCAGTGGCGTGGCTTTTGAGCATGTGAGCATCTACATGACGTACCTGTAGAGTGATGTTTTCTACTCGGGCAGCGACGTCCTCCTACAGTGCAGCAGCCCAGATGGTTTTACCCCTGTGCTGCCTATTGGTCTTCTTCCACTGCTGTAGCCACCCCCATAGGGCATTGGCCACCATCCAGGAATCAGTATAAAGGTAGAGTACTGGCCACTGTTCTCGTTCAGCAATCTCTAGGGCTAGTTGGATGGCTTTCACTTCTGCAAACTGACTTGACTACCTTCTCCTTCAGTGGCTTCAACAACTTGTTGTGTGGGCAGCTTTCCACTTCTGATGGTTTCCTACAACATGACAGGATCCATCAGTAAACAAAGCATGATGCCTTTCATCTTCTGATAATTTTTATATGGTGGCGCCTCTTAGGCACAAGCCACCTCCTCAAGCAATGCTCCAAAATCTCTGCCTTCTGGCCAGTCCATGATGTCTTCCAGGATTCCTGGGCAGTTGCGTTTCCGCAGCCGAGCTCGTTGCATGATCAACGCTACCCTCTTACTCCATGTAGTGCTGGTTGTGTGATGCGTAGAGGGGATGTTTCCTTTTAACATCCAGTGTAGCACGGGCAATCACGATGCCGAGTGGAGATATGTTCCTATACCAACAACTTCTGAAGTGGCTCAAGCCCACTCATATGCTGCTAATATCTCTTTTTCAGTCGGCGTGTAGTGGGCTTCTGATCCTCGATACCCCCAGCTCCAAAACCCTAGTGGTCGACCTCGGCTTTCTTCTGATGTTTTCTGCCAGAGCCTCCAGATGAGACCATCCTCTCTGGCTGCAGTGTAGAGTACATTTTGCACAGTTGGTCCTGTCCAGACAGGCCCAAGAGCTCCCGCACGAGCTATCTCCTGTTTGATCTGGTCAAAGGCTTGCTATTGCTCACGGCCCCACTCAAAATAGTTCTTCTTCCGGGTTACTCAACAGGGAGAGCTCACAAGCTGACTATAACCTGGAATATGCATTCTCCAGAATCCCACAAGGCCTAGGAAAGCTTGTGTTTCTTTCTCGTTAGCTGGTGGAGACATAGCTGCTATCTTGTTGATCACATCCATAAGGACGCGACGGCGTCCCTCCTGCCATTTTATTCCCAAGAACTGAATCTCCTGTGCAGGTCCCTTGACCTTGCTTCTTTTTATGGAAACCAGCTTTCAGAAGAATCTGAATTACTCTTTTTCCCTTCTCAAAAACAACTTCTGCCTTGTAGCCCCACACGATGATGTCATTGATGTATCGTAGATGTTCAGGGGCATCACCCTTTTCCAGTGCAGTTTGGATTAGTCCATGACAAATGGCAGGGCTGTGCTTCCACCCCTGGGGCAGCGGATTCCAGGTGCATTGTACACCCTCCACATGAAAGCAAACTGTGGCCTGCATTCTGCTGCCAAAGGAATTGAAAAACACCGCATTGGCAATGTCAGTTGTAGCATACCACTTGGCTGCCTTTGACTCCAGTTCATGTTGGAGCTTCAGCATGCCTGGTACGGCAGCACTCAGTGGTGGCGTGAATTCATTCGGGCCACAATAGTCCACTGTTAACCTCCACTCTCCGTTAGATTTTTGCACTGGCCGTATGGGTCTATTAAAAGGCGAGTGAGTCCTGCTGATCACTCCTTGGCCTTGCAGACGCTGAATCAGCTTATGGATGGGAACCAGGGAGTCTCGGCTGGTGCGATGTTGTCGCTGGTGCACTGTCCTGGTAGCAATCGGCAGTTGTATTTCAACTTGCAGCAATCCCATAACAAAGGGATTTTCCAAGAGGCCGGGCAGGGCAGACAGCGGTTTGATCTTCTTTGTGTTCATCAGAGCAGCCAGGCAGCAATCCACTCACCTGGCTGGCGGCTGTAATCTTTCCACGTCTCTCTTACTGGTCGTTCATTCAGATACCTCTAACCTCTGCTGCTGTTTTGAACTGCAGGGACTAAAAGCCGGCCTGTCTTTCAGTAGTCTCATTTTCTCTTTAGCCAACTCTTTAATTATGTTCATATCTCCCTTTTTGTATCTATCTATCGAGAACATTTCTCATAAATTATCCCTTGCAGAAAGACAACCTTATTAGAGGCATCTTATACTTAGCATATGATTGCAGAGTGTGTTTTGTTGTTTTTGAAAATTTATCATGCTTTACTTTTCTTTGCTTGCAAACAGAAGAATCCTTCTGTGCCTGTGCACAGCCAGTTCTCCAAGGAGAGCTGGTGGGAGATGGTGCAAAGGAGCTGTAACATTCAGCTGCAGACTTCAGTGGAGAAGTCTGATGTAAGGCAAAGTGATGTAAATCCCTGGTGGCCAATGACAGAAATGGTGGGGTCTGGGAGGTGAGGAGCAAGGTTGTCCATACAGTGTCAGACTCAAGAGACTGATTTTCCTAGCTGTCCAGACCTTCTGAGGAGACACTCTGGATCAATATCAATTGGAGAATGCCGCTATCACCTCTTCTCTAAACTGAAAAGTAATAAAATATAACCTTTAAAATAAAAAATGTTTTTTATTAGGTGCACTTTGAAATCTTCCTCTGTAACTACACTATGAAACGACTCCAATTAGCTGTACAAGCCTTGGAGACTTGAATAAAATTACAGGAAGAGACATGGCTTGTTAGGGCTTTCTGTATTTTAATGAGCCCCATGTGGTATTTGGGGCTGTCCATGAACCACAGACACTGAGAGAAGACTGAACAAATTGCTCAAGAAGTCAAAGTGAGAAACAAAACTCAAAGTACCTTGAAGCATTAGTTGGCCCCACTGAGGACCATCACTGACAAAGCCTCCCCATGGACTCGTTAGAGCAGATAATTGGAGGCTGTGATTGCAGGTAGGCAAAGGCACTGAGCAGGTGGCTGTAATGCTGAGAAAACCCTTGGTTTCTTTTATGAAGCAGAAAGGCCAAGCCCTGACCCCAGACCCTGGGAAGGCAGATCCTGTCCCTCGTTAGACCAGGGTTCTTCCCGGGGCAGTGGGGTGTGAGGGTGAGGAATGCCAAGTGTAGAAAAACTGTGCAACCCTTCCCGGCCTCTCCAAGAAGGGGTGAAGAAGAAACAAAGTCCAGAGCCTCAAAATAAAGTTTCTCCTGGTAGGCTTTGGTGGCAGAGGCAGCTGCCATAGCCAAGGGGACAAAGACCTTGGTTCCCTTGGGCCTTTCAGCCTTGCCAGAACCCGTGGCCATCTCTACTGCAGGCTGTCCTACACTGTCCATGCCTGCACCTCTTTCCCTTCAGGCTGCAGACACCCATCTTGCTTTCCCATCTAGCTCTCACCCTGGAGTTTCTCTGCCTTCACTGACATCGCTCCACCTTCGCTGGCTGTACCTTGAAATACAAAACCATGTGATGATCCAGACTCCCTCTGGGTGACCTCTTGCACCACAACATGACCCTTTGATTAACATTTCTTTTTCCTCACCTGCAGTCTGAACCTTCCAAGCTGCAATCTGTGGAGGTTTTCTTCTCTTCCCACTACAAAGAAAAGCTCCATCATCTCTGAAACCACCCTTCAAGCAGTTGCTGGCTACTACTGATGTGCCCTGAGCCTCCACTTCACCAGTCTAAAGAATTCCAGGATCCTCAGCCTACACAGGCTCCAAACTTCCTCCTGGCAGATCTCCTCTGGAGCCTCTACAGTTCCTCCCCATTCCTCCAGACCAGGGAGCCCCAAAGCCAGACACCGATAATCCAGATGTGGCCACAGCAGTGCTGAGATAAGAGGAATGATAACTCTGTTGTCTGGGTGGCCACGCACCCCATAATGCAGCCCCACAGCAGCTGGCCTTATGCATGGTGAGCGTGCACCACTGGCTCATATGGCATCCCTCCTAATGCCCAGGCCCTTCTCCTCGGGGTAAGTCCTGAGCTGTTCAGGTCCCAACCTGCCCTCTTGTATGGGGTTACTCTGCCCCCAGTAAAGGACTGACCACTTCTACTTGTAAAACTTCATGAGGTTTCTATTGCCAAATCCCAGAGTTTTTCAAGGTGCCCCAGGAGTGAAGCACCATTGGACCAGCTTTTAATATGTGCACGCAGATGGCTCATGCTGACATGGGGTGCCTCTGACAAGATAACAGCATGAGAAATTGCAGGACGCTGCACTCATTCAATGATATTGCTGGCCAAGGTCGGAATTTCTATGGTGACAAGCTCAGAAACACCAAATGAGCATACAAAGGAAGTAAAACAAGGGCCAGGGAGAAAAGGGAAAACACAGGTGGGCTGTTTGCCTGGGAGCATACAAGGATGGTCAAGGGGAAGAAATTGTGAGCAGGGAAAAAAGGGAAAAAGAAAAGAAAAGGTGGAGAATAGGCATTAATCAGGGCTGCTTTGGGGGACCTGCCAAGCAGCCCTGCATCTGAGCAACAATGCCTGGAGTGGGACAAGAAAGCCACCGATCATCTGACCAAACTTTCTGTTTGGCTTCAATGGTCACCAGGAACCTGCGTGATTTCCTTTCCATCATGAAGGCAAGATCCATGGTGGATGGAAATGCAGAATCCTTCATGCTGGAAGGGAGGTCAGGAGGTCTCTAGGCCAACCTCCTGCTCACAGCAGGGTCAGCTATGGAGTCAGAGCAGGCTGCTCAGGGCTTTATTCGTCTTGGGCTTGAAAAGCTCCAGGGATGGAGATGACACAAGCTCGCTGGGAAATCTGCTCCAGTGCTTGACTGTCTTGATGGGGAGAAAGTTTTTCCTCACTTGTTTCAGCCCGCTGGCCCTCATCCTCTCATCGTGCACAACAGGGAAGAACCTGCCTGCATTTTCTTGCTGATACCCAAGAAGATATGGGAAGGTTGTTAATAGGTCTCCCCAAAGCCTTGTCCTCTCCTGGCTTTACACCTTTGCAGCAAAGACGGCCAACGGCATCCTGGGCTGCGTTAGGAAGAGCACTGCCAGAGGGTTGGTGGAGGTGATCCCTCCTCTCTACTCAGCCCTGCTACAATTTGTCTTGCTCACTTCCCTCGCCGTTTTCTACTCTACCACCTTCTCCCACACTTCAGCCAAAGTCACCCTCCACATCTTCCACCAGTCCTGCCTTGTCTTTTTGTTAAAAACAAGTCCAGGAGAGCATGGCCCCATGTCAGGTCAGGGATCACCATCTACCTTCCCTTCAACAGAGGCCCTCAAGTAAAGGTCCATGGTCTTCAAATTTTTCAGTGATTACCAGGGCCTAAAACTGTGTCCGTTCCTCTATTTGTCTAAAGGAGATGTCATCCTCCTTCTAACCTTCACCAGGAGGTTTGGTGATCCTGAGCAGAAGACCATTGTGCATGGAGGAGTTAGCGATCCACGTAACAGTAAACCTGCACAGGCCTAGGCCTGTGCTGTGCTGGACTGTGCTCCGTGGACAGCTTGGCCTTCAGGCCGTGCTGTGCTGAGTCTATCCCTGGCTTGCAGGATGAGCTTGATTGTAACAGAGAAGTCTGCAGGAAGCTACTGGCGCTTAGGCCAACCGCATGTCCCTACCTTTCTCTGAAACTGTAGTTACAAATTCCCAAGTGCACATCTCATCCTAAACCAGTAGAAATTATGACTAGAATTTTTCCCTGTAAGAAAACACTTCAAGAGCTCGCAGGACCAAAATGGGATAACCCTGCCGTGGGTGGGATCTGCACATCTTGCTGCACCACATCTCTTGCCATGCTGTCAACTCAGTGTTCCCAGCATCTGAAGGAACGTAAAATAGCCTACGCAATTGTCTCTTTGTGGATGGTGTTGGCTCTAACAAATGGCATTTTAAATGAGACTTCACAGAGTCTGAGTGCCTTTCTTACTGGGGTCGTAACAAACTGGTCTGCTGACTGCCAGTCACCCAAGGAGATTGGAGTCTCCAATGACCTCACACTTGCATTCATGGCCATGTGCCTCCTACTGGCCTGTGAGCTTCTCAGACATAATTAATGTCATAATGATAGCCCAACTCATCAGCCTTCTTGTGGCCTATCAACTGACCAGACGGAAGTAACCTCACCATGATCTTCCAAGCCACGTGCCTGCTGCTGGTCTTTCAGTTTCTCAGGTGGACATGACTAAGCCATCATGTACTCAGGTGAAAGGGACGTGACAAACCATATCCAAGCCCTCTTCCTGGATGGGTCTACCAGGTACTTAGGGAAAGGGATTCTCACAATCAACATACCTCTCGCCTGTCAAAGATACTGGCAGATGTGAGCCTGAGAGCACATATCCCAGCCATGAGTCAAGGGCTGACCTATCAGCTGCTTCAGAAAGAAGTGATCTCACAGGCCCTTTCCCAGCCCTGTTCCTGCTGCTGGCCTTTCAACTCCAGAGACAGAAGTGGCTCACAGCCGCCTTCACAGCCCACGTGCCTCCTGCTGTGCCTTAAGATCCCGAGGCACAGCTGACTTATCATAGCATTCCCACCCATCTCCTCCTTGTGGCCTATGAGCTGATCAGATACAGGTCACCTCACTTTCCTCTTCCAATGCCATGCAACTGCTCCAGGATCTCACGATCCCTGCCCTGGCCAAGCCACTTAAGTTAGGGTTGGGGAGGGGACAAAGATGAGCAGGTTCGAGCACAGGAAAGAGGGCTTCAGGGATTAGGTGTTCAGGTTAGCGTTTGGGGATTAGAGCTTGCCTTTCAGGGTTAGGGATTAGGCAGAGGCTTAAGGGAAAGCTCTGGTGTTCTGCTTAGGGTGTCTGGTTAGTGTTTAGGATATGGGCTAACTTTATGGGTTAGGGTTTTTTTAAGGGCTGGGGTGAGGGCTAGGATTAAGGCCAACATTTTAATGCTAGGAAAATGGGCTAGGGATTAAGGTGAGAGATAAGGCCAGAGTAAGGCTAGGCAGTTAGGAGTTTGGGTTTTGGCTTAGAAGTAAGGTTTGAGGTTAGGGATTACAGTAGTGGATTCCTGTTGGGATGAGAAGTAACATCTAATGGTAGGGTTAGGGCGTAAGGTTACTGGATAGAAAAAGGGTAAGGGCCTATCATGAATGTTTTCACAGTCAGCGTGGCAGAGGCATCAACATTACCTGAATCCCTTTTTACCTTATCAAAATCTTTATCTCTGTTGGCAAAGCCCCTCTTCCCTCCTCCAAATCTCCCATCTCTCTCATCCAGGCTCCTCTTGGCCTCCCCAAATGTGTCATCTTGTTGGGGGCAGCTTTGTGATGACCTTCATGACCTCTGAGTATCTGCCCCACGCTGCTGGCAAGTCATTTCCTGAGAGGTTAAGAAAAGTCGCTTGCTGAGCCTGGAGAAGAGATGGCTTTAGAGAGGAGGGAAATACTAGCAGAGAAGGGGCAGGAGGCTGTCAACGAGATTGCACCACCAGGGTCCTCACAGTGGTGCCAAGGAAGAGGATGAGAGCAGCGGGCAGAACTTGAGAGAAGAGAGGTTCAGACTGGAGAGAAGGAAAATATTTTTCCCCACTAAGACAATTAAGCATTGGAAGAGGTTACCCAGGGATGTTGATCAGTTTCCATCCTTGGAGGTTTGCAAAACTTGATGGATAAAGGCCTGAGCCACTTGGTTTGACCTCGGAACTGACCCTGCTTTGAGTGGAGGTTTGACCTCTGGAGGTCTCTTCCAACCTGAATTATCCTTTCATCTTCTGACATGTATCTCTGGGACTATTCTGATGCTCCTGGGTCTTTGAGAGGGCCAAGGGAGCTGGGGAGATGTGACACAGGGCTTTGATTTGATTCTCAGCTTTTCCCAAAGGGCAACTGGAAGCCAGAGATACGCTGTGAGAGCTGAGCTGCACTGGCTTCCCCTGCATGAGGGTCTCCCATGTACCAGCACTCCCGAAACAAGGAGTGTGTGTGTTGAGCTGTGATGCACACACCTTTGTGTTGGTGTGGTGGTGCCTCCCCACCCACACCTTTTCCCTAGGCCGCTTGTTGATCTCAGAAATTCACGTGAAACCTCGGCCTTGGTGCACTGAGTCTGGCGGTTGAGCGCTCCTTGACCATATCAGAAACTCTGCACGGCTGAGGCTGGGAACATACTCCCCCTGCCTGGCCCAGGTGCCATCTTATCTGAGTTGTAGCTCAGTTGTAAAAACACTTAAACCGTCAGAATTTTAGTCGCTACCGCCTTGGACTGTGGCCAGGATGGAAATTTACAGATGACTAAAGTCAATCATCTTGCGCACCTATACATGGTGGTCCTAAGTGGGACCCTTTGAGCTCTCCTGGACTGCAGCGGGCTGTGCCCAGAATCTCCCTCTCAGATGAATGCTCCTCAGAGTTTGCAAACTCTCGAGTTTGTGATATTCGGAGGACCGTCACCGGCTGGCACGGGACCTGGGCTGCAATGCTCCTCGAGGCTCAACCCTTCTCCCGTTGAGAAATGCCAAGACATTTTATGTGAGTATTTCACTGAACTCGAGGGGGATTTTTAACAGGTGTATCTTTGTATATTTATCCATCTGTGCATCTGTCTGCATGTGTGTGTGTATTGATGGAAGTACCTGTTAGCAAATAGAGTCTGCTAAAATCTTATGATCTTTCTGAAGGTTGTGAATGAACCTTAGACTGCTGCTAAACACATAATCTTTAGACATAAACCGTTGACCAAGTCTGGGACTAGGGGTAGGTCCAGCCGGGTCTACTCTGAAGCTCGTCACTCAACGGGAGGGTCTCCCTTAAACTTTTTTATTCTCGGCCTCTGTATAAATAGTCCCAACTCAGTTTTAACATGATACCCTGGCTTCGGCTGGGATAGAGTTAATTTTCTTGCTAATAGCTGGTAAAGTGCTGTGTTTTGGCTTTAGTATGAGAATAATGTTGATAACACGCTGAGGTTTTAGTTGTTGCTAAGTAGTGTTTACCCTAGCCAAGGACTTCTCAGTTCCCCATGCTCTTTTCCTTTGTGTGCTTCATGCGTGTAGTGAGTGATAGAGTGAACCTTGCCATCGAACTCTGTTAAGTCGCGCTTTTATAAATTTCTATTAAAATCACTTCCTGCTAATACCTTTCACAGTGATTCTTGAAGCGGCCTCTAAACCACTCATTCACGACAAATTGGCAGAGTTGGCAGGATACTACATCAGGATTTTGCGACAGTGGTTAATACTACATTGGACAGCAATTCCATTAAAGTAGTACCTCCTTTTAGTGTTTGTAGTGCCTTGTAACTCCTCGTACTCTTATCTCGTAAGAGACACCACCATCAGGGTGAGCCATCTGTAGACAAACTTTAACACCTGACCAAAGAAAGCTTCAGTCCAGGGAGCCCCTGAGAAACTTTGTGATTAAGCCAACAGAAACCTCTTAAAGTTTACAAGGAGAAGTGGCTAGTCCTGCTTGAGGCGGGGAGAATAACCCCATACAACAGGGCAGGCTGGGACCTGACAAGCTGAGCAAAGACCTTGAGGAAAAGGGCCTGGGCACTATGAGGGACACCATACAAGGCAGTGGTGCACGCTCACCATGAATAAGGCCAGCTGCATATAGGACTTCATGAGGAAGAAGGTGGCCACCCAGACAAGTGGAGTAATTATCCCCCTTGAGTCACCCGGTGTGGCCACTAGTGGACTAGTGTGTCCCTCTGTGGGGCTTCCTGCTCTGGACAAGTGAGGAGGAACTGGAGAGGGTCCAGAGGAGGTCTGCCAAGATGGGGTTTGGGGCCTCAAGCACATGGCCGGTGTGGGAGGCTGAGGGACTTGAGCTTCTTCAGCCTGGTGAAGTGGAGGCTCAGAGCAGCACAGTCAGAACATGCAACAGCTTGAAGGGTGGTTTCTGAGACGGTGGCGCTTTTCTTCATAGTGGAAAAAAGCAGGAGAACGGAAGAGTGACACAAAGTGCACCATGGGAGGTTGAGACTAGACATGAGCAGAAAGAAATGTCATTCCAAAGGCAGTGCTGTGGTACAACAGGCCACCCAGAGGGAGTCTGGATCAGCCCATGGCTTTGTGTTTCAAGGAACAGCCAGGGATGACCAGAGAACTATCAGTAAGGGTAGTGAGATGTTGGAGTGAGAAGAGCCTTGGGTGTCCACAGTCTTCAAAGAAAGAGGTGCAGGCATGGGACACCGTAGGACAGACTGTGGTGGAGCTGTGACAAGGCTGAAAGCCCACAACAGAGCTGACCTTTCGTCACCTTGGCTATGGCTGTTGTCTCTGCAAACAAGGCCTGCCAGGAGATACCTTACCCTTATTCACCAAGACCTCATCACCGCTTTGCCCCACCCAGGAGAGACCCAGAAGGGTCGTGCTGTAGTCCTGCACTTGGCATTGCACATCCCCACATCACACTGCCCCTAGAAGAGTCCTAAGCAATGTGTGAGGGACAGGTGGTCGACAGCCGGCTGAACATGAGCCGGCAGTGTGCCCAGGTGGCCAAGAAAGCCAACGGCATCCTGGCCTGTATCAGAACTAGTGTGGCCAGCAGGAGCAGGGAGGTGATCGTGCCCCTGTACTCGGCACTGGTGAGGTCGCACCTCGAATCCTGTGTTCAGTTTTGGGCCCCTCACTACAAGAAGGACATGGAGGTGCTGGAGCGTGTCCAGAGGAGGGCAACGAAGCTGGTGAAGGGCCTGGAGCACAAGTCTGATGGGGAGCGGCTGAGGGAACTGGGGTTGTTTAGCCTGGAGAAGAGGAGGCTGAGGGGAGACGTTATCATGCTCTACAACTACCTGAAAGGAGGTTGTAGCGAGGTGGGTGTTGGTCTCTTCTCCCAAGTAACAGCGATAGGACGAGAGGAAATGGCCTCAAGCTGCGCATTTCAAGAGTAAAGTCAAGGCAGGGGCTACCTTAAAGACGAGGACCTTTTCAGGGTCTGTGATCTCAGCTTTCTTCTAAGGGAAAGGGGAAAGGGGCTGTCAAGTTTGAATAAGTCTCCGAGACTCCTGAACTGTTACACTGAGGGATTAGCAGATCTGCCAGAAACCTCAGAAAGTGCCTTCAACCACTTCTCTACCTACAGACAGCACCGACATCGCCTTTGCTTGAGGCTTGAGGTTTTGTCTGATTTGCTCCTTAGGACCTGAAAACAGGGAGATGCCCCTGGGCAGTGCCCTGCTGCCAGAAGGTGTCTTCAGGGCAGAGCTGAGCACAGAGAGGGTGGGATGCACTGACAGGGAGGAGAGTTGGCGACAGAGAAACAGCCCCCATCAGGGACAGCTCCAGGTAGCAGGGACCATGCCACCCCTCTGCATCCCTCTCTGCTCAGCTGCACAGGGAAGGAGAACAGTAATGGAATTTGAAACTGGACTCTTCCACGCTCACAAAAGTCCAGTTTCTTCTTCAAGTATGTTGTTAGTGATGTCATCCTGCAACAGAGAGTGGTGTAAGCACAGGGCACCCGTGTGGTGACCAGGAGGTCACTCGCGGGCAGAGCCGCTCTCCTGATTCTGCACTAGGGGGCACAGGGAACCCTTTTGTCCCTCAGGGCTCACCAGTGTTCAGGCTGAGAGCAATGTGGAAGATGATGATTTCTGCCCCTTCAGAGAAAGTGCCCGCACTCAGCAGCACAAACCTGAGATCACCATAAGGAGCGGAACAAAGTTACACCAAAGAAAGAGAAGTAATTGGGGGGGGGGTTTGGGAAACAAGCATAGGATTGGCTCAAAGAAGTCAATGTCTTCTCCTCTTTCAACAGTCCCCCATGCCCAGAGTGAACAAATGTCCAACAGCAGCTCCATCACCCAGTTCCTTCTCCTGGCATTCACGGACACGTGGAAGCTGCAGCTCTTGCACTTCTGGATATTCCTGGGCATCTACCTGGCTGCCCTCCTGGGCAATGGCCTCATCATCACCGCCGTAGCCTGTGATCACCGCCTCCACACCCCCATGTACTTCTTCCTTCTCAACCTCTCCCTCCTGGGCTCCATTTCCACCACTGTTCCCAAAGCCATGACCAACTCCTGGGCAATGGCCTCATCATCAATTCACACACACACGCATAGACACAAAAAATAGATAAATATACAAAGGTACACCTGTTAAAAATTCCCCTCACGTTCAGTGAAATGCTCACGTCAAATGTCTTGGCATTTCTCAACGGGCAAAGGGTTGAGCCTCGAGGGGTGTTTCGGCCGAGCAGTGTTGCAGCCCAGGTCCCATGCCAGTCGGTGACGGTCCTCTGAATATCGCAAACTTGAGAGTTTGCGAGCTCTGAGAAGCGTCCCACTCAGAGGGAGATTCTGGGCACAGCCCGCTGCCGTCCAGGAGAGCTCAGAGGGCCTCACTTGGGACCGCTGTTTATAGGGTCGCAAGATGATTGACTTCAGCCATCCGTCAAAACTCTCAGTGGTATCGTTCCACTTGAGCTATGACTCAGATAAGGGTATCAGAGGATGACAATTACCCTCGCTCTCGTCCTCCACTTGGGCCAGGCGGCGGAAGATTCTGGTACAATGAGTACATTCCCCAACCTCAGCTCCACAGGAGTTCCTGGTACAGTAAGGGGACGCTTCACCGCCTGACTCTTTACACCAAGGCCAAGGTTTAATGGGAGTTTCTGAGATCGGGGAGCAGCCCAGGAAGGGGAGGGGAGGGGGAATGCACCACCACAGTCCTCAAACTCCTAAAACCCCCAAACAGGCACTCTCTCTAACTGAATTATCTCCGCCACTGTGGTTTTCCATTCTGTATCCCACTGTCCCTGTCCTCCTTCCTGTTCATCTCTTGCGATCTCTATCCTGCCCCTAGCCCTTATTTCTCTCTCTCTCCTGCTCCCTCCCCCTCTTTCTGCCTCTCTTCCTCTTTCCCTGCTGCTTCTTTCTCCACCTCTGTCCAGATCCCTGTCCTTTTTTTTCTCTTGCTGTCCTTCGGTCCTTTTTCTCTTTTCTGTCTCTCTGTCCCATGCCCTGTCCCACCCTTTCTCACTACCCGCCCTGTCCAGCTGGCTGTGCCTTCTTTCCTCTCTGTCTTGCTCTGTATTTTTCCTTTCTTCATCTCTCTGTCCCACTGCCCATCACAGTTGGCGTTGCCCTCCAATGGCGTCCAGTCCGCCGTTCCTTTTTTATCTCGCAGTCATTCTGGCCTGCTCCCTGTGTCCATTTTTTAATTCCTCCATCTCGGTCCTGCAGCCTGTCACTATTTTTTTCTTCTCCCATCCCTTTCTCTTGCTCCCAGTTGCTGTTCTTGTCTTTCCTTCCCTTTATTCTGCTGCCCATCTCTGTTCCCCTTCTTGCTCCATCTCTCTGCCCTGCTCCCTGGCCCTCTAAGTCTCTCTCTGTTTCTCTGTCCTGCTCCCTGTCTCTCCCCCCCACTATTTTTCTGTCCTACTCCCTTTTCAGGTTCCCCCCCTCTCTCTCACTCTGTCCTGCTCCCTGTCGCTGCTATTTCTCACTCCATCTCTGTCCTGCAGCCCAGTGTTGTTTTTTCCTTCCATCTCTCTGTCCCACTGCCCAGCCCAGGCTCTTTTACCTCCTTCTGTGTCCTGCTCCCCGTCCCTTAGTTTTGCCTGTCTTTCCCTTTGTCCTGCCTCCCTGTGCCTTTCTTCTCTCTCTGTATCGCCCTGTCCTGCTCCCTGTCCTTGCCTTTCCCTGACAATCTGTGTCCTACTCCCTTTCCTTGTCTTTCCCTCTCTGCCTCCCGTCCTTCTTCCTACCTTTTTTTTTCTTCTCTCTCCCCCTCTGTTCCTGCTGCTTCTTTTTCCACCTCTGTCCTGCTCCCTGCCCCTTTTTTCCTCTCGCTGTCCCTCTGCCCTGCTTCCTGTCCCCATCTTTTCTGTCTTTATTTCTCTGTCCCGCTGCCTGTCCCATTGCTTCTTGTTATACCCTGCCGCCCCGTCCAGCTGGCTCTCCCTTTTATTTGTTCTCTCTTCCTCTTTCTGCTTCTCAGCCTTCTTTTCCTCTTCCCCTGTCTCTGTCCTCAAGCCCGTGGCTGATTTTTTTCCCCCTTCTTGGTCTCCATCAGGATCTGACCCTCTCTTTATTTCTCAGTCCCTTTGTCCTGCTCCCTGTCCTTCCTTCTCTCTCTCCATCTGGACGTCCTGCTCCCTGTCCCTGTCTTTCCCTAGCCCCCCCTTCCTTCTTCCTCTCCTTCCCCACGCCCATCTCTGCCTCTCTGTCCTGCTCCTTGACCCTACTTTTTCTTCCTCCATCCCTCTGCAGGGCTCCTCATCCCTATTTCTCTTGATTTCTCCAGCTCTCTAGCCTTTTCCCCATACCTTTCTTTCTCTCTCAGCTCCTCTATCTTTTCTCTCATCATATTTTTCTCTTTCTAGTACACTGTCCTTCTCCCCGTCAACTTAAGCTGAACGACCAGGTGTCCCTGGGCTCTGGTATTTCCTTAGCATTGCCCTAGGGAAGATCTGTGGTTTTAGGGCTAGGGATCATTTAGGAGCTGGTCTCCTTACGTAGGCAGCGGAGCTAGGCATAGTTAAAGCAGAGGTTGTTCTCAGCTGGTGCTCTGTGCGTCCTGTTGGAAGAGCAGGCTGTGGGCCTTATTTTGAAGGAAGATTTCTTGTTCTGCGCTTATTGCTCCTCGGGACGCTGCACAGAAGTGGTGGTGGGGTCTGGAGAGACTGATGGGACCTGCTGTGATTCCTAGTAAATGTGAACTTGAACGAGACCAGACTGACTGCATATGGTTTTCTTCTCAGCTCCAATTCCAACCTACGTGCTCGACGCTAATGAAAAAAGAGACCCTGAGCTGCAAATTAGCAGAGAACGTCACTTACTGAGGTAACGGTGCAGTTGGTCTGTGATAAGGGATGTGTACTTCCATGACGGTGCTTTCATGAACATGCTCTGGTCTTGCCACTTTAAAGCCCTTCCTTCTTCCGTGTCACGAAATACTGATTTAGGATCCCGCCGGCTATGCCAATTTGTTGCGAGTGAGTGGTTTTGAGGCCACTTAAAGAATCAGTGGCAAAGGTATCAGCAAAAGGTGATTTTAATAGAAATTTGTAAAAGCGCGACTTAACAGAATTCAATGGCAAGGTTCACTCTATTACTCATTACATGGATTAAGTATACACAGGGAAAATCGCGTCAGAATTACGTTGGAATGATTTATAGAAAGACCAAGAACAAAAAGGGTAAGGAAGACCCTCCCGTTGAGTCACGAGGTTCAGAGTAGACCCCCTTGCTTTCTAAACTCTTTCTCAGAGAGGAGTCCAGGTGCGGCTGGATCTACCCCTAGTCTCAGACTTGGGCAACGGTTTATGCCTAAGGGGTTATATGTGTTCAGCAATTTAAAGTGTCCAGCAGCAATCTAAAGTTCATTTACAGTTTTAAGGTAGATCATAAGATTTTGACAGCACTTAATCATTGCCTAATTTAACAGTTACAAAGCAAGTTAATCAAGTTTACTGCAATTACTAAATTACAGATTATGTGTATTGTTAGTTGTCTAAATCAATACACACACACACACAGAGTATAGATCTATTCACACGCAGGGGCCCATAGCTAGGTAAATTCATGAAAGACAAAGGCTTATAGCTACATAAAGATACCAGTTAAAAATCCCCCTCGCTTCTGTGAAATACTCACGTTAAATGCCTTGGCATTTCTCAGTGGGCGAAGGGGTGAGCCCCGAGGAGTGTCTCGGCCGAGGAGTGTTTCAGCCCAGGTTCCAGTCGTCCTCTGAACATCACAAACTGGAGAGTTTGTGAACTCTGAGAGGCGTCCCACTCAGGGGGAGGCTCTAGGCACAGCCCGCTGCGGTCCAGGAGAACTCAAAGGGTCTCGCTTGGGACCGCTGTTCATAGGTTTGCAAGATGATTGGCTTTAGTCATCAGTAAATTTCCATCTTGGCCACTATCCGAGATGGTCCGGGGTAGTAATTATGGTATTGTTCCACGGTAACCATGGTATTGTTCCACTTGAGCTATGACCCAGGTAGGGAACGCTTCAGGGCTGTCAGAGATGACGAATTATCCCCTGCTCTTGTTCCCTACCTTGATCAGGTAGCTGGTGTTCCTGGTGCCATCAGTGTCGCTCCCCACCTTAGCCATGCAAGAGTGCCTGCTACGGTCAAGGGACGCTCAGCTGCCCAACTCGTTACACAATGGCTAAGGCCTAACAGGAGTTCCTGAGATCCTAGAGTGGCCCAGGGGAAGGAGGGAAATGCACCAGCACATTCTGGAAATTTTAAGATGGCATTTCTTATTCGGGGGTTCAGGCTGGAGTTGGACTTAATGTTGAACAGCCGATATAATGGACTCCGTAAAATGTGAGAGAGAACCCTGCTTTTTTGTTGTTGTTTTCTAATGCTCTCTGAACTTTGGTAAGCAAAGGGAAGAGTGGTTGAAAGAGTCTGTTCTTTGAGAGTAACGTATTCCTGTAGCCTGCCTGTCTTTGTACGGTGAAGGGTTCCTACCTGCAGTACGATTTTGCTGAGCTGTGAGGCTGTATTGGCGTAGCGGAGGTAAGAAGTGTCGTCTTTAAAGGTAATGAAGTTGTAGCAAAACTAGTGGGAAAAGCTAGTTTCTTCCTAGAATGCTGCCTCACAAAAGTAGTAGCGAGTAAAGGCACTTGCAGTTGGCTTTTTTATGCAGTGTTCATCCAGAGCTTTGGGTATTGATTGATTTCTGGGGGGCAAGGCAGCAGGGAGGAAAGAAAACTGGGGCTTCTTCACCGTAGGCAGGGTTCGAGCCTTTGCTCTAGAACAGGTCTTTACTACAGTTTACAAACATAGAAAATGAGCTGTCTGTAAGGAAAGTTTCAGTAGAAGTAAGGCTAGATTTGCTGAGTTTGGTCCTCTATACCTGTTGCAACTAAGAGATGACTTGGCAGTGTTTACATCTCGGGTGCACGCTGGTGTGTTAATGCAGGCCGTTGAGGTCTTTTCAGGGGTACTTCTGGTCTGCAGGTCATGTGCGTGGGTGACACAAAGTCCCAGGATGAGCCAGCTCCTGCCGACAGTTTTAACTCAGAGGATGTGACAGAGTGGAAACCATCTTTGTGGTGGACCCCTGTCGTGGTTTAACCCCAGTCGGCAACTAAGCACCACACAGCCGCTCGCTCCCCCTCCACCCGCCGGTGGGATGGGGGAGAGACTCAGAAGAGCAAAAGTAAGAAAACTCATGGGTTGAGATAAGAACAGTTTAACACTTGAAATAAAAGATGATAATAATAATAACAACAACAACAACAACAACAACAACAACAACAACAACAACTTGTAATGAAAAGTAAAACAACGAGAGAGAGAGGGAGAGAGAGCGAGCATCCAAACTTGGGGCAAAAAACCACAAGTGATGCAACAGGTCACCGCCCGCTGACTGATGCCCAGCCAGTCCCTGAGCAGCAATTGCTACTCCCCGGCCAATTCTGCCCTGTTTATTTACTGCGCAAGACATCATATGGTATGGAATATTCCGTTAGCCAGTTTAGGTCAACTATCCTGGCTATGCTCCCTCCCAGCTTCTTGTGCACCTGGCAGAGCACGGGAAGCTGAAAAGTCCTTGACTCATGGCAAGCGCTACTTAGCAACAACTAAAACATCAGCGTGTTATCAACATCATTCTCATGCTAAATCCAAACCACAGCAATATGCCAGCGACTAGGAAGAAAATTATCTCTATCCCAGCCGAAACCAGGACAACCCCAAACGTCAAAGGTGCGGATATGTTGCTGATGTCCCTCTGGCCCGGAGATGTGGGGAGTTTTGCTAACAGTCCGGTAAGGATTCTGTTTTCTGCTGGAATGGGTTTCCAGGTGGATGTAACAAAGGATTGCCTTTCTGCTTGCTGTGGCTATCTGCAGAAGGGCCTTCCTGTTCGTTTGGATTTACCAATGTGAGGGCTTTGGAGGAGAACTGGCGAAACCAGCTTTCTTTCTATGGAGATCACTAGCATTTGTGTAGAAAAGTGGAGGTTCAGTCAGTAAAGCTTACAGCGTAGTGCTGTGCTCAGACCGTGGAGCTACTGTTCATTTGGGCTCATTATTTTGTCAACTAAGTCTTTCCAAGTCTTACAGGCTTGAGCCGCTTGGGATCGTGACGCTGTAGTTGGAGCGCTCAAGTGGAAATGTTCAGTTTGCCATCGCAAATCATCCAAGTCCAGGCTCCCCCCAGGCCCTTCCCTCTGCAGCCCAGGTGAGAGCAGTGTTGGGAACTGCCCCATCTTACCAGAGGAGCAGAAACAAGAACCAAAGTCGCTGCTGCCTCCTCTCCTACTCACCTGCACTGCACAGTCTTCCCCAAGCTTGGAAAAAAGGCTCCTCCTCCAGCTACGGTAGGACTTCTTCACTGACCAACCCATGGGGTTTGGGGGTTCCCTTCACCTGTCCTGGCCTTGACTTATGGGGTTATGGGGTGCCCTGGCCCAGTCCTGGCCCTTTCCCCTGGAGACTGGAGATTCCCTTCTGCTGCCGACATTTACTGGATTTTAGGGTGAACTACCATGAACATCAAGGTTTGTGGTGGCTTTCCTCTCTCCTGGCATAGAACTGCAGAGTCTGGGGATGCGTGCCCCTGTCCTACTCCTGACCCATGGGGTTTGGGGTTCTCTGCCTCTGCTCTTGCCATATGCAACTTCTTTCGGGAGTGGCCTACCCCTATCCTGCAGCTGACCCATGGGGCTTGGGGTGCCCTGTCCCTGTCTGGTGCATGACCTGTGCAGTTTCGGGATGTCCTGCCTGTGACCTGGCCCTAACCCATGGAGTTTGGTGTGCCCTGTCCCTGTCTGGTCCATGACCTGTGGGGTTTGGGGATGTCCTGCTCATCTTCTGACCCTGACCCACGGGGTTTGGGATGCCCTGTCTCTGTCTGGTGCATGACCTGTGCGGTTTCGGGGTGCCCTGTCCCCATCTTGGCTCTTACCCATGGGGTTTGGGGTGCCCTGTCCCTGTCTGGTGCATGACCTGTGGGGTTTGGGGATGTCCTGGCAGTGTCCTGGACCCAGACCCATGGTGTTTAGGGCATCCTGTCCCTGTCTCATTCATGACCTGTGAGGTTAGGAGGTGTCCTGTCTCAATCCTGGCCCTGACCACAGGGTTGGGGGTGCCCTGTCCCTGTCTGGTCCATGACCAGTGCGGTATGGGGGTGTCCTCCCCGTGTCCTGGCGCTGATCCATGGGGTTTGGTTAGACTGTCCTTGTCTGGTCCATGATTTGTGGACTTTGGCGGTCTCCTAACTGTATCTTGGCCCTGACCCATGGGATTGGGAGTGCCCTGTCTCTTTCTGGTCCATAACCTGTGAGGTATGGGTGTGCTCTCTCCCTGTCCTGGCCCTGACCCAAGGGGTTTGGGGTGCCCTTTCTGTGTCCTTGACCTGTGGGGTTAGGGGGGCTCCTTTCCCCATCCCGGTCCTGATGCCCGAGTTTGGGGTGTCTTGTCCATGTCTCATCCATGACTTGTGGGTGTTGCACATGTCCTGCCCGTGACGAGGCCCTGACCAACAGGATTTGGGGTGCCCTGTCCCTGTTTGGTCCGTGACTAGTGTGGTTGGGAGGTGTCTTGTCCCCATCTTGTCCCTGACCCATAGGGTTTGAGGTGCCCTGTCCGTGTCTGGTCCATGACCTGTGGGGTTTGGGGGTATCCTGTCCCCATCCTGGTCCTGACCCATGGGGTGTGGGGTGCCCTGTCCATCTCTGGTCCACGACCTCCGCACTTCGGAGGTGTCCTGTCCCCATGCTAACCCTGATCCACAAGGATTAAGGAGTCCAGTCCCTGTCTAGTCCATGACCTGTGGGGTTTTGGGCTTGCCAGCCCATGTCCTGGCCCTGAGCCATGGTTTGTGGTGCCCTTTCTCTGTGTGGACCATGACCTGTGGGCTTTGAGAGTGTCCTGCTAGTGTCCTAGCTGTGACCCACGTGTTTTGGGGTGTCCTGTCCCTGTCTAGTCCATGACCTGTGGGGGGTTGGGGGTGTCCTGGATGTGTCATGCACATGTCCAAGGCCTGTCCCACAGGGTTTGGGGTGGCCCATCCCTGTCTGGTCCATGACCTGTGGGTTTTGGGCTTGTCCAGCCCATGTCCTGACCCTGACCCACGGGGTTTGGGGTGCCCTGTCTCTGTGTGGTCCATGACCTGTGGCGTTTGGAGGTGTCCTGCAAGTGTCCTGGCCCTGAGCCACGGGGTTTGGGGTGCCCTGATCCTTTCTGGTCCATGCCCTGTGGGGTTTGCAGATACCCTGCCAGTGTCCCTCCGCTGAGCCACGGGGTTTGGGGTGCCCTGATCCTTTCTGGTCCATGGCCTGTGGGGTCTGGGGATATCCTGCCAGTGTCCCTCCGCTGAGCCATGGGGTTTGGGCTGCCAAGTCCCTGTCTGGTTCATGACATGTGCAGCCCATGTCGTAGCTCTGACACATGGGGTTTAGGATGCCCTTTCTTTGTCTGGTCCATGACCTGTGGGGTTTGGGAGCGTCCTGGCAGTGTCCTAGCTGGGACGCACATGTTTTGGGCTGTCCTGTCCCTGTCGAGACCATGACCTGTGGGGTTTGGGAGCGTCCTGGCAGTGTCCTAGCTGGGACGCACATGTTTTGGGCTGTCCTGTCCCTGTCGAGACCATGACCTGTGGGGTTTGGGGTGTCCTGCACGTGTCTTGGCCCTGAGCCATAGAGTTTGGAGTGCCCTGTCCCTTTCTGTTCCATGGCCTGTGGGGTTTGGGAGTGTCTTGCCAGTGTCGTTGCGCTGAGCCATAGGTTTTTGGGTGTCCTGTCCCCTTCTGTTCCATGACCTGTGGGGTTTGAGGATGTCCTGCACGTGTCTTGGTCCTTACGCACGGTGTTAGGGGTGACCCGTTCCTGCCTGGCCCATAACTTGTGCGGTTTGGGGATGTCCTGCCCATTTCTTGGTTTGGGGTTTCCTGTCCCTTTCTCGTCCATGACCTGTTAATTTCAGGCATCCTGGCCCTGACCCCTGGTTTTTGGGTGCCCTGTCCCTGTGCCGTCCATGACCTTTGGGATTTACAATGCCCTGTCCACTTCTGGTCCATAACCCACAGGGTTTGGGGTGCCCTGTCCAGTCCATGACCTGGGCGGTCTCAGGGTTTCCTGCCCATGATCTGGCACTGACCCACAGGTTTAGGGTACCCTGTCTGTGTCTGGTGCATGACCTGTGGGGTTTGGAGGTGTTGTGTCTCATCCGGACCATGACTCATGTTTTTTGGACTTCCCTGTCCCTGTCTGGTCCATGACCTGTGGGACTTGGGGTGTCTAGCCCATGTCCTGCCCTAACCCACAGGTTTTGGGGTTCCCTGTCCCTCTCTGGTCCATGACCTGTGGGGTTTGGGCTTGTCCAGCCCATGTCCTGGCTCTGACCCATGGGGTTTGGGGTTCCCTGTCCCTTTCTGTTCCATAACCTCTGGGGTTTGGGAGTGTCCTGCACGTGATTGGCCATGATCCACAGGTTTTGGGGTGCCCTGTCCCTGTCTGGTTCATGACTGTGGTGTGTTCATTTCTCCTGTCCCCATCGTGGCCCTTACGCACGGGGTTTGGGGTTCCAGGTCCCTGTCTCATCCATGACCTTTGGGGTTTGGGGATGTCCTGCCCATGTCCTGGCCTAAGCCACAGGGTTTTGGGTTCACTGTCCCTCTCTGGTCCATGGTCTGTGGGTTTTGGGCTTGTCCAGCCCATGTCGTGGCTCTGACCCATAGGGTTTGGGGTGCCCTTTCTCTGTCTGGTCCATGACCTGTGGGGTTTGAGAGTGTCCTGCTAGTGTTCTAGCTGATACCCACGTGAGTTGGGGTGTCCTGTCCCTGTCTGGTCCATGACCTGTGGGTTTCGGAGGTGTCCTGCACGTGTCTTGGCCCCAAGCCTCAGGGTTTGGGGTGCCCTGTCCCTTCTGGTCCATGGACTGTGGGGTTTGGGGATAGCCTGCCAGTGTCCTTGCGCTGATCCATGTTGTTTGGGGTGCCCTGTCCCTGTCTTGTTCATGACCTGTGGTGTATGGAGGTCTCCTGTCCCCATCGTCGCCCTTATGCACAAGGTTTGCGGTGCCCTGTCCCTGTCTGGTCCATGACCTGTGATGTTTGGGGTTGTTCTGCCCATATCCTTGCCCTGACCCGCGGGGTTTGTGGTTCCAGGAGCCTGTCTGGTCCATGACCTGTGGGGTTTGGAGGTGTTGTGTGCTATCCGGACCGTGACCCATGGGTTTTGGGGTTCCCTGTCCCTGTCTGCTCCATGACCTATTGGCTTTGTGCTTGTCCAGCCCATGTTGTGGCTCTGACCCATGGGATTTGGCTTTCCTTGTCCCTTTTTGTTCCATTAACGTTGCCACCAAGGACGAGGAAAAGGCTGAGGTACTCAACGCCTTCTTTGCCTCAGTCTTTATTAGTCAGAGCAGTTATCCTCAGGGTACTCAGCCCCCTGAGCTGGAAGACAAGGACGACGAGCAGGATAAACCCCCTATAATTCAAGAGGATGAAGTTAATGACCTGCTATGCCACCTGGACGTTCACAAGTCTATGGGGCCGGATGGGATCCACCCGAGGGTACTGAGGGAGCTGGCGGAGGAGCTTGCCAAGCCGCTCTCCATCATTTACCAGCAGTCCTGGTTAACTGGGGAGGTCCCGGACGACTGGAGGCTCGCCAATGTGACTCCCATCTACAAGAAGGGCCGGAGGGAGGATCCGGGGAACTACAGACTGGTCAGCCTGACCTCGGTGCCGGGGAAGATCATGGAGCGGTTCGTTTTGAGGGCGCTCACGAGCCATGTCCGGGACAACCAGGGGATCAGGCCCAGCCAGCACAGGTTCATGGAAGGCAGGTCCTGCTTGACCAACCTGATCTCCTTCTATGACCAGGTGACCCCCCTAATGGATGAGGGAAAGGCTGTGGATGTGGTCTACTTGGACTTCAGTAAAGCCTTTGACACTGTCTCCCACAGCATTCTCCTAGAGAAGCTGGCGGCTCACGGCCTAGACAGGTCCACTCTTCGCTGAGTAAAAAACTGGCTGGACAGCCGAGCCCAGAGAGTTGTGGTGAACGGAGTTAAATCCAGTTGGCGGCCGGTCACGAGCGGTGTTCCCCAGGGCTCAGTACTGGGGCCGGTCCTGTTCAATCTCTTTATCAACGATCTGGACGAGGGGATCGAGTGCTCCCTCAGTAAGTTTGCAGACGACACCAAGTTGGGTGGGAGCGTTGATCTGCTCGAGGGTAGGAAGGCTCTGCAGAGGGACCTGGACAGGCTGGATCGATGGGCTGAGGCCAATGTATGAGGTTCAACAAGGCCAAGTGCCGGGTCCTGCACTTCGGCCACAACAACCCCAGGCAACGGTACAGGCTTGGGGAAGAGTGGCTGGAAAACTGCCCAGAGGAAAAGGACCTGGGGGTGCTGATTGACAGCCGGCTGAACATGAGCCGGCAGTGTGCCCAGGTGGCCAAGAAGGCCCACGGCATCCTGGCCTGTATCAGGAATAGTGTGGCCAGCAGGAGCAGGGAGGTGATCGTGCCCCTGTACTGGGCACTGGTGAGGCCGCACCTCGAATCCTGTGTTCAGTTTTGGGCCCCTCACAACAAGAAGGACATGGAGGTGCTGGAGCGTGTCCAGAGGAGGACAACGAAGCTGGTGAAGGGCCTGGAGCACAAGTCTGATGAGGAGCGGCTGAGGGAACTGGGGGTGTTTAGCCTGGAGAAGAGGAGGCTGAGGGGAGACCTCATCGCGCTCTACAACTACCTGAAAGGAGGTTGTAGCGAGGTGGGTGTTGGTCTCTTCTGCCAAGTCACTAGCGATAGGACAAGAGGAAATGGCCTCAAGTTGCACCAAGGGAGGTTTAGATTGAACATTAGGAGAAATTTCTTTACTGAAAGAGTGGTCAGGCCTTGGAACAGGCTGCCCAGGGAAGTGGTGGAGTCACCATCCCTGGAGGTATTTAAAAGACGTGTAGATGAGGTCCTTAGGGACATGGTGTAGAGGGCATGGTGGTGGTGGGTTGACAGTTGGACACGATGATCTTAGAGGTCTTTTCCAACCTGTATGATTCTATGATTCTATGATTAACTGTTGTGGGAGGTAATCCATGGGCCGTGATGTCCCCTGGGGCTGGCTGGGGTGTTCAGGGCACTGCGGCCACCTTCGGGCTCACTTGTGTGGGGCCACAGCCCAGGGCTTACCCTGACACGGCAGCTCTGTTATGGCCTCTGCACTGTGGGCCCAGCATGGCCCGGGCAGGGCCTGGGGGAAAGAGCAGCTGGAAAGCCAAGGGGGAGGAAATGGGTGCTCCCGCTGGGGTGCATCACGGGACCATCAGAGAGACACTTGGACTAGAAACTGGCTGTGGGCAGCAGGATGGAAATGCCTCTGTCAGCAGGATTATTCCCCAGGGACCATGGGCTCTCGCAGCCCCACAGCCTGACCCCAAGCCTGCTGTCCCTGAGACGCGCCCCTTCCCTACCACCGTGTCCTTCTTCTCTGCGCCCCCTGATCAGACTCAGGGAGACAACCCGACACCTGGGCCCGCCAGCACCAGCTCTGGCTCAAAGCCCTCACAGACTTTTCATAAGAACAAATATGGATGCACCGTGTAAAAATGGGAATAAAGATAGAGGAAACGCCAGGCGGTTTCTGCTGCCCATGGCACAGGGAGATGTTTCACAGCTCACAGCTCTCCCAGCTGCACAGACCTCTCCTCCCTCCTGGCGGCACCCAGCGGCACAGCAGAGATGGGCTCTGCTGGCCTGGGGCTCAGGGACGGTTGCGTAGCAAGCTCTGGTGTCACAGCCTTTGTGTCCTCACGGGGATGTGCCAGGGACACCTCTTCAGCATCGTCATAGCCCATGCTCCCCAGGGTCAGGGATGAGGTGTCTCCTTCAGCTCCAGGGACCCCGTCACTTCTCCGGGAGCACAGGCTACCCCCTGCAAGCAGCAAGGCAGGACATTGCAGTTCGGCCCATGGGGTCTGTACATCACCTTCCTCCCTGCTCCTCACCACATTCAGCTCCTTCTCCCACGCCCAGTCCCTCCAAGGAAAACTCCTGGCTCAGCTTCCCCCTTCCCAGGGGGTTTGGGTGTCAGTACAGTAGAGACTTGGGTGGCACCAGGGACGGCACCCCAGGAACCACCAGCGCTCTCTTTCCCTCTCACCTCCCAGTGCATCCTTGGGCCCTGCTCCCTCCTCTGGTGCCCTGGGCATTTCCCAAGCTCCCTGCCCAGGGGCAGCATCATCGCCAGGGTCAGAAACCTCCCTGGCATCATCATAGCCATCTGCTGGGTCACCTCCGGGCAGGACAAGAACATCTGAAAGGAGAGGGGAGCTGGTGACAGTGAGAAGATAGGTCCTGCAGAGCAGAGGAGGGGAGGACGAGCAGGGACAGAGGGCTGAGACACTGCTGTTGGCAGCACCATGTCCTCCCCATCTCTGACGGTGACGCTCAGTGACACTCCTGTCTATCACATGTCTGCAGGGAGATCAACCCCTTCCTGCCTCCGTTACCTGGTGCTGATCCCAGACCATCCTCCTCCTCGGTGTTCCCAGGGTAGGGCTGCAGCTGGCTCGGGGATTCCTCTGAATAGGAGTCTGGAGAGATGCACAGCGGGGGTCAGGGAGTGAGCCCCACTGCCCTGCCGCATGGTCAGCACTGCGGGGGAAGGGGGACCCACAGAGCTGGGGCTGCATGGGGAGGAAGGCTGGGAATTGACCCTGCTCCCCTGGGACAAACACTGTCTCAAAGCTGCTCCCAGAGCTGCCCTAGGACAGCCCCTTCCCTCGCTCCTCGGGTGCCACATTGGGTGCAGGGGCAGGAAGAGAGGGGCTGTCCAGCTGGTTGGGGGAAGCTCCTCTCCCGATGCTCTCCCCACAGACCACATGGCCCCAGCGCTGCAGGAACCATGGGCTGGGGGGCTTCAGGGGATCAGCTCTGGTTGGGGCCAGGGGAAAGGGTCCTGCAGATGTGCCTCCCGCTTGGGGAGGACCCCTACCCACCTGAGCGACCAAACCTTTCCTGCTTCTCCCACGCTGGGCTGTAACTGATCTCCTCATACACGGCCTCGGGGAAGAGCTCCTGAGCTCTCCTGGAGCCTGTGGACAGAGACAGGGCTGGCCCAGGGAAAGGCAGAGGGGGATGGGACCCCACTGTGCTCCCCCAAACCTGTTCCTTTGGCCAGCCCAGGACTGGTCCGACAGCACAGCCCAAATGTGCCGTCCAGGCACATCCCCCGTGAGGGCAACGTTGCTGTGGAGATTATCTGGGGCAGCGTCACCCTTGCATCATCCTTTCGGAGACAGCGCTCATGCCCCTCTGGCCCCTGGGTCCTGCCTCCCTTGTCTGACCCCGGAGCAGCTCCCATGTCTCCTGTCCACCTGGAGCTGCCCCCTATCTGCCCCACGGGTCTATAGCAGGGCCCCTGTCCTGCCGGGTGGTGGGCAGGGCTGGGCAGAGGGACAGCCTGGGGGCCTGACACCACGGAGATGGACCCTACTGCCTCACGCTCCTCCTGTTCTCTCCCTTGCCCCAGAGCCCCCTCCAGCACTACCCAGAGCGCTGCCAGCCTTGGCCATCCCCACTCTGCCATTTCCCTGCTCGCCCCATCGCGAGCTCCCCCCGCCTCCGGGCTCTCTCCACCCCTTGCTGCTCGTGCCCCACAGCCAGGCAGTCAGTGGGGTGGTGCATGAGGCAGATGGCAGCACACAGCCTCATCCCCCCAGCCCTGCCTGTGCCTGACAGCCCGCAGCACCCCACAGCCCTTCCAGCAGGCTTCTCCCCCTGGCACCGCTGTGGAAGGACCCACCTCTGTGCCCAGCCCTGGCACGCAGCACTTGCCCGGCCAGGAAGGCCAGGAGCAGGCAGAGGAGGGCCCCCAGGATGATGCAGATGATGACGGGCACTGAGACTCTCCCGCTGCTGCTCAAACGGCCCCGGGTGGGATCTGCATGGGCGAGAACATGGAAGGGGCAGCACCAGGCCTGGAGAGCTGGGGGCAGCCCCACTCCTGACTCCCATCACACACGGCAGCAGGGGGTGCAGAGCCCCAGGGCTGAGTGATGGGGAAGCTTCCACCCTGCTGAGCAAACTAAAACCCTCCCCAACCCCCCCCACCACCCCAGTGCCTCCTCCTGGGAGTTTCACACCCCAGCAAGGAGCCCCTTCCATCCAGCTGTGGGGCACAGCCTGGCCCCGGGGATACCCAGTCCCAGCGGGAGGACAAATTACCTGCTCGGGGTGGGGATGCTGTTGTCCTGGGTGTAGCTGCAGAGGAGGAAAAGGAGAGCTGGGCTGAGAGGGTGGGGGTGTGGGTACCGGGGAGCCTCCTCCCCAACACACTGTGTGTGTGTCTGTAGATGTCCCTGGCACATCCCACCCAAATTGCCCCTCCGGTAGTGCTAGAAAGGGAGGCCGGGACAGGGTCCAGCGCCGCTGCTCTGGGCAGCAGGCAGGATGGCACAGGCAGCCCAGGGCATAGCCCTGGGGCTGCAGGGCCCCATGGGCAGTGGCCGGAGGACACCCAGTCCCACCACGGCTGCTCCCCACCTGGCACCAGGCTCCTGCACTCTGCAGGAACCTTCGTGCTCTTGGCAGGTCAGGGGCCATGCCAGGACCAAGCGGGCGAAAGGCCTTCCCCAGCTCCCTGCCAAATACCCGAGCAAGGGGTCCCAGCCCTGCCGCTCACCTGAGCAGCGTACGGCCGCGTCTTCCTTATGCCGGCAAGCACCGCCATCCCCGGGCCGGGCCCAGCAGTCCTGCAGGGACGGCTCCGTCCCCTGGCACTCCACCTGCTCCAGCCAGATGGGGCCTTGCCCCATCCCAAATGCAGCCTCCTTCAGGGCAGACAGCGCGGGGCCACAGCCCAGCTGCCTGCATGCCACCTCGGCATCCCGCATGTCCCAGGAGTCGTCGCACACCGTCCCCCAGGAGCCACGGTGCCAGACCTCCACTCTGCCTGAGCACCCATCCTCGCCTCCCATGGCACGAATCTTCTCCCTGTCTGGAGAAAGCAAAGACCTCCCAAGGCACTGAGACAGCCCGCAGAGCCCTGCCAGACAAGAAGGGTGCACAGGGGAGCAGCTCAATACCTGTGCAGCTCGTGGAGTTGGGGCACGGGGCCAATGGGGCTGGGGACATTTCTGGGCGTCCCCCTGAAGAGAGAAACACTGTAGTGAAGGGGCTGGTTGGGGGATGGTGCAGAAGAGAGCGAGGCTGAGCTCTGCTTGTGCCTCCCCGTACCATCTTTGTCACGGCAGCAACTGAACCCCGGTCATTCAGCGGGCATGCGCAGGCCTGGGGGGACCCTGATTGCTCAGCCCCTAAAGGTCCCTGGTTCACAGAGCAGCAGTAGTGTGTCTGTGGAGGGGAGGCTCTTCTGAGCCCTGTCTGGTCTCTTCTGAGACCTCACCTGGGGATGCCTCTGCCTCCGCCAGGCGCTGCTGGCAACCTGGGTGGCAACTGCTGCTGGATGTGTGTGGCTGTGGTCACATTTGTGCCACCGGGGTGACATGGAAAGGAAAAGCCCCTCCAAGCTCTTTCTCTGCCTTTGTGGCAGCGGGGAGCAGGAGCTGGGGTGACACTGGTGCCCAAGTGGCTCAGAGTTACCTTTGCAGGTGATGTGGATCTCGTCTCGCAGGTCTTCGCATGACTGCGGGTGCCAGGGAGTGGAGGGACACTGCCAGAAGGAGCTGGTTTTCTCCCCACACTGCACATTATCCAGCCACGCAGGGCCAGACACCCTGCCATAGGGCAGGCGTGTTTCCAGGGATCCTCCATCCCCGCAGCCCAGCTCCTTGCATGCCAGCGACACCGTATCGAGAGTCATCGAGTTGGAGCAAATGCTCCCCCACGTCCCGTTGTAGAAAACCTGCAGGCGCCCGGAGCAGCCGTCGCTGTTCTCCAGCCTGAGGGCCATGAACTCTGGGAGGAAAGGCAGCAAGGGGGAAGAGGCTGGTCTGGGGCTGTGGGAGAGGGGACGCCTCTGCACTCGCCAGGCCCTCAGCCAGGCAGGGGCACGGCCAGCACGTCCCCCTTGCACCCAGGGGCAGAGGGAGGTCCCTGAGGGGGACTGAGGGTCCGCAGGACAGGCTCGGGCAGGAGCTTAGAGGCAGCCAGGGACAGCCTTGGCCATGCGCGGCTCTCCCCACGTCCTGGCCTCCCCGGGAACCAGGCTCCCACCACACCACCCAGCACAGACCTGAGCAGATGACTCCCGCGTCCTCTTTGTGCCCACAGTCGTGCTGCCCCCAGGGCCCGGCAGGGCAGTCCCAGAGAGCAACTTCGGCCCTGGAGCAATTCACGGCACCCATCCAGATCTGCCCAGAGCCTTCCCCGAACCGAGCGGAGCCGGCCGCCTCCACCGCCCCTCCACAGCCCAGCTGCTGGCAAACGACGGCAGCATCAGAGAGGTCCCAGCCATCATCGCAGACAGTCCCCCAGCTGCCCTGGTAGTAGATCTCCACTCTCCCGGCGCAGCGCCCGGCCCCGTTCACCAGCCGGACCTGCTGGCTCCCTGCAGTGGGGAGAAACCCCAGTTGCTGCCAGGGGCTGGCTGCCCACCCACCCCATCATCTGGGGGGCCCGGGCAGTGCCGCTCACCCCCGCAAATGACTCCCACGTCCTCCGCAACCCCTGCTGCCAGCGCACTCTCGGGCAGGGAGGTGTTGCAGAGGCTCAGGTTGGTCTCATGCCCTGCGCACCGGACCCCTCGCAGCCCTACGGGGCCCGTCCCTCGCTCAGGCTTTGGGGGGTTGTAGGCTGTCTCTGCCTGTCCGCACTGCAGCTGCCGGCACACCACGTTGGCCTCCTGCACATCCCACTGGTCATCCAGGACTCTGCCCCAAGTCCCGCGCTGGAAGATCTCCACTCGCCCGTCGCACCGGCTCCCTCCACCCACCAGCCGCAGGGATGCAAAGCCCGCTGACCCTGCGGAGAGCAGAGATGCCACGGCCATTGGCGGCACTGGGGAGCACGGCACCCTTCAGGAGCAGGAGGAGGGGGAATTCTCCGACCAAACAGGGCAAGATTGAGCCTTGGGCCGACGAGAAGTGAGGGCAAAGCATGGGCCCACTCTGCAGCTCACACCCAGCTCTGCTGCTGCTGGGGGCACCCAGGAGCTCCTGCCTGGGTGGTGGGATGAAGCTCTGCAGGGCACTCTGTGGAGGTGGGATGTGGTTGTCTGCAGCCAGGGGGTGGAGCAGAGCCCCGCAGCCCCGTCCTGGATTCATCCCACAGTAGGAAAAGCCAGGAGGCCAGGCCTGGTAGTGGCGCTGCCCTGGGGGCAGATGCCTGCTTCCGTTCAGCCCTCAGCTCTCCCACGGTAGAGCAGTCAGTCTGAGCAGGCAAAGCCCTCCAGAAGGCTCCTGGGGAAGCAAGGGTTTCTCCAGGGAGAAATTCAGCCTGGGGCTGCTCTGGGAGCCCTGCTTTGGGTGGCCATGTCGCACACAAAGGGCAAATGGAGTTCATGCAGCATTTTCCCGGCACTCACCTGAGCAAATGACAGCGGCGTTGTTCCCATGGGAGCAGGGTGAGGCCCCCAGGGTGATCACTGGGCACTGTCCCAGGTGGGCTTCAGTCCCGTCACAGTGGAATGAGTCTCTCCAGACAGGTCCGGTTCCTCTCCCAAAATGCCCTCCTCCAGGAATGGACTCAGCAAACCCGCAGTTGAGTTGACGACAGAGAACGTGGGCATCCGAGAGATGCCAGCGGGAGGCACAGAGGGTGCCCCAGGTCCCCAACACCTGGACCTCCACTCTCCCCGCACACGCCGTGCTGCCGTTCACCAGCCTGAACCCTGTGTACTCTGGGGACAGAGGAGGAGAACTGAGGGTGGGCCGGTGCTCTTGTACCCTCGGTAGCTGGCGGAGCGGCCAGCGGGACAGCATGCCTTTCTTCTCCTTCTGCCCTATTTTCATGCTGCAGACAACCCATCACCCCTTCTGTCCTCGTGCCCGGCCCAGCACGGTCCTTGCTCTGTTTCCCACCCTGGGGTTCAGCACCCCACCCTGAGTCCTTACGTGTGCAGGTGACAACAGCGCTGTTCATGTGGGTGCAGGGCTGGTCCCTGGGGGACCCCCTGGGGCAGGAGGCGAGGAGGGATTCATTCCCCACACACTGCAGCTCTCCGGCCCAGATGGGACCCACCCCTTCTTCAAAGGGAGCTGGCCCAGCCACAGGCAGGGCCACACCGCACTGCAACTCCCTGCAGACCACACCAGCAGCTTTGGCACCAAAGTGGGAATCACAGACAGTTTTCCACTGGTCCCCGTCATGGACCTCCACACGTCCTGAGCAGTGGCTCTTCCCTTCCACCAGCCGGACAAATCCTGGAAAAACCAAACCAACTGGCAGTTGGATCCTGGCCCAATCTCTGGCAGTTAAATGCCCACTTTCCCACATCACCTCCAAGCAAGCTGTGACCAAATTACCCATTGCACATCCCAGAGGAAGCTGTTGGGGGACTGTTGGTGACACAAGCACGTCCAGGCCCCCCAGCACCCCTTCTCTACACCATCACAGCACTAGAGGGTCTGTGTCTGTCACAGCACCAGGCACCGCTCAGACAATCTGCTGCGGCACAAGGTGCCCTGTGCTGCCCGGCGTGGTCCCCCCAGCACTGCAGTGGGGTGCGCAGTTCAGGTCTGGGAGAACTGGCCCAGATGGTAATGACTGCTGCAGCCTGCTCAGCCTCTGCAGAGCTTGGGACCAGGCAGGACCATCACCCTGATGCAGCCAGAAATGCACCCTGCTCCCAGGGCTGTTCTGGGTGTTGGGAGGTGCCTGTTAGGGGCAGATGTCACAGAGCACAGAAATGGTGCAGCTGTTCCCATGGCTGGTGCCTGTCCAGACCTCTCCGATGCCTGCTCGGAGGGCACGTCCTCAGCCAGGCACACAGTGCTCTGCCTGGAGGTGCACAGGTCCCAAGCCAATGGCCAGGCAGAGGGGCAGGAGACCTGCATGCCCCCTCGGCTCGCACTGGCTCAGAGAGTAACAGCAGGCACAGATGAGAGTCAGTAAGTGCTGCCAAAGCCTCTGTTTCGTGGGGAGCCATGGGAAGGCAGGAGAGGTTGGGCTGCAGGTCAGCACTGCCTGCATGGGGCCGTGTCCCCGTGGGGCTGTCACAGCCCCAGGGATGTCCCAGGACCAGCCTGTGCACGTGGTGATGCAGAAGGGAGCAGCCAGAGTCAAGCAGCTGCCAAGCTCCTAAGCCTCGCAGTGCTGGACCACACAGCCGAGCCCTGGGGACAGGCAGCCAAGGGCTCTGTGCCACCCTGTTCCTCTCCCAGGGCCCAGCACTCACGCCCTCTGAAAAGCCCTTTGGATTCAGCTGAGGTACTCATGCCTGTGAAGGGGAGTGACCCAGGCGGACCAGCATCTCATGCCATTCCTCCAAGGGGTGGAGTGCCACGCAAGTGCCCCCTGGTTTCTCCAGCACAGGGACCCCCAGCATTGTTGGCTGGGAAGTGGCAGAATGGGTAGAGATCAGTGCAGATCAGTGGACACCCCGGGGCAGGGATGGAGGATCCATCTGCACCCCAAAACACTGACTGAAGAGGGGCTGAGACACTGGGGCAGGGTTAGTTCACCCTGGGGTGGGCTCCCTCTGGGCTTTCCCAGGGACTGGGAACACCAGCAATGGCAGCCCCAGCTCGGCCGTGTGCCCGGCCACATTGGGCAATGTTCCGGTGCTCATTTGGTGCTCCCTGAGGGCACAGCCAAGGTCCCTTCCCCCGTCACATCCCCAAAGGTGAGCAACAGGTTGTTCTCTTACCTGAACATGTCACTCCAGCGTCACGTCTATGACCACAGTTATGTTTACCCCATCCTCTATGTGGGCAGTCAGACAGGGCAGATTCGGTGCCATTACAGCCAACATCATCCATCCAAATGGGGCCAGATCCTGGCCCAAAGTGTCCGTACCGAGGAGCTCCAACAGCAGACCCACAGCCCAGCTGCTTACAAACCACTGCCGCATCGTTCATGCTCCAGTAGTCACCACACACGGTCCCCCACTTGCCCCTGTGTTTCACCTCCACTCTCCCAGCACAGCGCCTGCCGCCATCCACCAGCCTCACCTCTGCAGCACCTTCAAACACCAACATGGGACCAGTCAGGAGAGTGCCAAGGCCCAGCTCTGCAGGTCTGGGGGAACGCCCTGGCCATGTCCGAGATACCAGGGTGGGGGCCCTCTCCCCTCCAGGCTGTCCCCAGTGCAGTACGGGGGTCCCTTCTATCCCCACGCGCTGCACAAGGCTGGGGGTGTGCAGTTCTGGCCCTGCTGGGTCATTCGCCATCCCACCACACAAGGCACCTTTGCCCACCCCAACGGCCACCTACCCCCTGCCCACGCACACCTCCACACTGTGCCCAGCCCTGCACAGGGCACCCGCTCTTCCCCAGCCCACCCCTCTTCCCCTGAACAGCCCCGGGTACCCAGGCCGGCTTCCCATGCAAACCACCTGCCCCCGCACCATCCAAACCCACCCCCACCCCCAGGGCTTTCCGAGCTCCCACCGAGATGATTCCAATGATCTCCCCACCCACAGCCCCTCCTTGCCCCTGCTGTCAGCCCAGCCCCTGCGCTGGGCCGGACCCCCCAGGAAGGATGTCTCTCTACGCAGATGTCCCCGTCCCCTTCTCTCTTCGGGGCCCAAACTGCCCTCAGGGGGTCAGGGCTCCCCTGGAACCCGGAGGCAGGGAGCAGCACACAGACCCTCCGGGGCACCCCAGAGGTTGACAGTGCCCTGGGCATCTCTGGGTGCTGCCATCGCCAGCTGGGCCACCACCGGCTCCAGAGGCCACCACCGGCTGGGGAAGAGAGGGTCCCAAAAGGGTGTCTACGAGTGTCTATGAATCCAGCCAGGCACAGGCTGCCCGAAATGCCGGAGCCCTGGAAAAGGAGATTCTCTCTCCCACCCAGACAGGCAGGCACAGGGTCCATGGACTCGAGCACCTTCTGACCCTCAGCTCAGTAGCACCTCAAAGAAACCCATTCCCAGACAGATCCTATGACCATGCTGGCGCCCGCTGGCCCTGGGCTGTGGGACAAGGGAACGGGCACTTACCGCTGCACAGCTGTACCCAGAGGAGCAACCACAGCATCTGAGGGGACAGGAGTCCCTCTGTGCCCATCCTGAGCCTCCTGCCCTGCCAGCACATCCCTGCTGCGCCACGCTCCCTGCCTCAGCTCCTGGGGCCTCCTGGGGACAATGATGACAGGAGGGCAATATATCTCTGCAGATCCCAGCCCAGCTGCAGGAGGAGCCAATCAAAGCAGCAGGACCTTTTTAGACATTATCGGGAGCTATCTCCCCTCCGACACAGCCCAGCCCTCCAATGAACTTCTCCAGCGCCGTTCGTGACCATATATGAGAGACGGCTCTGCTGCAGGTGTCACGTCACTGTGGTGGGGGGCCGTCACAGGACAGGGCAGGTTGTTGGGGGGGAAATGGGGTTTTCACCCCTGGAACCCTCTTGTGTTGACCCGGAGCACTGAGCATCTCCTACGCCAGGCCCATCCAAGAGCCCAAGGTGAGAGAGTCCAGCCGTCCCCGTGCCAGGGGGACCCGAGGGCTGGGGTTGCAGCAGGGTCTGTGTCAGGAAGGGAAGGAAACAGCCCCTGCCCCTGCTACAGACCCCCCTCTGCTGGCAGCAGCAGCTGCGAATGGGCCTTAGCCCAGGCCAGAACCTCATCCCAGCAGTGCTGGCTCCCCCTTCCTTCCCTGCAGAGCCCATGGAAGACCCCTCCCAGGAGCCAGCGCTGGGACACGTCCCTGCCCTGGCAGCAGACGAACAGCCCAGAGGCTCAGACACATCCCTGGCTCTCAGCGTGTCACCACGGGGCCGTTATTCCCCGCCGGCGCATCGGGAGCCGCAGCCTGCAGGTGCACAAACCACAGCCCACGTGGCCTCACGGCGCTCGCCGCGCTCCCCCCGCAGCGCCCAGGCAGGAAGTCTGTGGTTTCCTCGTGGCACCGTGCCCGGGCACAGCCCTGGCGTGCCCCCGAGCCACCCCCACCCCGACTGCTCCAGCCAGGGCTGCAGGGGCTGCTCCTTCGGCCTCGCAGACACAGGGCCGGGCAGCTCCCATCCCCCGGGATGCCCTTGTGGCAGCACACGGCCGCTCTGCACCGAGCCCCACAGCCACGGGGTGCCATCGGTGCCACGGCTGCTGCCACCCTCCTCCTGCCACTGCTGCGTGCCCATGAGTTATACTGGTGGTGACCTCACACCCTCCTACTGCCGACACCGTGTGTACGAGTTACGCTGTCACACGTGTGCGCGGCGTACGGACTTCTGCTGACCTTGGTTCTTCCAAAAGGCCGCATTTGGGCATGGCCTGAATATTATTCTGGTGACATCAGAAGCACCTACACAAGCTATGTGCCAGCTCCTGGCCTATCAGCTACTCAGGCACCAGTGACAACGCAAGCTCATACACAGCCCCTGGCCTATCCGCTACTCAGCCACAGATGATGTCATAGCATCTGCCTCTCATATTGGCCTGCTCCTGGCCTATCGGCTATTCAGGCACCAATGACGTCATACCACTTACAGAAACTACGGGCCTGCTCCTGCCCTATCAGCTCCTCAGGCAGCAATGACATTATAAGCACCTACACATGCCATGGCCTATCTGCTACTCAGCCACAGATGATGTCATAGCATCTGCCTCTCATATTGGCCTGCTCCTGGCCTATCGGCTATTCAGGCACCACTGACCTCATACCACCTACAGAAACTACGGGCCTGCTCTGCCCTATCAGCTCCTCAGGCAGGAATGACATTATAAGCACCTACACATGTCATGGCCTATCTGCTACTCAGCCACAGATGATGTCATAGCATCTACCTGTCATATTGGCCTGCTCCTGGCCTATCGGCTATTCAGGTATCAATGACCTCATACCACCTACAGAAACTACGGGCCTGCTCCTGCCCTATCAGCTCCTCAGGCAGCAATGACATTATAAGCACCTCCACATTCCATGGGCCTACTCCCAGCCTGTGAGCTACTCAGGCATGATGACCTCATAAGCACAGACACAAGCCATGGTCCTGCTCCTGGCCTATCAGCTACTCAGGCACCAGTGACAATACAAGCTCATACACAGCCCCTGGCCTATCTGCTCCTCAGCCACACATGATGTCATAGCATCTGCCTCTCATATTGGCCTGCTCCTTGCCTATCTGCTACTCAGCCACAGACGACGTCATAGCATCCGCCTCTCATATTGGCCTGCTCCTGGCTTATGGGCTATTCAGGCACCAATGACCTCATACCACCTACAGAAACTACGGGCCTGCTCCTGCCCTATCAGCTCCTCAGGCAGCAATGACATTATAAGCACCTACACATGCCATGGCCTATCTGCTGCTCAGCCACAGATGACGTCATAGCATCTACCTCTCATATTGGCCTGCTCCTGGCCTATCGGCTATTCAGGCACCAATGACCTCATACCACCTACAGAAACTACGGGCCTGCTCCTGCCCTATCAGCTCCTCAGGCAGCAATGACATTATAAGCACCTACACATGTCATGGGCCTACTCCCAGCCTGTGAGCTACTCAGGTATGATGACCTCATAAGCACAGACACAAGCCATGGTCCTGCTCCTGGCCTATCAGCTACTCAGGCACCAGTGACAACACAAGCTCATACACAGCCCCTGGCCTATCTGCTACTCAGCCACACATGATGTCATAGCATCTGCCTCTCATATTGGCCTGCTCCTGGCCTATCGGCTATTCAGGTATCAATGACCTCATACCACCTACAGAAACTACGGGCCTGCTCCTGCCCTATCAGCTCCTCAGGCAGCAATGACATTATAAGCACCTCCACATTCCATGGGCCTACTCCCAGCCTGTGAGCTACTCAGGCATGATGACCTCATAAGCACAGACACAAGCCATGGTCCTGCTCCTGGCCTATCAGCTACTCAGGCACCAGTGACAATACAAGCTCATACACAGCCCCTGGCCTATCTGCTCCTCAGCCACACATGATGTCATAGCATCTGCCTCTCATATTGGCCTGCTCCTTGCCTATCTGCTACTCAGCCACAGACGACGTCATAGCATCCGCCTCTCATATTGGCCTGCTCCTGGCTTATGGGCTATTCAGGCACCAATGACCTCATACCACCTACAGAAACTACGGGCCTGCTCCTGCCCTATCAGCTCCTCAGGCAGCAATGACATTATAAGCACCTACACGTGCCATGGCCTATCTGCTGCTCAGCCACAGATGACGTCATAGCATCTGCCTCTCATATTGGCCTGCTCCTGGCCTATCGGCTATTCAGGCACCAATGACCTCATACCACCTACAGAAACTACGGGCCTGCTCCTGCCCTATCAGCTCCTCAGGCAGCAATGACATTATAAGCACCTACACATGCCATGGCCTATCTGCTGCTCAGCCACAGATGACGTCATAGCATCTACCTCTCATATTGGCCTGCTCCTGGCCTATCGGCTATTCAGGCACCAATGACCTCATACCACCTACAGAAACTACGGGCCTGCTCCTGCCCTATCAGCTCCTCAGGCAGCAATGACATTATAAGCACCTACACATGTCATGGGCCTACTCCCAGCCTGTGAGCTACTCAGGTATGATGACCTCATAAGCACAGACACAAGCCATGGTCCTGCTCCTGGCCTATCAGCTACTCAGGCACCAGTGACAACACAAGCTCATACACAGCCCCTGGCCTATCTGCTACTCAGCCACACATGATGTCATAGCATCTGCCTCTCATATTGGCCTGCTCCTTGCCTATCTGCTACTCAGCCACAGACGACGTCATAGCATCCGCCTCTCATATTGGCCTGCTCCTGGCTTATGGGCTATTCAGGCACCAATGACCTCATACCACCTACAGAAACTATAGACCTGCTCCTGCCCTATCAGCTCCTCAGGCAGCAATGACATTATAAGCACCTACACATGTCATGGCCTATCTGCTACTCAGCTACAGATGATGTCATAGCATCTGCCTCTCATATTGGCCTGCTCCTGGCCTATCGGCTATTCAGGCACCAATGACCTCATACCACCTACAGAAACTACGGGCCTGCTCCTGCCCTATCAGCTCCTCAGGCAGCAATGACATTATAAGCACCTACACATGCCATGGCCTATCTGCTGCTCAGCCACAGATGACGTCATAGCATCTGCCTCTCATATTGGCCTGCTTCTGGCCTATCGGCTATTCAGGCACCAATGACCTCATACCACCTACAGAAACTACGGGCCTGCTCCTGCCCTATCAGCTCCTCAGGCAGCAATGACATTATAAGCACCTCCACATACCATGGGCCTACTCCCAGCCTGTGAGCTACTCAGGCATGGGTGACCTCATAAGCACAGACACAAGCCATGGGCCTGCTCCTGGCCTATCAGCTACTCAGGCACCAGTGACAACACAAGCTCATACACAGCCGCTGGCCTATCTGCTCCTCAGCCACAGATGATGTCATAGCATCTGCCTCTCATATTGGCCTGCTCCTGGCCTATCGGCTATTCAGGCACCAATGACCTCATACCACTTACAGAAACTACGGGCCTGCTCCTGCCCTATCAGCTCCTCAGGCAGCAATGACATTATAAGCACCTCCACATGCCATGGGCCTACTCCCGGCCTGTGAGCTACTCAGGCGTGAGTGACCTCATAAGCACAGACACAAGCCATGGGCCTGCTCCTGCCCTATCAGCTCCTCAGGCACCAGTGACCTCAAAACAACCTACACGTACCTGTCGTGGTTTAACCCCGGCCAGCAGCTAAGTCCCATACAGTCGCGCGCTCACTGTTTCACTAAATAGAAAGTTAATTGTGTCCCAGCCAAAACCAGTACAATGCCAGGTGCCTGCTCCTGCCCTATCAGCTCCTCAGGCACCAGGGACCTCACAAGAACATGTACACCCATTTGCCATGTACTTGCTGTTGAGGGCCTCAGCCTCCGGTGACCTCACAAGCACCTAGAAAGGCCATGCACCTGGTCCTGGCCTATCAGCTATTCAGCCAAGAGTGACATCACAAGTACATACCCAAGCCATGTGCCTCCCTCTTGCCTATCATCTACTCAGGCATCAGTGACCTGACCACCACAAAGCCACCTACTTGCTACCTACTCGCCTACGAGATGTGAAGGTACAGGTGACCTCACAAGCTACGTGCCTACTCTTGGCCTATCAGCTACTCAGGTATCAGTAGTGTCACAACCACTTACACAAGCCATGTGCCAGCTCTCGGCCTATGATCTACTTAGGCACCAGGGACCTCACAAGCACATACCAACCTATTTGCTATGTGCCCACGTGGTGGAGTGGCCCCATGTGGCAGCCCCCACCCAGTCACTTGCTCACTCCCCACCAGTGGGATGGAGGAGGGAACTGGAAGAAAAAAAGCGAGAAAAAAAAATCTCCTGGGTCGAGATGAAGACAGTTTAATAAGTGCAGAATCAATCGCTCACAGCAGGAGATCAATGCCCAGCCAGTCTCTGAGTAAAGGACACTTCAAAGAACACACCCTCCTCCCCAGTTTTATTGCTGACCATGACATCACGTGGTGTGGAATATCCCTTTGGTCACTTGGGGGTCAGCTGTGCTGGCTTTGTCCCCTCCCAGCCTCTTGCCACCCCCAGCCCCCTCACTGTTGGGGCAGAGGGAGAAACAGAGCAGGCCTTGACGCTGGGCAAGCGCTGCTCAGCAATAGCTACGATGTCAGTGTGTTATCAGAGCTGTTTGGGCCACCAAGGCAAAGCACGGCACCAGAGGGGCTGCTAACAAGAAAATTCACTTCATCCCAGCCAGACCCAGTACAACCTCCACCCCTTATTCCATACCGTGTGCATCCTGCTCAGGTCCTACATTATTCAGTACATTTACATCCACCACCACCACTCCCTTCCCCATCCCTTGGCATGACATGCACACAGCATACTGGGTTTGGCTGGTGTGGCTCAGGTGGACGTGGGCAAGTGCCAGCACCCTCCTGACTTCTCCCCTCACTCAGTCAGCCAGAGCTTTTTGAAACATGCAATCAGGTCATCAACCTAAGGACAAGGAAACCTATATAGCCCCCACCTGCACCCCACAGGGGTCTTACAGGTACCTGTCAGATCCCCCACAACCACGGGGAAAGGGAGTTCCCCACCAGCACCCTTCCTCTCTCTTTGGCACCTCGAAATCCAGTTTGGAGTTCATGGGCTCATTGGCTGGTTTGTCTGGCTCACGTGATTTTTTGGGGGATTCCTTTTGCCTCTTTTCCATAGTGTCCCCACGCACATCTTCTTCTGAAGTTAACATTTTGTCCTGGTTTTCCACGTTCGCAGACAGGGCTTCCACAGGTCTGTTCCATGACCTGTGGAGTTCGGGGGTGTCCAGACCATGTCCTGGCCCTAACTCACAGGGTCTGGGTTTTCCTGTCGCTCTCTGGTTCTGGTCCCCTTTGTCTGGTCCATGACCTGTGGGGTTTGGGAGTGTCCTGCCAGTGTCCTAGCTTCGACCCACATGTGTTGGGGTGTCCGGGCCCTGTCTGGTCCATGATCTGTGGGTTTCGGAGATGTCCTGCACGTGTCTTGTCTCTGAGCCTCGGGGTTTGGGGTGCCCTGTCCCTTTCTGGTCCATGGCCTGTGGGGTTTGGGGATATTCTGCCAGTGCCTGTGCTCTGAGCCATGTTGTTTGAGGTGTCCTGTCCCTGTGTGTTTCATGACCTGTGGTGTGTTGAAGTGTCCTGTCCCCATCGTGGCCCTTACGCACGGGGTTTGGGGTGGCCCGTCCCTGTCTGGGCCATGACCTGTGAGGTTTGGGGTTGTTCTGCCCATATCCTTGCCCTGACCCTTGGGGTTTGTGATTCCGGGAGACTGTCTGGTCCAGGATCATTGCGGTTTGGGGAAGTCCTGCCCATGTCCTGGCCCTGAGCCTCGGGGTTTTGTGTTCCCTGTCCTTCTCCGGTCCATGACCTGTGGGGTTTGGGCTTGTCCAGCCCATGTTGTGGCTTTGACCCATGTGGTTTGGGGTGCCCTTTCTTTGTCTGGTCCATGACCTGTGGGGTTTGGGAGTGTCCTGCCAGTGTCCTAGCTGGGACCCACGTGTTTCGGGCAGTCCTGTCCCTGTCTAGACCATGACCTGTGGGGTTTGGGATGTCCTGCATCTGTCTTGGCCCTTAGCCTCGGGATTTGGAGTGCCCTGTCGCTTTCTATTCCATGGCCTGTGGGGTTTGGGGATATCCTGCCAGTGTCCTTGCGCTGAGCCATGGGGTTTTTGGTGTCCTGTCCCTTTCTGGTCCATGACCTGTGGGGTTTGGGGATGTCCTGCACATGTCTTGCGACTGAGTCATGGGGTTTGGGGTGCCCTGTCCCTGTCTGGTTCATGACCTCTGGGGTTTGGGGATGTCCTGCCCATGTCCTGGCCCTGAGCCACAGGGTTTGGGGTTCCGGGTCCCTGTGTGGTCCATGATCTTTGGGGTTTGGGGATGTTCTGCCCATGTCCTGGCCCTGAGCCACGGGGTTTTGGGTTCCCTGTCCTTGTCTAGTCCATGACCTGTGGGTTTTGGGCTTGTCCAGCCCATGTCGTGGCTCTGACCCATGGGGTTTGGGGTGCCCTTTCTTTGTCTGGTCCATGGCCTGTGGGGTTTGGGGATATCCTGCCAGTGTCCTTGTGCTGAGCCATGTTGTTTGGGGTGTCCTGTGCCTGTCTACACCATGACCTGTGGGGTTTTGTGTGTCCTGCACGTGTCTTGTCTCTGAGCCACGGGGTTTGGGGTGCCCTGTCCCTTTCTGGTCCATGGCCTGTGGGGTTTCGGGGTGTCCTGCATGTATCTTGGCCCTCAGCCACGGGGTTTTGGATGCCCTGTCCCTGTCTGGTTCATGACCTGTGGTGTGTTGAAGTGTCCTGTCCTCATCGTGGCCCTTACGCACGAGTTTTGGGGTTGCCCGTCTCCGTCTGGTCCATGACCTGTGGGCTTAGGGGGTGTCAAGACCATGTCCTGGCCCACACCCACAGGATTCGGGTTTCCCAGTCCTTGTCTGGTCCATGACCTGTGGGTTTTGGGCTTGTCCAGCCCATGTCGTTGGTCTAACCGATGGGGTTTGGGGTGCCCTTTCTCTGTCTGGTCCATGGCCTGTGGGGTTTGGGGATGTCCTGCCTATGTCCTGGAACTGAGTCACGGTGTTATGGGTTCACTGTCCCTGTCTGGTTCACGACCTGTGGGGTTTGGGGCTGTCAGACTCATAGCCTGGCCATAACCCACAGGGTTTGGGTTTCCCTGTCCCTCTCTGGTCCATGACCTCTGGGGTTTGGCCTTCTCCAGCCCATTTCATTGGTCTAACTGAAGAGGTTTGAGGTGCCCTTTCTTTGTCTGGTCCATGACCTGTGGGGTTTGGGAGTGTCCTGCCAGTGTCCTAGCTGCGAACCACGTGTATTGGCGTGGCCCGTCCCTGTCTGGTCCATGGCCTGTCGGGTTTGGGGATATCCTGCCAGTGTCCTTGTGCTGAGCCATGTTGTTTGGGGTGTCCTGTGCCTGTCTACACCATGACCTGTGGGGTTTGGGGGTGTCCTGCACGTGTCTTGGCCCTGAGCCACGGGGTTTGGGGTGCCCTGTCCCTTTCTGGTCCATGGCCTGTGGGGTTTCGGGGTGTCCTGCACGTATCTTGGCCCTCAGCCACGGGGTTTGGCGTGCCCTGTGCCTGTGTGTTTCATGACCTGTGGTGTGTTGAAGTGTCCTGTCCCCATCGTGGCCCTTACACACGGGGTTTGGGGTGGCCCGTCCCTGTCTGGTCCATGACCTGTGAGGTTTGGGGGTGTCCTGCCCATATACTTCTGCTGACCCACAGGGTTCGACGTGTCCTGTCCCTGTCTGGTCAATGGCCTGTGGGGTTTGGGCTTGTGCAGCCCATGTCGTGGCTCTGACCCATGGGGTTTTGGGTGCCCTTTCTCTGTCTGGTCCATGACCTGTGGGGTTTGGGAGTGTCCTGCCAGTGTCCTAGCTGCGACCACGTGTGTTGCGATGTCCTGTCCCTTTCTGGTCCATGACCTGTGCGGTTTGGGGATGTCCTGCACGTGTCTTGCGCCTGAGTCACGGGGTTTGGGGTGCCCTGTCCCTGTCTGATTCATGATCTCTGGGGTATGGGGATGTCCTGCCCATGTCCTGGCCCTGAGCCACAGGGTTTGGGGTTGTGGGGCCCTGTCTGGTCCATGACCTGTGGGTTTTCGGCTTGTCCAGCTCATGTCGTGGCTCTGACCCATGGGGTTTGGGGTGCCCTTTCTTTGTCTGGTCCATGGCATGTGGGGTTTGGGGATATCCTGCCAGTGTCCTTGCGCTGAGACATGTTGTTTGGGGTGCCCTGTCCCTTTCTGGTCCATGGCCTGTGGGGTTTGGGGGTGTCCTGCACGTATCTTGGCCCTCAGCCATGGGGTTTGGGGTGCCCTGTCCCTGTCTTGTCCATGACCTGTGGTGTGTTGAAGTGTCCTGTCCGCATCGTGGTCCTTACACACGGGGTTTGGGGTGGCCCGTCCCTGTCTGGTCCATGACCTGTGCGGTTTGGGGTTGTCCTGCCCATATCCTTGTCCTGACCCACAGGGTTTGGTGTGTCCTCTCCCTGTCTGGTCCATGACCTGTGGGGTTTGGGGATGTCCTGCCCATGTCCCAGCCCTGAGCCACGGGGTTGAGGGTCCCGGGTCCCTGTCTGATCCATGACCTGTTTGGTTTGGGGGTGTCCAGCCCATGTCCTGGCCCTAACCCACAGGGTTCGGCGTTACCTGTCCCGCTCTGGTCCATGACCTGTGGGTTTTGGGCTTGTCCAGCCCATGTCGTGGCTCCGACCCATGGGGTTTAGGGTGCCCTTTCCCTGTCTGTCCATGACCTTGGGGTTTGGGGACGTCTTGCCAGTGCCCGAGCTGTGAACCACATGTTTTCGGGTGCCCTTTCTCTGACTGTCCATGTCCTGTGGGGTTTCGGAGGTGTCCTGCCAGTACCCTTGCTGTAACTCACGTGTTTTGGCATGTCCTGTCCCTTTCTGTGCCATGGCCTGTGGGGTTTGGGGATATCCTGCCATTGGCCTTGCGCTGAGCCATGTTGTTTGGGGTGACCTGTCCCTGTCTGGTCCATGACCTGTGGGTTTTGGGCTTGTCCAGTCCATGTCGAGGCTCTAACCCATGGGGTTTGGGGTGCCCTTTCTTTGTCTGGTCCATGGCCTGTGGGGTTTGGGGATATCCTGCCAGTGTCCTTGTGCTGAGCCATGGGATTCTGCGTGTCCTGTCCCTTTCTGGTCCATGACCTGTGGGTTTTGGGGGTGTCCTGCACATGTCTTGCGCCTGAGTCACGGGGTTTGGTGTGCCCTGTCCCTGTCTGGTTCATGATCTCTGGGGTTTGGGGATGTTCTACCCATGTCCTGGCCCTGAGCCACGGGGTTTTGGGTTCCCTGTCCTTGTCTCGTCCATGACCTGTGGGGTTTGGGCTTGTCCAGCCCATGTCGTGGCTCTGACCCATGTGGTTTGGGGTGCCCTTTCTTTGTCTGGTCCATGACCTGTGGGGTTTGGAGGTGTCCTGCACATGTCTTGCACCTGAGTCACGGGGTGTGGGGTGCCCTGTCCCTGTCTGGTCCATGACCTCTGCGGTTTGGGGGTGTCCTGCCAGTGTCCTAGCTGTGACCCACATCTTTTGGAGTGTCCTGTCCCTGTCTGTTCCATGACCTGTGGGGTTTGGGGGTGTCCTGCACGTGTCCTGGCTCTGACCCATGGGGTTTGGGGTCCCGTGTCCCTGTCTGATTCATGACCTCTGGTGTGTTGAAGTGTCCTGTCCCCATTGTGGCCCTTACGCACGGGTTTTGGGGTTGCCCGTCTCTATCTGGTCTATGACCTGTGGGGTTTGGGGGTGTCCTGCCCATATCATTGTCCTGGTCCGCGGGCTTTGGGGTTCTGGGTCCCTATCTGGTCCATGACCTGTAGGATTTGGGGATCTCCTGCCCATGTCCCAGCCCTGAGCCACGGGGTTGGGGGTTCCGGGTCCCTCTCTGGTCCATGACCTGTTTCGTTTGGGGGTGTCCAGACCATGTCCTGGCCTAAACCCACAGGATTTGGATTTCCCTGTCCCTCTCTGGTCCATGACCTGTGGGTTTTGGGCTTGTCCAGCCCATGTCGTGGCTCTGACCCATGGGGTTTGGCGTGCCCTTTCTTTGTCTGGTCCATGACCTCTGCGGTTTGGGAGTGTCCTACCAGTGTCCTAGGTGCGACCCACGTGTGTTGGAGTGTCCTGTCCCTGTCTGTTCCATGACCATTGGGATTTCGGAGGTGTCCTGCACATGTCTTGGCCCTGAGCCTCGGGGTTTAGGGTACCCTGGCCCTTTCTGGTCCATGGCCTGTGGGGTCTGGGGATATCCTGCCAGTGTCCTTGCGCTGAGCCATGGGGTTTGAGGTGTCCTGTCCCTTTCTGGTCCATGACCTGTGGGGTTTGGGGGTGTCCTGCACTTGTCCTGGCTCTAAGCCACGGCGTTTGGAGTGTCCTGTCCCTTTCTGTTCCATGGCCTTTGGGGTTTGTGGATATCATAGAATCATGGAGTCATTAAAGTTGGAAAAAACATCTAAGGTCATCGAGTCCAACCATCAGCGTAACACCACCATACCCGCTACACCATGTCCCTAAGGGCCTCATCTACATGTCTTTTAAATACTTCCAGGGATGGTGACTCAACCACTTCCCTGGGCAGCCTGTTCCAAGGCCTGACCACTCTTTCAGTTAAGAAATTTCTCCTAATGTCCAGTCTAAACCTCCCTTGCCGCCACTTGAGGCCATTTCCTCTCGTCCTATCGCTTGTTACTTGGCAGAAGAGACCAACACCCACCTCGCTACAACCTCCTTTCAGGGAGTTGTAGAGCGCGATGAGGTCTCCCCTCAGCCTCCTCTTCTCCAGGCTGAACACCCCCAGTTCCCTCAGCCGCTCCTCCTCAGACTTGTGCTCCAGGCCCTTCACCAGCTTTGTTGCCCTCCTCTGGACACGCTCCAGCACCTCCATGTCCTTCTTGGAGTGAGGGGCCCAAAACTGAACACAGGATTCGAGGTGCGGCCTCACCAGTGCCCAGTACAGGGGCACGATCACCTCCTTGCTCCTGCTGGCCACACCATTTCTGATACAGGCCAGGATGCCGTTGGCCTTCTTGGCCACCTGGCACACTGCCGGCTCATGTTCAGCCGGCTGTCAACCAGCACCCCCAGGTCCTTTTCCTCCGGAATATCTCAGAGAGGGACCCTTGTCAAATGTTCACAGCTGCTTAAAAGTCGAAGGGGTAAGGAAGCTTTCAATTTTCAGCTAAAAAGGATTTTAAAATATATATTTATTTGAGAAGGAAGCATCACTACAGGAAACGTCTTTTCAGTGTGGCTTGTAAATTAATCAGTTAACGTCTCATCATTTGTAAACGCACATGGTTATGCTTTTAGGAACACAGTAGTTGCCTGTCAAAGGAAAGCACAGCCGTATCAGCCCTGAAAGATGAACTCTGCCCCTCCTGTCAGTAAGTTTAAAAATGCAACCTCACCAGACCCCACAAAACCCAAATAAAAACACCAGTCCAAGACATCAGCCATAAAAGGAACCCACCACTTTGTCTAGAAAAAGAATAAACTGCTCAAATTATTGAATTAAAGGGGTTTACCGTGAAGGAGTAGCCTTCAAAAACTGACAAAACGGATTTCTTGTATTTTATTAGGCCACAGGCCGTACTATCCAAATAGTTTGGGCAGTGTGAGAATTTAATAGTATTCTCCTTGCTATCAGACCCAAACCAATTTTTAATAATGATGAAAACATGGGTTCAGAGCACAATCCTGTGATTTTTTTCTCCATTGCAACCACAATCCTGCCTCCCAGCTCCCTACTGGAAGAGCTTGCAGGAACAAAGTCCTCAGGCCACTGGTTAGTAATGGGCTGCAGTGCTTATTGAGGACTAATACTGACGTGCAGTTTTTCCACAAGTAAAAAGGGTAACTCGTATCTTGTTCCTTTTCCAGTATATTGAATTATATTACGCCACAAGCAGCAGTTAAGCTGACCCTAGTAAAACATTATCAGAAAGACACTTGAATCACTGCTTATTATGCCTCAAAAACATAGAATGTAAATGCAACTGCTCTCCTCAAGAGGTCACTAAACTGATCAGAAGAGAGATTAAAACCCTTCCTTGGAAAAAGCTCTTGTCCTTTATTACCTAATGCAGTGGAAGAATTCAAGGGAGCAGTTTTTGCAGACTCTGGGGAAAAAAAAAATCTACATGCAGAAGATGATTCCTCACTCCAGTTCATCACGCCTTCTCTATACGTTTAGGAAAGCACATCCAACAGTACTGTATTACGAACTCAAGAGTTCTTGAAAATGGGCCTTTGGAGAGGAGCACCCAGATCTGGAAAAAAAGACCTTCTTTCAAATTTCCTTCTTTTCAGAATGTTTTGTACCTAGTTATGATAAAAAGGAAGCCTGATCAAGTATTTTGCAGCTTCACGCTCCATATGCCACTCCTTTTTACATGTGGAAAAACAGCCTATGTTCCCTCATGGCAGGCACAACCACTGTCATTTAGTGGTTTTTCAGAAGCAAACAAGAAGTTAGGAAAGCTCTCTGTTGAAGTCTAGCATGAAACAGTCTAGTATTGACCAGTAACTGAAACAGAACAGTTCATAAACTATTAACTAGTTCTTGTCTTTTTTAGGAAGCAGTTATTATATGGCCTGCAGGCAACAGACTAATTTCTTAAAGGAGATGATTGCATAACAACAATTATCAAAAGCAGCAGATAGATAATTAATGTACTATTTAGTACGTTTGCCCAAAGGCCATCTTCCAATGATCCTACATTCTTGTGTCTTTTTTTTCCCTTTAAATTTCTACTGAAGTAGAATTTCTTCCTGCCAGTTCCTCCAATCAGTCAAGTAGAAACAACATCTCCATGGAACTTGTATACAGCCCTCAGATAATACTGCAGAAGAATTGGAAAAAAAAAACCAAACCCCAAAACCAAAAACCAAACCCAAAACCCCAGCATTGACAGTCAATGTATTCACTCCCATTTCAAACAGAAGACTAAACAGAAACTAACACAAAGCAAGTGGGAAAGGGGACAGGAAATAGGAGGAACAGGCTGGTCTCACTGCTGGAGTGCTACATTTAAATTAGAGTGGTTTCCTAAAACCCGATAGCTTGGCTAAACTAAAGCTTCAGCCAGGAAGGATCACAGTGGTGCTGGACGGCGCTAAAACAACGGGCATGACTCTGCATTTCTGCAGCCTGTAAGGACAAATACCAACCAGAGACCCTTGCAGTTACTGAACTAGTAACACTAAAACAAAAAGGATCCACTTTCTTGATTTGGCTGTAGTAACAGTAGGACAGCAGCACAAATTTGGAAGTGTAGAATGACAGCTAACAGAAGAGCAAGACAATGGAGAAATATTCAAAGTATAACCTTTTGTGCATCCTTTTTAAAAAAATCTCAACTAATTTTAATTTTGCTGCTTTACTGTTCAACAATAATCGGCGAGCTTTGCAGTGATTTATTCCTACCACACTAAGATCCAGGTTCTGCTTTGAAATACATACAGAAATATGTGTATTAAAAAAAAAAAAAACAAAACAAAAAAACCCCACCACACTTTAGACCAAGACCTGGGTTAGCTTTAAGAATAAAGCTAATTGTGTCTCCAACACCAGAAGCACCTGAGGCCGCAGTGCTTCTACAGTGAGAGAGAGAGAGGACGTGTAAAGAGAGATGCAAGGCTTCCACCCTCCCTATGGCTACCCACAACCCAAATCAGGTACAGTCAGAGCAAACAAGAAGGAATGTTTTTGCTTTGTCTTTCCTTTACTTTAATTAGTTCTAACTAACACTAAGTCTTCCTTCCCCCTCCAGGATTTTTCCTTCTTTTTAATTTTTTTTTTGAGACATCTATGTTAGCTTATGGCAAGGTGCCACTTAGACATGTAATACAGACATGCCAGGGAACACACGTAACTAAAGGAATGTTAACTTTATTTATGAACACGTGATTTGTGTTTATAGACATGCTAGCAAACAAAGAGAAAAATAACTTGTCAAGAAAGAAAACCCCGTCTGAATCAGATCAAATATTTAAATGCGGTTTACATAAATGCATTACATTAACTGCTAGGGTCACTGTTAAACTAACTCAAACTCCCAATGAGAGGCATTCATGTCCAAAAAGGAATTCAAACCAGTCAGTGATAGAATTACGGATGCCAGATTTAGACTTAGTGCTTTCAGACCTACCTACGAAAAGTTTTTGATTTTAAGTTGATTGTGTACCATTCCACGAGAATCAGAGGCTGTATTCTTCACAGAACACAGACCCAGAGTTCATGAATTTCTAGATTAAGTTATCCTAACAGCTTATCAAGTGATCAGATCCAGTGATCCAGGGTCAGTGTAATGCCTCACGCTATTCTAGTGAAGAAAAAACAGTTATACTTAAAGATTAAATAAAAAATACCACATAGTAATTTTTATCCTATAAGGACTATTTTGAAATGTGTAGTTACAGATAGTATTTGACCCAAGCGGCAAATCAAGATCTAGACCATTACCAGCCAAGTATTTCCTTGTGTTAGTTATTTCTATTTTAGCAGCAGAACGACAGTGTTTTCAAACCTGAAGAAAAACGCTGCCCCTTTTCCAAATGTAAATTCAAAGTGGCAGTATCCTAAAGAAAAGCTTAGCCTTTGGGAAATTAAAGCAGCATCCAGCCCTGAAGTCACCCAGATCCAAAAATGTACTGCAGGCGGAGGTTAAGAAAAATGACAGGGATTTTACCCTTTACAAGTGCACCAGGCTCTAACCTTGTGCCAAAATTTGTACACTGGGTTTTAGGTGTTCTCATTTGCAAACAAACTATTAAACTAAACTGTTTCGACAGATAAAGTGGAAAGATCAAATGCAGAACTTTAGCATACCACTCTGTGTAGCAACGATATTTAAATTCACGGCAATCTATTAAAGACATTTATGCACTCGGAGCGGCCCAAACAATATCACTTCAGTTAACACAGTTTTAGGAACAAATACCCAAGTCTTTAAGGACATGAAAAGGAAGCATTCAGCTGCACGGAACTGTCCTCAGAACGTATGGGATATGTTGGTTTTGGTATTTGTTTGAACCCCCAAGTCAAAAGTAAGAAACAGTACCAAGTTTAACAATAATGGTTTCTCAGTGGTTTTTGATAACATTTTCAAAAACCATTAGGCAAAAAAAAGTATTTAAAAACAAAACCTAAGTGATACAACGTCAGAATGGCAAAAAATACACTCCAAACAATTTTTATTGCAAGGAGCAAAAAGCACACAACAAGCTACACAAACATACTTATTCCTAGCTATACACAGGCAGATGTAGGACATGGCACCATGTTCAGTTGTGCAAACCTTGAACCTGCGTGATCTAAAAACGATCGTGCATTACCTGCAGAACACAAAGTCATTCAGGAAATAGTCATTCAGGCGTATCCAATATGAAATACAATGCATTACTAGGCACGAACACCAATAGCCACATTAGAACTGTGCAAATGATGGCATTACTCAGGTTTGACTATGCTGAATCAAATACATTGTATTTACAACATGTACTATGTTTTACTGGAACATATATTAAGTTAATGTTTGGAAAATTAATCCAAGGCTACATTGTTTAGAATTAAGTGCAGTGTGCAGAAAAAAGGGTGAGATTGTGTTTTTACATACTGCTTTTGGTGTTCCACTCCCTGGCTCAGTTTGACTTCTAGAAAAAGAAATAAAGGTGATCAGAACTTCAAATAAAGCACTTGTACCAAAAACATAAAGCAGTGAAAACAGATTATAAAACCTGAACATCAAAACATTATGTTCTGATAGTCTAGTGAATGTGGAAATTTATTCGTATAAATAACCTGCTCTCTCTTGGTACATTCAGTGCAACTAAAAAAAACCCCCAAAATCCTATTTCGACTTTGTCACAAATTACTCTAAGACTTACAGGTATAGAACACAACAGTGCAAGAGGAAGTCCTCAAATATTTTGTCTCTGCTATGTAAGTATCAAAAATATGAAGTCTGTACAACAGTTCTGTGTTCTTAAATAACCATCAAAATACGAAGGTAACTTTAGCCAACCTGTCTATCGCTAGTATTACAAATAGGTACCAGATAGAGTCCTTTAGTTTCTAAGAAAGAACAGTGATAGTCTAGACACTTCCAAGTGCACGTTTACTTAAGTGAAATAAACCAGTCACCTGACAAATAACAAAAATGTCAGCAGCATCGTCTTTAGAACAGGGTTTCTCTGTGGAAGCCCAAGCACTGTTGGCTTAGCCATGAAAGTGCCAAAATACTAAATGTGTTACATATGCTATATTGACTAAAAACAGTGGTAGAAATGTCACCTGAAAGCAGGTCCTAGGCCTTTGTGTGATTTAGGAGACCTGTGACAAAAGAAAAAAGGTCTTTGCCAGTATTTGTTTCAAGATAATCTTGAAAACGCTACAATATTTTAGGAAATATTTATTAAATTTGAAAACTTGCTGAGATTCCACATACTCATAGGTCTGTATCTGCACGCTACTCATCATGAATCAGCCATGCAACCATTGATGTCGTTAACAAACAATTCACACATCATCCAAAGTGTCCCATGAGCAGAGGCAATTCAAAGGCTGCTGTGCAACTGGTGTACAAATAGAAAGGCGCACGCTCCCTGCCACTGCTAGAACACCACCAGGCTCGCAATGACAGCCACGGACCTCCTGAAGTTGAGGAAGGACAAGGACATCCTTTAGATTACCACAGCATGGATTCTTCATACATTGACCTTCAAGAGCGTACTAAAAGGAGAGTAACGCATTTTTGAAGGCCTCTCCACCATTACAGCATACATTCATCATTCCCAAACATTCACCACTCTACCAGTTGTTTCTGCAATGTTCACAGCTGAAAGACTAGAAAGCTAATCTGCCTGGTTAATTTTCAGCGCTAGAACAGCAGTGCCATTCCTTCCTTATCCCCTTATACATACAGGTATGTATCTGACCTTTGATGCTAGCCGCATCTATCCTCTCATTTTAGGGTAGCATTACAATACCAGGAGAGGGTGCCCGAAACAGAGGATGCACTGACAAGACAGCACTAAGCAGACATGTTTAAACTGGTGGGAGGATCGGGAGCACAGGTAGTGTTTCCCTCGATCCCTTTAGTGGCAGGGCGGAACACTGAAAGGAACAGGAAAACTCATCGGATCAACACGTGGCTCAGGGGCTGGTGCCATCGGCAGAATTTTGGCTTCTTTGACCACGGGGAGGTTTACACGGCACTGGGGCTGCTGGCGACGGACGGAGTTCAGCTGTCTCACAGGGGGAAAAGGATTCTCGCGTATGAGTTGGCCGGGCTCATCGAGAGGGCTTTAAACTAGGTTCGAAGGGGGAAGGGGGTAAAACCAGGCTCACTAGAGAAGAGCCTAGGGACCGCACGCCAATGTCGGGGGAGAAATCGGCAGCCCAGCTCAAGTGCATCTACACCAATGCAGGCAGCATGGGCGGCAAACAGGAGGAGCTGGAAGCCATTGTGCAGCGGGGCAGCTATGACTTAGTGGCCATCACGGAAACATGGTGGGATGAGTCTCACGATTGGAGTGCTGCAATGGATGGCTATAAGCTCTTCAGAAGGGACAGGTGAGGAAGGAGAGGCGGTGGGGTAGCCCTGTATGTTAGGGAATGCTTCGACTGTCTAGAGCTCGATGGTAGTGATGATGAGGTCGAGTGCTTGTGGGTAAGGATGAGGGGGAAGGCCAACAAGGCAGATGTCCTGCTGGGAGTCTGTTATAGACCACCTAGCCAGGACAAGGAGGCAGACAAAATATTCTACCAGAGGCTGGCAGAAGTCTCCCAGTCGCTAGCCCTTGTTCTCGTGGGGGACTTCAACTTTCCGGACGTCTGCTGGAAATACCACATGGCAGAGAGGAAACAGTCGAGGAGGTTCCTGGAGTGTGTGGAGGATAACTTCCTGACGCAGCTGGTAAGCGAGCCCACTAGGGGAGGTGCCTCGCTTGACCTGCTGTTCACAAACAGAGAAGGACTGGTGCGAAATGTGGTGGTCAGAGGCCGGCTTAGCGACCATGAAATGGTAGAATTCTCGATACTTGGTGAAGTAAGGAGGGGGGCCAGCAAAACCGCTCCCATGGACTTCCGGAGGGCGGACTTTGGCCTGCTCAGGACACTGGTCGAGAGGGTCCCTTGGGAGACAGTCCTGAAGGGCAAAGGGGTCCAGGAACGCTGGACATTCTTCAAGAAGGAAGTCTTAAAGGCGCAGGAGCGGGCTGTCCCCATGTGCCGCAAGAAGAACGGGCGGGGAAGGCGACCGGCCTGGCTGAACGGGGAGCTCTGGCTGGGACTCAGGAAAAAAGGAGAGTTTACCACCTTTGGAAGAAGGGGCAGGCAACTCAGGAAGAGTACAGGGATCGCGTTAGGTCGTGCAGAGAGGAAATTAGAAAGGCAAAAGCCCAGCTAGAACTCAACCTGGCCACTGTTGTGAGAGACAACAAAAAATGCTTTTACAAGTACATTAAAGACAAAAGGAGAGCCAAGGAGAATCTCCATCCTCTATTGGATGCGGGGGGGAACGTTGCCACCAAGGATGAGGATAAGGCTGAGGTACTCGATGCCTTCTTTGCCTCAGTCTTTAGTAGTCAGAGTGGTTATCCTCAGGGTACTCAGCCCCCTGAGCTGGAAGACAGGGATGGCAAGCAGGATGAACCCCCCATAATCCAAGAGGAAGAAGTTCATGACCTGCTACGCCACCTGGATGTTCACAAGTCTATGGGGCCGGATGGGATCCACCCGAGGGTACTGAGGGAGCTGGCGGAGGAGCTTGCCGAGCCGCTCTCCATCATTTACCAGCAGTCCTGGTTAACTGGGGAGGTCCCGGACGACTGGAGGCTCGCCAATGTGACGCCCATCTACAAGAGGGCCGGAAGGAGGATCCGGAGAACTACAGACCGGTCAGCCTGACCTCGGTGCTGGGGAAGATTATGGAGCGGTTCGTCTTGATGGCGCTCATGAGCCATGTGTGGGACAACCAGGGGATCAGGCCCAGCCAGCACGGGTTCATGGAAGGCAGGTCCTGCTTGACCAACCTGATCTCCTTCTATGAGCAGGTGACCTGCCTCATGGATGAGGGAAAGGCAGTGGATGTGGTCTACTTGGACTTCAGTAAGGCCTTTGACACTGTCTCCCACAGCATTCTCCTAGAGAAGCTGGCGGCTCACGGCCTAGACAGGTCCACTCTTCGCTGGGTAAAAAACTGGCTGGACGGCCGAGCCCAGAGAGTTGTGGTGAACGGAGTTAAATCCAGTTGGCGGCCAGTCACGAGCGGTGTTCCCCAGGGCTCAGTACTGGGACCGGTCCTGTTCTATGTCTTTATCAACGATCTGGACGAGGGGATCGAGTGCTCCCTCAGTAAGTTTGCAGATGACACCAAGCTGGGCGGGAGTGTTGATCTGCTGGAGGGTGGGAAGGCTCTGCAGAGGGACCTGGACAGGCTGGATCGATGGGCCGAGGCCAACTGTATGAGGTTCAACAAGGCCAAGTGCTGGGTCCTGCACTTGGGCCACAACAACCCCAGGCAACGCTACAGGCTTGGGGAAGAGTGGCTGGAAAGCTGCCTGGAGGAAAAGGATGTGGGGGTGCTGGTTGACAGCCGGCTGAACATGAGCCGGCAGTGTGCCCAGGTGGCCAAGAAGGCCAACGGCATCCTGGCCTATATCAGAACTGGTGTGGCCAGCAGGAGTAGGGAGGTGATTGTGCCCCTGTACTGGGCACTGGTGAGGCCGCACCTCGAATCCTGTGTTCAGTTCTGGGCCCCTCATGACAAGAAGGACATGGAGGTGTTGGAGCGTGTCCAGAGGAGGGCAACGAAGCTGGTGAAGGGCCTGGAGCACAAGTCTGATGGGGAGCGGCTGAGGGAACTGGGGTTGTTTAGCCTGGAGAAGAGGAGGCTGAGGGGAGACGTTATCATGCTCTACAACTACCTGAAAGGAGGTTGTAGCCAGGTGGGGGTTGGTCTCTTCTGCCAAGTAACAGCGATAGGACGAGAGGAAATGGCCTCAAGCTGCGCATTTCAAGAGTAAAGTCAAGGCAGGGGCTACCTTAAAGACGAGGACCTTTTCAGGGTCTGTGATCTCAGCTTTCTTCTAAGGAAAAGGGGAAAGCGGCTGTCAAGTTTGAATAAGTCTCCGAGACTCCTGAACTGTTACACTGAGGGATTAGCAGATCTGCCAGAAACCTCAGAAAGTGCCTTCAACCACTTCTCTACCTACAGACAGCACCGACATCGCCTTTGCTTGAGGCTTGAGGTTTTGTCTGATTTGCTCCTTAGGACCTGAAAACAGGGAGATGCCCCTGGGCAGTGCCCTGCTGCCAGAAGGTGTCTTCAGGGCAGAGCTGAGCACAGAGCGGGTGGGATGCACTGACAGGGAGGAGAGTTGGCGACAGAGAAACAGCCCCCATCAGGGACAGCTCCAGGTAGCAGGGAGCCATGCCACCCCTCTGCATCCCTCTCTGCTCGGCTGCACAGGGAAGGAGAACAGTAATGGAATTTGAAACTGGACTCTTCCACGCTCACAAAAGTCCAGTTTCTTCTTCAAGTATGTTGTTAGTGATGTCATCCTGCAGCAGAGAGTGGTGTAAGCACAGGGCACCCGTGTGGTGACCAGGAGGTCACTCGCGGGCAGAGCCGCTCTCCTGATTCTGCACTGGGGGGCACAGGGAACCCTTTTGTCCCTCAGGGCTCACCAGTGTTCAGGCTGAGAGCAATGTGGAAGATGATGATTTCTGCCCCTTCAGAGAAAGTGCCCGCACTCAGCAGCACAAACCTGAGATCACCATAAGGAGCGGAACAAAGTTACACCAAAGAAAGAGAAGTAATTGGGGGGGGGGGGGGGGGGGGAAACAAGCATAGGATTGGCTCAAAGAAGTCAATGTCTTCTCCTCTTTCAGCAGTCCCCCATGCCCAGAGTGAACAAATGTCCAACAGCAGCTCCATCACCCAGTTCCTTCTCCTGGCATTCACGGACACCCAGGAGCTGCAGCTCTTGCACTTCTGGATATTCCTGGGCATCTACCTGGCTGCCCTCCTGGGCAATGGCCTCATCATCACCGCCGTAGCCTGTGATCACCGCCTCCACACCCCCATGTACTTCTTCCTCCTCAACCTCTCCCTCCTGGGCTCCATTTCCACCACTGTTCCCAAAGCCATGACCAACTCCCTCTGGGACACCAGGGCCATTTCCTGCTCGGGATATGCTGCACAGGTCTTTTTTTTCTTTTTCAGTGCTGCAGCAGTTTTATCTTCTCACCATCATGGCCTATGACCGCTACGTTACCATCTGCAAACCCCTGCACTACGGGACCCTCCTGGGCAGCAGAGCTTGTGTCCACATGGCAGCAGCTGCCTGGGGTGGTGGTTTACTCACTCCTGTGGTACACACTGCCAATACCTTTTCAATACCACTCTGCCAAGGCAATGCCGGGGACAGTTCTTCTGTGAAATCCCCCACATCCTCAAGCTCTCCTGCTCAGATGCCTACCTCAGGGAAGTTTGGGTCATTGTGGTTAGTATCTGTGTAGAATTTGGGTGGTTTGTTTTCATCGTGCTGTCCTATGTGCAGATCTTCAGGGCTGTGCTGAGGATCCCCTCTGAGCAGGGCCAGCACAAAGTCTTCTCCACGTGCCTCCCTCACCTGGCTGTGGTCTCCCTGTTTATCAGCACTGGCACGTTTGCCTACCTGAAGCCTCCCTCCATTTCCTCCCTATCCCTGGATCTGGTGGTGGCAGTTCTGGACTCAGTGGTGCCTCCAGCTGTGAACCCTGTCATGTACAGCACGAAGAACAAGGAGCTCAAGGATGCAGTGTGGAGACTGGTGACCAGATGATTTTCAAAAGCAATAAACTGCTTTTCATCTTCTGCAAATCGCTCATAATGTAACTCCTTACAGGCCAAGCCCATCTTCTGTAGTTTTTGTTGGTTTTGGTTGTGGGGTTGGGGTTTATTTGCTTTGTTTTACTTCACATAATGTTGTCCCTAAAGAAATGTCATTATTTGTGCCATTTTTAATTACGTGTCTATCCAACTTTTGTGTTACCCCGAGTCTGTGTAAATAAGGAGCTGTGCTGTCTGTGTGTTTAAACAAAACAATGAACCCCGCAGTGTCTTGTCTGCGATCCTTCCTTCGAGACCTTCTCTGGAGCTACAGGGGCAGTGCCGGTGTGCAGAGGTGGAGGGGAAAAGAGTCCCAGCACAGCAGCACTGCCAGGGAGCACCAGCGCTTGCTCTTTCCAGAGCTGCTCACTTTCCACTTCTACTCTGTCCTTCTCAGCTCTTGCACTGGTGTAAGGCCTGAGTGCTCTGGCAGCTTGGTCACAGTCCTGCTGCGTGGTAGTCCTGTGACTGCAGGCAGGGACAGGCAATGGGCACTTCTGGGACAGAGCTGGCCTCCACAACAGCATTTCCATAAAGCAAGGTGATCTTCTCAGGGCACTGCCTGAAGGCTTAGGTCTTGTTCCAAAGCTGCTCTCAAGAGCATGCCCAAGCAAGTGGCCCGCAGATGAAAACACCAGTGAACAGCTAAACAATGTGAGTGTGCAAGGTTGGGGCATGCAGCAATGTCCTTGCACAGCCAGGCCTCCTGCGAGAGACCTGAAGGACCAGCAGAGCAGGGCATACTCTGTGCCCGTGTTCGCTGGACACCCTGGGGAAGCTGCCCCAGGGCAATCATAATGGACGAGCCCCTCAAAAGCACCATTTCCAGCACTGGCCTCTCACCCCAGCCCGGAGAGGTCCTTTGTCCCTCCACGGAGGGACACCGAATGACTAGGTCAGAAGTCCCTGTTTGCATTGTAGGGATGAGACGTAAGCATGCACATCATGTACGTGAGGTGAGATGAACCCCAGTGAGCACAAATGCCACCGGCTATTCCCAGGGGTTCCATGAAGGCCTGAGAGACAGTGCCTTGAGGTCACTTCACATTGAGAGTAACTTTCCCTGGGAAACCAGGGAAATTCCTTGAATTGAGGTCCCTGTGTCCATTCTTCATGCCTTGGGGGATCTCAGACGGGTGCAGAGCAGGGCGATACACCGCAGGGCTGAGATGTCTCCTATCCTCTGGAGGAATTCAGAGAGACACTGTGACTCCTGCAGTGCACTGCCTCTGTGTGTAAAAGGGAAAGACTCTGTCTCTGACCACCCCTGTGCACATAAGGAGTGCACAAAGCCAGCTCAGATGTGGACACCTGACAGAATCTTGACATTTCTGTGGGTTACTCCAGGAACAACCCCCACTGTCCCAGTGACATTCATCTCAGGTGCCTTGGACAGGTTCATTGCAAGTGCTCCTGTCTGCTACGTCACCCTTGCCTGGGATTCTGGATTATGCCCTCAGAAGTGCCAGAAGCAATCAGAGAGGTTCTGGGGTCCTTGGAAAAGGCAGATGTGAAACCCATCTTCAGGAAGGGCAGGAACAAGAATTGGGAGAATTACAGACTGGTCAGCCTACCTCCGTCCCTGGAAAGGTGATGGTGCACATCCTCCTGCAGCTCATGGTGAGGTGTCACGAATGAGTGGTTTAGGGGCCGCTCAAAGAATCACTGTCAAAGGTGTTAGCAGAGAGTGATTTTAATAGAAAATTATAAAAGCGCGACTTAACAGAGTTCGATAGCGAGGTTCACTCTATCACTTACTACTCGGATGAAGCACACGAAGGAAAAGAGGATGGGAAGCTGAAAAGTCCTTGACTAGGGTAAACACTACCTAGCAATAACTAAACCATCGGTCTGTTATCAACCTTATTCTCATACTAAATCCAAAACAGAGTACTATACCAGCCACTAGGAAGACAATTAACTCTATCCCAGCCAAAACCAGAACATGGTGTTAGAATTGAGCTGGAATGACTTATACAGAGGCTGAGGATGAAAAGGTTAAGGGAGACCCTCCTGTTGAGTCACGAGGTTCAGAGAAGACCCAGCTGGATCCAATCTTAGTCTCAGATTTGGACAACAGTTTATATCTAATACAAAAAAGAGTAAAGAAACCCTCCCATTGAGTCACACGATTCAGAGTAGACCCGGCTGGATCCACCTCTAGTCCCAGACTTGGTCAACGGTTTATGTCTAAAGGATGATATGTGTTTAGCAGTAGTCTAAGGTTCATTCCCAATCTTAAGATAGATCATAAGATTTAAGCAAACTATATTTGCTAGTAGGTACCTCCATCAATTCACACAGACACAAAAAATAGATAAATATACAAAGGTATACCTGTTAAAAATTCCCCTTGAGTTCAGTGAAATGCTCACGTCAAATGTCTTGGCATTTCTCAACGGGCAAAGGGTTGAGCCTCGAGGGGTGTTTCGGCCGAGCAGTGTTGCAGCCCAGGTCCCATGCCAGTCGGTGACGGTCCTCTGAATATCGCAAACTTGAGAGTTCACGAGCTCTGAGAAGCGTTCCACTCAGAGGGCGATTCTGGGCACAGCCCGCTGCCGTCCAGGAGAGCTCAGAGGGCCTCACTTGGGACCGCTGTTTATAGGGTCGCAAGATGATTGACTTCAGCCATCCGTCAAAACTCTCAGTGGTATCGTTCCACTTGAGCTATGACTCAGATAAGGGTATCAGAGGATGACAATTACCCTCGCTCTCGTCCTCCGCTTGGGCCAGGCGGCGGAAGTTTCTGGTACAATGAGTACATTCCCCAACCTCAGCTCCACAGGAGTTCCTGGTACAGTAAGGGGACGCTTCACCGCCTGACTCATTACACCAAGGCCAAGGTTTAATGGGAGTTTCTGAGATCGGGGAGCAGCCCAGGAAGGGGAGGGGAGGGGGAATGCACCACCACAGTCCTCAAACTCCTAAAACCCCCAAACAGGCACTCTCTCTAACTGGCTGAGGACAGGCACAATTCACACAGAGAGCAATCAGAGCTAAACCCTGCACTTTCCTTGGGACAGTAGCCTTGGAAAAAGTCTTTGCTGGGTTGTTTTAAAACCTGTAACTGCAAGAAAAGATCCCTGACGGGTTGACGGGAACTTCCCGGCTGTGGTAAAACCATCCGCCCTCGGTACCCCCATTTCCCAAGAGCCGGCAGCACAGCCTGGGTGTGGGGAAAGGCTCGTATCAGACCTGGGGGCCGAGAGAGGAGCACAAGCATCTGCCGAGGGAGCTGCATCCAACCAGGAGCACTCCCCACTGGCCTCTCTGACAACAAAGCCCTGGTGCATGCTCCCAGCAGGAGGGTGAAACACCTTCCAACATTTCCCTCATTCCCAGGGATCCCCGGGGCTATCAAGAGCTACTTCTCTGTGGCACCACACAGTTCAGCTACCGATGGTGTGCAGGGTCATCCATAATGACAACAATAGAACCCGTCAGCCCAGGAGTCACACGAGTATTGAGGGAGAAAGAAGGAAGAGAGTGCGTCAAGGGTGCAGAGAGGATCATGTGTGCTTGTCCAGCCTCAAGCCAGCACCTGCAGGGAGACCACTGCCATGGCCTCCGCAGAAGGACACCATCCATTCCACTTCCCACCCATCACCAAGCTCTCTTGTGTTCACACTCTCCAGTTTTAAGTCATTTTTAAGTTCTGTGTCTAACAGAAAACACCTGGGTCAGTCTGGGTGCTATCGGGAAACACCCCAGAACTCACTCTAGGTTGGCAGCACATCAACATTCAGGGATGGAGCACCAGCCACGTCCGTCGCCTTTGGGCTTCACAAAATCCAAGCCTGCTGCTGAAGCCCTTACTCACAGGAGTCGTTCCCCATTGTGGCCACCGCTCCTCTCGGGAACAGAGGGGAAGGTTCTGGATGACAAAGGATGTCAGGACGTGCTCCAGAACGAGAAGACCAGTGCAAGAAGATCCCTGTCACCTAATTGCAAAGAAATAATTCTAGCTCAATAAAATGAGTACCCACAACGAAACACAGACCAGCATCTGCCAGCAAAACTGTTTCAGTGGTGGTTTTAACTGCTGCAGAGCTGCAGGCTGACGACCTTACCATCAGTGTCGCAGGACCCCAGTTCACAGCAATTATGAAGCCCCTTTTGAACGACTCACATGCATGTCACCTTCTCTGAAGAGGACCTGCTGCTTACCTGTTGCCAGCGTTAGCAGCAGAGCCCTCTGGCTCTCCAGCCCACACTTTCCCACCTTCTATGCCCGAGTGACCAGCCTGCAGCTGCTACTTTGACGACTCTCTCTGCTGTGCTCCTTTTCTGTCTCGCTTCCCACCCTATCAGCAGGGTGGGCTTCTTGTCATTCTAGATGGAGCCCAACTTCTCAGGAGGAGGGCTGCACAGCTGTCCCCATGCTTACCTATTTTAGAATATGGAAAAGAAATTATAATCAGCAAACAGGAACTCTACTCGTAGCCCATATCTCGCTAGTCTATAGCCTACTGCTCTGAAGGCATAGACCAGTCTATACTTACATCCTGTAGCTACCTACTCTATGATCTGTCCAGAAAGCCAAATCATAATTACTTTTCATAAAGAATGCAACTGGGGAGAAAGGGGAAGAAAGAAAAGGTGGAAAAAAGGAAAAGTGTAGGCGGTGAGTCCCAGGCCCTTGGGGCCATGTCCCCCCTCCTCTGCATCGCAGTCCCTCCCAGCCCTCCCCTCCCACTTCCCTCTGTCTCATTTTTTTCACTTCCCCATACCTCTCTTCTTCTATTGCTGTGTTCTGCTCCCCGTCCTCTCTTCCCCAAGTCCCTCTTTCTCTGTCGCTCTACCTGCCCCTGTCTTTTTCTTGCTGTCCCTCTCCCCTGCTCCCTGCCCCTCTTTTTTTCTTCCTCTGTCTCTGCCCTGCAGCACATTGCTGTTGTTTTCTTCTCTTTTTGTCCTGATCTGCATCCTGCTCTGTTTTTCACAGTCTCTCTGGCCTGTTCCCTGTCCTTTGTCTCTCTGCCTGTATGTCCCACTCCCTGCCCTTGTCTTCCCCTCTCTCTCCTTCCTTCTGCTTCTCTCTCTCTCTCTGTCCTGCTCACTGCCACTGTGGTTTTCCATTCTGTATCCCACTGTCCCTGTCCTCCTTCCTGTTCATCTCTTGCAATCTCTATCCTGCCCCTAGTCCTCATTTCTCTCTCTCTCCTGCTCCCTCCCCCTCTTTCTGCCTCTCTTCCTCTTTCCCTGCTGCTTCTTTCTCCATCTCTGTCCAGATCCCCGTCCTTTTTTTTCTCTTGCTGTCCTTCTGTCCTTTTTCTCTTTTCTGTCTCTCTGTCCCATGCCCTGTCCCACCCTTTCTCACTACCTACCCCGTCCAGCTGGCTGTGCCTTCTTTCCTCTCTGTCTTGCTCTGTATTTTTGCTTTCTTCATCTCTCTGTCCCACTGCCCATCACAGTTGGCGTTGCCCTCCAATGGTGTCCTGTCCGCCATTCCTTTTTTATCTCGCAGTCATTCTGGCCTGCTCCCTGTGTCCATTTTTTAATTCCTCCATCTCGGTCCTGCAGCCTGTCACTATTTTTTTCTTCTCCCATCCCTTTCTCTTGCTCCCAGTTGCTGTTCTTGTCTTTCCTTCCCTTTGTTCTGCCGCCCATCTCTTTCTCCTTCTTGCTCCATCTCTCTGTCCTGCTCCCTGGCCCTCTAAGTCTCTCTCTGTTTCTCTGTCCCGCTCCCTGTCTCTCCCCCCCACTATTTTTCTGTCCTACTCCCTTTTCAGGTTCCCCCCCCGCCTCACTTTGTCCTGCTCCCTGTCACTGCTATTTCTCACTCCATCTCTGTCCTGCAGCCCAGTGCTGTTTTTTCCTTCCATCTCTCTGTCCCACTGCCCAGCCCAGGCTCTTTTACCTCCTTCTGTGTCCTGCTCCCCGTCCCTTAGTTTTGCCTGTCTTTCCCTTTGTCCTGCCTCCCTGTGCCTTTCTTCTCTCTCTGTATCGCCCTGTCCTGCTCCCTGTCCTTGCCTTTCCCTGACAATCCGTGTCCTACTCCCTTTCCTTGTCTTTCCCTCTCTGCCCCCCATCCTTCTTTCTACCTTTCTTTTTCTTCTCTCTCCCCCTCTGTTCCTGCTGCTTCTTTTTCCACCTCTGTCCTGCTCCTTTCCCCTTTTTTCCTCTCGCTGTCCCTCTCTCCCGCTTCCTGTCCCCATCTTTTCTGTCTTTATTTCTCTGTCCCGCTGCCTGTCCCATCGTTTCTTGTTATATCCTGCTGCCCCGTCCAGCTGGCTCTCCCTTTTATTTGTTCTCTCTTCCTCTTTCTGCTTCTCAGCCCTCTTTTCCTCTTCCCCTGTCTCTGTCCTCCAGCCCGTTGCTGGCTTTTTCCCCCCTTCTTGGTCTCCATCAGGATTTGACCCTCTCTTTATTTCTCAGTCCCTTTGTCCTGCTCCCTGTCCTTCCTTCTCTTTCTCCATCTGGACGTCCTGCTCCCTGTCCCTGTCATTCTCTATCCCCCCCTTCCTTCTTCCTCTCCTTCCCCACGCCCATCTCTGTCCTTCTGTCCTGTTCCTTGACCCTCCTTTTTCTTCCTCCATCCCTCTGCAGGGCTCCTCATCCCTATTTCTCTTGATTTCTCCAGCTCTCTAGCCTTTTCCCCATACCTTTCTTTCTCTCTCAGCTCCTCTATCTTTTCTCTCACCATATTTTTCTCTTTCTAGTCCACTGTCCTTCTCCCCGTCAACTGAAGCTGAGTGACCAGGTGTCCCTGGGCTCTGGTATTTCCTTAGCATTGCCCTAGGGAAGATCTGTGGTTTTAGGGCTAGGGATCATTTAGGAGCTGGTCTCCTTATGTAGGCAGCGGAGCTAGGCATAGTTAAAGCAGAGGTTGTTCTCAGCTGGTGCTCTGTGCGTCCTGTTGAAAGAGCAGGCTGTGGGCCTTATTTTGAAGGAAGGTTTCTTGTTCTGCACTCATTGCTCCTCGGGACGCTGCACAGAAGTGGTGGTGGGGTCTGGAGAGACAGATGGGACCTGCTGTGATTCCTAGTAAATGTGAACTTGAACGAAACCAGACTGACTGCATATGGTTTTCTTCCCAGCTCCAATTCCAATCTACTGCTCGGCGCTGATGAAGAAGAGACCCTGAGCTGCAAATTAGCAGGCAACGTCACTTACTGAGGTCACCGTGCAGTTGGTCTGTGATAAGGGATGTGTACTTGCATGACGGTGCTTTCATGAACATGCTCTGGTCTTGCCACTTCAAAGCCCTTCCGTTTTCCGTGTTGCGAAATACTGATTTAGGATCCTGCCGGCTGTGCCAATTTGTTGCGAGTGAGTGGTTTTGAGGCCACTTAAAGAATCAGTGGCAAAGGTATCAGCAAAAGGTGATTTTAATAGAAATTTGTAAAAGCGCGACTTAACAGAATTCAATGGCAAGGTTCACTCTATTACTCATTACATGGATTAAGTATACACAGGGAAAATCGTGTCAGAATTACGTTGGAATGATTTATAGAAAGACCAAGAACAAAAAGGGTAAGGAAGACCCTCCCGTTGAGTCACGAGGTTCAGAGTAGACCCCTTGCTTTCTAAACTCCTTCTCAGAGAGGAGTCCAGGTGCGGCTGGATCTACCCCTAGTCTCAGACTTGGGCAACGGTTTATGCCTAAGGGGTTCTATGTGTTTAGCAGCAATTTAAAGTGTCCAGCAGCAATCTAAAGTTCATTTACAGTTTTAAGGTAGATCATAAGATTTTGACAGCACTTAATCATTGCCTAATTTAACAGTTACAAAGCAAGTTAATCAAGTTTACTGCAATTACTAAATTACAGATTATGCGTATTGTTAGTTGTCTAAATCAATACACACACACACACAATATAGATCTATTCACACGCAGGGGCCCATAGCTAGGTAAATTCATGAAAGACAAAGGCTTATAGCTAGATAAAGATACCGGTTAAAAATCCCCCTCGAGTCTGTGAAATACTCACATTAAATGCCTGGGCATTTCTCAGTGGGCGAAGGGGTGAGCCCCAAGGAGTGTCTCGGCCGAGGAGTGTTTCAGCCCAGGTTCCAGTCGTCCTCTGAATATCACAAGTTTGTGATGTTTGTGAACTCTGAGAGGCGTCCCATTCAGGGGGAGGCTCTAGGCGCAGCCCGCTGCGGTCCAGGAGAACTCAAAGGGTCTCGCTTGGGACCGCTGTTCATAGGTTTGCAAGACGATTGGCTTTAGTCACCAGTAAATTTCCATCTTGGCCACTATCCGAGATGGTCCGGGGTAGTAATTATGGTATTGTTCCACGGTAACCATGGTATTGTTCCACTTGAGCTATGACCCAGGTAGGGAACGCTTCAGGGCTGTCAGAGATGACGAATTATCCCCTGCTCTTGTTCCCTACCTTGATCAGGTAGCTGGTGTTCCTGGTGCCATCAGTGTCGCTCCCCACCTTAGCCATGCAAGAGTGCCTGCTACGGTCAAGGGACGCTCAGCTGCCCAACTCGTTACACAATGGCTAAGGCCTAACAGGAGTTCCTGAGATCCTAGAGTGGCCCAGGGAAGGGGGGAAATGCACCAGCACATTCTGGAAATTTTAAGATGGCATTTCTTATTCTGGGGTTCAGGCTGGAGTTGGACTTAATGTTGAACAGCCGATATAATGGACTCCGTAAAAGGTGAGAGAGAACCCTGCTTTTTTGTTGTTGTTTTCTAATGCTCTCTGAAATTTGGTAAGCAAAGGGAAGAGTGATTGAAAGAGTCTGTTCTTTGAGAGTGACATATTCCTGTAGCCTGCCTGTCTTTGTACGGTGAAGGGTTCCTACCTGCAGTACGATTTTGCTGAGCTGTGAGGCTGTATTGGCATAGCGGAGGTAAGAAGTGTCGTCTTTAAAGGTAATGAAGTTGTAGCAAAACTAGTGGGAAAAGCTAGTTTCTTCCTAGAATGCTGCCTCACAAAAGTAGTAGCGAGTAAAGGCACTTGCAGTTGGCTTTTTTATGCAGTGTTCATCCAGAGCTTTGGGTATTGATTGATTTCTGGGAGGCAAGGCAGCAGGGAGGAAAGAAAACTGGGGCTTCTTCACTGTAGGCAGGGTTCGAGCCTTTGCTCTAGAACAGGTCTTTACTACAGTTTACAAACATAGAAAATGAGCTGTCTGTAAGGAAAGTTTCAGTAGAAGTAAGGCTAGATTTGCTGAGTTTGGTCCTCTATACCTGTTGCAACTAAGAGATGACTTGGCAGTGTTTACATCTCAGGTGCACGCTGGTGTGTTAATGCAGGCCGTTGAGGTCTTTTCAGGGGTACTTCTGGTCTGCAGGTCATGTGCGTGGGTGACACAAAGTCCCAGGATGAGCCAGCTCCTGCCGACAGTTTTAACTCAGAGGATGTGACAGAGTGGAAACCATCTTTGTGGTGGACCCCTGTCGTGGTTTAACCCCAGTCGGCAACTAAACACCACACAGCCGCTCGCTCCCCCTCCACCCGCCGGTGGGATGGGGGAGAGACTCAGAAGAGCAAAAGTAAGAAAACTCATGGGTTGAGATAAGAACAGTTTAACACTTGAAATAAAAGATGATAATAATAATAACAACAACAACAACAACAACAACAACAACAACAACAACAACAACAACTACTTGTAATGAAAAGTAAAACAACGAGAGAGAAAGGGAGAGAGAGCGAGCATCCAAACTTGGGGCAAAAAACCACAAGTGATGCAACAGGTCACCGCCCGCTGACTGATGCCCAGCCAGTCCCTGAGCAGCAATCGTTACTCCCTGGCCAACTCTGCCCTGTTTATATACTGAGCAAGACATCATATGGTATGGAATATTCCGTTGGCCAGTTTAGGTCAACTATCCTGGCTATGCTCCCTCCCAGCTTCTTGTGCACCTGGCAGAGCACGGGAAGCTGAAAAGTCCTTGACTCATGGCAAGCGCTACTCAACAACAACTAAAACATCAGTGTGTTATCAACATCATTCTCATGCTAAATCCAAACCACAGCAATATGCCAGCTACTAGGAGGAAAATTACCTCTATCCCAGCCGAAACCAGGACAACCCCAAACGTCAAAGGTGTGGATATGTTGCTGATGTCCCTCTGGCCCGGAGATGTGGGGAGTTTTGCTAACAGTCCGGTAAGGATTCTGTTTTCTGCTGGAATGGGTTTCCAGATGGATGTAACAAAGGATTGCCTTTCTGCTTGCTCTGGCTATCTGCAGAAGGGTCTTCCTGTTCGTTTGGATTTACCAATGTGAGGGCTTTGGAGGAGAACTGGTGAAACCAGCTTTCTTTCTATGGAGATCACTAGCATTTGTGTAGAAAAGTGGAGGTTCAGTCAGTAAAGCTTGTAGCGTAGTGCTGTGCTCAGACCGTGGAGCTACTGTTCATTTGGGCTCATTATTTTCTCAACTAAGTCTTTCCAAGTCTTACAGGCTTGAGCCGCTTGGGATCGTGACGCTGTAGTTGGAGCGCTCAAGTGGAAATGTTCGGTTTGCCATCGCAAATCATCCAAGTCCAGGCTCCCCCCAGGCCCTTCCCTCTGCAGCCCAGGTGAGAGCAGTGTTGGGAACTGCCCCATCTTACCAGAGGAGCAGAAACAAGAACCAAAGTCGTTGCTGCCTCCTTTCCTACTCACCTGCACTGCACAGTCTTCCCCAAGCTTGGAAAAAAGGCTCCTCCTCCAGCTACGGTAGGACTTCTTCACTGACCAACCCATGGGGTTTGGGGGTTCCCTTCACCTGTCCTGGCCTTGACTTATGGGGTTATGGGGTGCCCTGGCCCAGTCCTGGCCCTTTCCCCTGGAGACTGGAGATTCCCTTCTGCTGCCGACATTTACTGGATTTTAGGGTGAACTACCATGAACATCAGGGTTTGTGGTGGCTTTCCTCTCTCCTGGCATAGAACTGCAGAGTCTGGGGATGCCTGCCCCTGTCCTAGTCCTGACCCATGGGGTTTGGGGTTCTCTGCCTCTGCTCTTGCCATATGCAACTTCTTTCGGGAGTGGCCTATCCCTATCCTGCAGCTGACCCATGGGGCTTGGGGTGCCCTGTCCCTGTCTGGTGCATGACCTGTGCAGTTTCGGGATGTCCTGCCTGTGACCTGGCCCTAACCCATGGAGTTTGGTGTGCCCTGTCCCTGTCTGGTCCATGACCTGTGGGGTTTGGGGGTGTCCTGCTCATCTTCTGACCCTGACCCACGGGGTTTGGGATGCCCTGTCTCTGTCTGGTGCATGACCTGTGCGGTTTCGGGGTGCCCTGTCCCCATCTTGGCTCTTACCCATGGGGTTTGGGGTGCCCTGTCCCTGTCTGGTGCATGACCTGTGGGGTTTGGGGATGTCCTGGCAGTGTCCTGGACCCAGACCCATGGTGTTTAGGGCGTTCTGTCCCTGTCTCATTCATGACCTGTGAGGTTAGGAGGTGTCCTGTCTCAATCCTGGCCGTGACCACAGGGTTGAGGGTGCCCTGTCCCTGTCTGGTCCATGACCAGTGCAGTATGGGGCTGTCCTCCCCGTGTCCTGGCGCTGATCCATGGGGTTTGGTTAGACTGTCCTTGTCTGGTCCATGATTTGTGGACTTTGGCGGTCTCCTAACTGTATCTTGGCCCTGACCCATGGGATTGGGAGTGCCCTGTCTCTTTCTGGTCCATAACCTGTGAGGTATGGGTGTGCTCTCTCCCTGTCCTGGCCCTGACCCAAGGGGTTTGGGGTGCCCTTTCTGTGTCCTTGACCTGTGGGGTTAGGGGGGCTCCTTTCCCCATCCTGGTCCTGATGCCCGAGTTTGGGGTGTCTTGTCCATGTCTCATCCATGACTTGTGGGTGTTGCACATGTCCTGCCCGTGACGAGGCCCTGACCAACAGGATTTGGGGTGCCCTGTCCCTGTTTGGTCCGTGACTAGTGTGGTTGGGAGGTGTCTTGTCCCCATCTTGGCCCTGACCCATAGGGTTTGAGGTGCCCTGTCCGTGTCTGGTCCATGACCTGTGGGGTTTGGGGGTATCCTGTCCCCATCCTGGTCCTGACCCATGGGGTGTGGGGTGCCCTGTCCATCTCTGGTCCACGACCTCCGCACTTCGGAGGTGTCCTGTCCCCATACTAACCCTGATCCACAAGGATTAAGGAGTCCAGTCCCTGTCTAGTCCATGACCTGTGGGGTTTTGGGCTTGCCAGCCCATGTCCTGGCCCTGAGCCATGGTTTGTGGTGCCCTTTCTCTGTGTGGACCATGACCTGTGGGCTTTGAGAGTGTCCTGCTAGTGTCCTAGCTGTGACACACGTGTTTTGGGGTGTCCTGTCCCTGTCTAGTCCATGACCTGTGGGGGGTTGGGGGTGTCCTGGATGTGTCATGCACATGTCCAAGGCCTGTCCCACAGGGTTTGGGGTGGCCCATCCCTGTCTGGTCCATGACCTGTGGGTTTTGGGCTTGTCCAGCCCATGTCCTGACCCTGACCCACGGGGTTTGGGGTGCCCTGTCTCTGTGTGGTCCATGACCTGTGGCGTTTGGAGGTGTCCTGCAAGTGTCCTGGCCCTGAGCCACAGGGTTTGGGGTGCCCTGATCCTTTCTGGTCCATGCCCTGTGGGGTTTGCAGATACCCTGCCAGTGTCCCTCCGCTGAGCCATGGGGTTTGGGCTGCCAAGTCCCTGTCTGGTTCATGACATGTGCAGCCCATGTCGTAGCTCTGACACATGGGGTTTAGGATGCCCTTTCTTTGTCTGGTCCATGACCTGTGGGGTTTGGGAGCGTCCTGGCAGTGTCCTAGCTGGGACGCACATGTTTTGGGCTGTCCTGTCCCTGTCGAGACCATGACCTGTGGGGTTTGGGAGCGTCCTGGCAGTGTCCTAGCTGGGACGCACATGTTTTGGGCTGTCCTGTCCCTGTCGAGACCATGACCTGTGGGGTTTGGGGTGTCCTGCACGTGTCTTGGCCCTGAGCCATAGAGTTTGGAGTGCCCTGTCCCTTTCTGTTCCATGGCCTGTGGGGTTTGGGAGTGTCTTGCCAGTGTCGTTGTGCTGAGCCATAGGTTTTTGGGTGTCCTGTCCCCTTCTGTTCCATGACCTGTGGGGTTTGAGGATGTCCTGCACGTGTCTTGGTCCTTACGCACGGTGTTAGGGGTGACCCGTTCCTGCCTGGCCCATAACTTGTGCGGTTTGGGGATGTCCTGCCCATTTCTTGGTTTGGGGTTTCCTGTCCCTTTCTCGTCCATGACCTGTTAATTTCAGGCATCCTGGCCCTGACCCCTGGTTTTTGGGTGCCCTGTCCCTGTGCCGTCCATGACCTTTGGGATTTACAATGCCCTGTCCACTTCTGGTCCATAACCCACAGGGTTTGGGGTGCCCTGTCCAGTCCATGACCTGGGCGGTCTCAGGGTTTCCTGCCCATGATCTGGCACTGACCCACAGGTTTAGGGTACCCTGTCTGTGTCTGGTGCATGACCTGTGGGGATTGGAGGTGTTGTGTCTCATCCGGACCATGACTCATGTTTTTTGGACTTCCCTGTCCCTGTCTGGTCCATGACCTGTGGGACTTGGGGTGTCTAGCCCATGTCCTGCCCTAACCCACAGGTTTTGGGGTTCCCTGTCCCTCTCTGGTCCATGACCTGTGGGGTTTGGGCTTGTCCAGCCCATGTCCTGGCTCTGACCCATGGGGTTTGGGGTTCCCTGTCCCTTTCTGTTCCATAACCTCTGGGGTTTGGGAGTGTCCTGCACGTGATTGGCCCTGATCCACAGGTTTTGGGGTGCCCTGTCCCTGTCTGGTTCATGACTGTGGTGTGTTCATTTCTCCTGTCCCCATCGTGGCCCTTACGCACGGGGTTTGGGGTTCCAGGTCCCTGTCTCATCCATGACCTTTGGGGTTTGGGGATGTCCTGCCCATGTCCTGGCCTAAGCCACAGGGTTTTGGGTCCACTGTCCCTCTCTGGTCCATGGTCTGTGGGTTTTGGGCTTGTCCAGCCCATGTCGTGGCTCTGACCCATAGGGTTTGGGGTGCCCTTTCTCTGTCTGGTCCATGACCTGTGGGGTTTGAGAGTGTCCTGCTAGTGTTCTAGCTGATACCCACGTGAGTTGGGGTGTCCTGTCCCTGTCTGGTCCATGACCTGTGGGTTTCGGAGGTGTCCTGCACGTGTCTTGGCCCCAAGCCTCGGGGTTTGGGGTGCCCTGTCCCTTCTGGTCCATGGACTGTGGGGTTTGGGGATAGCCTGCCAGTGTCCTTGCGCTGATCCATGTTGTTTGGGGTGCCCTGTCCCTGTCTTGTTCATGACCTGTGGTGTATGGAGGTCTCCTGTCCCCATCGTCGCCCTTATGCACAAGGTTTGCGGTGCCCTGTCCCTGTCTGGTCCATGACCTGTGATGTTTGGGGTTGTTCTGCCCATATCCTTGCCCTGACCCACGGGGTTTGTGGTTCCAGGTGCCTGTCTGGTCCATGACCTGTGGGGTTTGGAGGTGTTGTGTGCTATCCGGACCGTGACCCATGGGTTTTGGGGTTCCCTGTCCCTGTCTGCTCCATGACCCATTGGCTTTGTGCTTGTCCAGCCCATGTTGTGGCTCTGACCCATGGGATTTGGCTTTCCTTGTCCCTTTTTGTTCCATTAACGTTGCCACCAAGGATGAGGAAAAGGCTGAGGTACTCAACGCCTTCTTTGCCTCAGTCTTTAGTAGTCAGAGTGGTTATCCTCAGGGTACTCAGCCCCCTGAGCTGGAAGACAGGGACGACGAGCAGGATAAACCCCCCATAATTCAAGAGGATGAAGTTAATGACCTGCTACGCCACCTGGACGTTCACAAGTCTATGGGGCCGGATGGGATCCACCCGAGGGTACTGAGGGAGCTGGCGGAGGAGCTTGCCGAGCCGCTCTCCATCATTTACCAGCAGTCCTGGTTAACTGGGGACGTCCCGGACGACTGGAGGCTCGCCAATGTGACTCCCATCTACAAGAAGGGCCGGAGGGAGGATCTGGGGAACTACAGACCAGTCAGCCTGACCTCGGTTCCGGGGAAGATCATGGAGCGGTTGGTTTTGAGGGTGCTCACGAGCCATGTCCGGGACAACCAGGGGATCAGGCCCAGCCAGCACAGTTTCATGGAAGGCAGGTCCTGCTTGACCAACCTGATCTCCTTCTATGACCAGGTGACCCGCCTAATGGATGAGGGAAAGGCAGTGGATGTGGTCTACTTGGACTTCAGTAAGGCCTTTGACACTGTCTCCCACAGCATTCTCCTAGAGAAGCTGGCGGCTCACGGCCTAGACAGGTCCACTCTTCGCTGGGTAAAAAACTGGCTGGATGGCCGAGCCCAGAGAGTTGTGGTCAACGGAGTTAAATCCAGTTGGCGGACGGTCACGAGCGGTGTTCCCCAGGGCTCAGTACTGGGGCCGGTCCTGTTCAATATCTTTATCAATGATCTGGACGAGGGGATCGAGTGCTCCCTCAGTAAGTTTGCAGACGACACCAAGTTGGGCAGGAGTGTTGATCTGCTCGAGGGTAGGAAGGCTCTGCAGAGGGACCTGGACAGGCTGGATCGATGGGCCGAGGCCAATGTATGAGGTTCAACAAGGCCAAGTGCCAGGTCCTGCCCTTCAGCCACAACAACCCCAGGCAACGCTACAGGCTTGGGGAAGAGTGGCTGGAAAGTTGCCCAGAGGAAAAGGACCTGGGGGTGCTGGTCGACAGCCAGCTGAACATGAGCCGGCAGTGTGCTCAGGTGGCCAAGAAGGCCAACGGCATCCTGGCCTGTATCAGGAATAGTGTGGCCAGCAGGACTAGGGAGGTGATTGTGCCCCTGTACTGGGCACTGGAGAGGCCGCACCTCGAATCCTGTGTTCAGTTTTGGGCCCCTCACTCCAAGAAGGACATGGAGGTGCTGGAGCGTGTCCAGAGGAGGGCAACGAAGCTGGTGAAGGGCCTGGAGCACAAGTCTGATGAGGAGCGGCTGAGGGAACTGGGGTTGTTCAGTCTGGAGAAGAGGAGGCTGAGGGGAGACCTCATCGCGCTCTACAACTACCTGAAAGGAGGTTGTAGCGAGGTGGGTGTTGGTCTCTTCTGCCAAGTAACAAGTGACAGGAGAGAGGAAATGGCCTCAAGTGGCGGCAAGGGAGGTTTAGATTGGACATAGGAGATGGGATAGGAGAAATTTCTTAACTGAAAGAGTGGTCAGGCCTTGGAACAGGCTGCCCAGGGAAGTGGTTGAGTCACCATCCCTGGAAGTATTTAAAAGACGTGTAGATGAGGCCCTTAGGGACATGGTTTAGTGGACATGGTGTGTTGGGTTGACGGTTGGACACGACGATCTTAGAGGTCTTTTCCAGCCTGTATGATTCTATGATTCTAAATTAACCCCTCAAACAAGGCCATGTTTATAAGCACAACGCTGTGGTGTCCGGAATTACTAGAGAGTGCCTGAAAGCACTGCAACAGCTACTGCAGGAATACACCCAAAGTTTACATGCAGAGCCACATAAATTCAGGGTTTTTTCCTTGCAGATGCTTCATGGGTACCAGGATGCTGCTGTGCTGTTTGTTCGAGACACAGTGTAACTCATCCGTCTACTTGATTTATTGAGAACCAACATTAGAAAGACATGGCAAAACCACAAGCTAATAATATCTACTAATTGTGGTGGAGAGGCCTATCTTTAAGAAGGCTGGACCATTCAAAACAATGCTAATGTAGCTGATACAGAACTGGACTGTATGAATACATAAATGACAGCAATAATCCTCTAGGTAGGATTGCATTTGAATAGCTGTAAGTTTAATCAATACACCTAATTCTCTGTCCTCTGTAAATCTTAGGAATACAGAATTAAAACCTGGAGCACAGATATCAGCTTAGGGTAAAAACAGACTTAGAAAGATAACTACTAACATTTGGTAATGTGCTAAACTGCTTACTGAGTTTCAAGTTTGGAAAGGATTAACAATTCCTTCATCGTACTCGCATAAAAGGCCATACGCTTTAGGATATTGTTCTTCTTCTCTTGCCTGAAATGGACATTGTCTTTAGGAAACTAATAGGAATCACTTACGAACGGAACTTTTTGTTTGCGTGGTTCGCCAACTGTCGTGGTTTAACCTGGCAGGCAGCCAAATACCACGCAGCCACTCGTTCACTCTCCCCCCCACAGTGGGACGGGGAAAGAATCGGAAGGGTGAGAGTGAGGAAACAAACTCGTGGGTTGAGATAAAGATAGTTTAATAGAGCAGAAAAGAGAAAATAATAATAACAATAATAAATAATATATACAAAATGAGTGATGCACAATGCAATTGCTCACCACCCACGCTGACCGATAACCAAGCAGCGATCGCTACTTCCTGGATCACGCCTACCATTCATATACTGAGCATGACGTCACATGGTATGGAATACCCTGTTGGCCAGCTGGGCTGGCTGTCCTGGCTGTGCTCCCTCCCAAGGCTTGGGTTTTTTTTTTTTAAGCTGAATGTCTAGCAGGGTACTTCGCAACAACGGAAAACATCAGTGTGTTATCAACATTCTTCTCATACTAAATCCAAAACACAGCACTAGGAAGAAATTTAACTCTATCCCAGCCGAACCCAGGACACTTGGTCTTTCCTCTATAGCTAGTACGCAAAAAAACCAGATTTGGGGAGTAAGAATACCTGCCATATCCCCCCCAACTGCAAGAAATAGTCAAACGCTGAGAATCAGACTCTTCTGAGATGGGAACAAGTTATGCGTTTATGCTACAATGCGTATCTGTCTTTACTATAAAAGCAATAAAAGCAAACACATATAATAAGGAATCTCCGCACATAGAGGAAACGGATCTAGAATTTGGGTCTCAGAACAATCAACCCCAAGAACAAACCCAACAGAATAATTTTAAAAGTTGCCATGGTTGGAGTTCAAACTTCATGTCCCAGCAGGCCTAAAAATGTAAGTCCGCTTTGGGACAGATACATTAAAATCTACCCCATGCCAACAAAAATTAACAGCAGCTTTAACAAGAAAGAACGCCTCTGTAAACTAATATCCATAAAAAAAGTTGACACACTGAAACCCCTAACAAAGAATACAATGCTTTATGGATACTTACATAACATCGGTTTTGCCGGTAGCTTTAACTCCTCCAACAGGGATTCTTCTAACAATGACCGATGAGTTCTCAGGAATCGGGGCATTCTCATCTGTGTATTCTGAAAACAACATACAATTCATAAGAATGTATATTCATATGTAATTACATAGCACTTCAGAGAATCCCTTTACAGATATAAAAGCAAAATTTTATATGTATCATCACGCTTTTATCGTCTCAACACACTAACAGTATATTTCAAGAAATCTTTGGGTTTGAGAATCAAACACAAGCAGCAAAATCTTTTTCATTTTTTTAAAACAGTTTGAATGCCAACAGCAAAATGGACTCAAAGGTCACTAAAGGAGAGTCTGCTAATGCACGAGGTTCTTTCCTGACCTCGCTTAAAGTTGCTTTTGCTTCCGTTAGGCTACAAAACCGATAGATCTTTGGAGAAAAACAAACCACAGCAAAGTCTCACCTGCCTAAACCAGATTCTAAAGTCTGACTAGCTTGCCCTGCAACCAAACAGGCACTTAGCTAAAGCACGAGAACTCTGCGCCATTGCTTTCATAGCTGTTAACTAAAAACCAGTCACCTGTGCTGCCAGTGCTCAAGCCTGACAGAACACAGAAGAGAGCCTGCCGCCTCTGCCTGTTTCTTGGAGCTTAATCCATCAACAACCACACTTCTCAGCTGCTCAGGGCTTTACGTTTGAATGGAAACAGAACTGGCAGTGCTAGAATTTGGATCACAGACATTTTGGGGTTTTTTTGAGCTTGCTTTCACAAGTAGGGCAGAATTGGCTCAAACTCAAGTGGTATCTCCCCTCTTAAGCTAATCATCTAGTTTGAATTAACCAAAGGGACATGAATTCGTTCGATTCTCTTTTTGCAGAGCAGAGAGGCCCAAATGAAATTACTTAGGAAGACAGCCTTGAAAAGCCTTTCAGGAACAGCGTGTGCCTGAAGCTCTCCATGCTTTGCCTTGGCTTGCACCCTGTTAGTCTTCTGAAGCGGAGGAAAGCCTTCTGACCTTCTACATAAGGCCCAAACAAAAAAAACAACTACCTGAGACACTTGGACTGAGTAAGCTTAAAATGCAAAGATCTCTCCATGAGAATGTTTTTTCTATTGTACTTACACAAGCTGGATAGGACTGAATATTTTAAAGCACTATCAGCAGGCATCCCCTGTAATCTGCCTACAGTTTTAAATATTCAAAGCCCTTACCTTTGCAGAGCGAACCATAACAATGGTCTGAAAACCAAAGATGCTGATACCTCCTCAAGCCCTGTCAGGGTGGTTTTGCCCAGTGATCACACACAAAATAGGAATATTTCACCATTTATGCTCCATTTTTCAGTATATTATTCCTACGGGCAGGAATCTTTCTTAGACCAAAACATACCTACCAGAAGATATTATTTCAACCATGAAATGAAAATTTTACTTCGATTTCCAGATGACAGAATGCTTCTTCAGAAAACTGAGAAATCATTTTGCTGAAACTCACTCCTGCTCTTCCCCCCTAGGAACAGCGAGCTTCCTCTGGACTTCAGAGCAGTTTCAAACTGTAGGAGAAAGGACTACCAATGATGAGAACAGAAGCTTTTACAGAAGTCATATCCTGAAACCGACCCCTAGAGCTCTTCTCAAAAGGGAAATCTCACCACTGCACCGCCACCTGCCAAGAAAGCCTCACTGGGACTTTTTGATGGAGAAGGAGCTCACCCAGTGCTGAGGCCCAGACAAACAACGGGGAGATCCCGCCAGCTGCAGCTCTAGAAGCCCACAGCAGCTGTTCCTACCTGCTGAACGGAGTCACACAGAGTATTCCTTCTGGTCCAGATCACAAACCACTGGATTGAGGCCAGTTCAGAGGCCCATTGTTGTGTTTTTTTTTTTTTTTGTATTTTGCCTGATAAGCAGAAGAGCGCATTCTCCAAGTGTTTGGGGTCAGAATGTTACAGGGCAGGAAAGAGCACTCAAGGAACCGGAGGTCTGGAGTTCACGGTTCTTCCACAATATTGCGCATTTATTATAAAAGAGAGGTCAAGAAATTCAGATCAAATTAAAAGGAGGCAAGTTTAAATGCATCATTCTTGATTATAGGCTTTTTGAAGGGAATTCTGCCTTTGTAGAACATGCCTCTATAGCAAGCATGGGAGAGGACACACTCCCCCTCCCCCGCCTTTTCAAATAGGTCCCATTTTGCCTTCCCAGCATCTTAGAAAGAGTCCACCATATAATGTTTTTCCACTGATATTCAAAATCCTGTTTACTTTTAGCTTATATTAGCATTGCTTCTATTACCAGATTTCCATTATGAAAAGTAACAGTTTCTGAACTGTAAAAGGTTAAAGTACTCGAAAAAATCTGAACAAGTAGGCCATCTTCACTCAAGGTTCACTTTGTTCTTTCCGAGATCATTTCAACATTTAGTCAGGACTCCCGCACAGACCAAGTTATAAAAAACCAATACTTTATGTCCACATGTAAGAATTCCAAACATCCCATTTAGGCAGAATATCCGGGTCTAGTTTTTTCCTTTATCTTCTGAAGGTGAGTTTAAGCATCTACATCTGATTAATAAAAAATGAAATTCACGGTTATGCATATAAACCAAAAATACGGCATACATATGTATTACACTGAAATGTGTTCTCTAGCTTTGCTCTGTAAACCACTGGGGGATTTTTGCCTTTTCACATGGAAAACCACCCTTACGAAAGCTTCAGTAAGCACCTGTGTCACTAATATACCAAGTTCAAAACTTTATACTCATTTTACAAAGGTCAAAGTGCAACACAACCTACCTAGAGGAGGATCTTGTCACTGTTAAACAAGAGTGATGCTCTTTAAAGTACGAAAGATACTCCTTCTCTAACTTCACCGTTAGGCAACACCACATTTCTCAGAACCCAGTGAAGCAGATGCTTTTTATTCACTGGATTCCGATTACGTATGAAAACAAAGCAACACACTTTGTAAAACTGGTATTATGTGTATTAGAGTAACACTTTATGGGTAACATATTTATGAGCATAATTTTTTCTTCTAAAACTTTGCTTTCTGTTCCTCACCTGCTATAACAGAATCCACGTGTTTGGCCTATTTCAAAACATTTTTTCTTCTGGTGATGACAATTGGGCTCCATCACAGTTTATTACCATCCAACATTCTGGTTTCAAGGCTCTGTTTTACACAGACCCAGCTATTACCGTAGTGACGTCAGCCAGTTGGCCATTCAGCCCGCTAGCATTTGTGAAGCTGAAAGTGTATTAACGACTGAAGACAAAATTCAGAGACCTTTCTGCAGCAAAGCCCTTAAAGCAAATTATTTCTCAAAAGCTCTTGACAGTTTTATTCAATACCACAGGAAAAAGTCAAGATTGCTGAAATGGATCTCTACCTACGACTGTCCTGCAATCCAATGGCATCCCTAAGACTCCTGACATTGTGCTGTTAAGTCTCTTCACAGACGTTCTCCTGAAAATAGTTTAAATATCTGTAGATAAACAGCGAGCTTTAGGTCCAACCACTTTAAAGGCTAGGGCTGAAGTTATAATTACCGCAGCGTACGTATTACTCTGTTTAAGTTTTAATACATGAAACAGGAAGAGAAAAAAACCCACCAGTACACATTTTAAAGAAAAGCCTGTTGTAAGAGTGTCACAGAACCACATGAAAAAAAAAAAAAAAAAGACACTTAATGTTTAAGGAATGAAAACACTTTACAAGTCTTTTTATTTGTGAAAAGTCACAGCCCAAAGTCTTTAATCACATTCAAACTTATTGAGATGGCAGATTACCAAACTGAAATACCCTACTAACTAATAAGAAACCATTATTATCTCTGAGAATCAAGCACCTTTCATTAGATTTAAAAGAATTTATGACTTCTCTAAGAACATTTCTGACACATATTCACCATAAATGTTCTGCCATAAAACTTCAGTACTGCCCTGATATGGTTAACATGCAGTACCAGGAAAAAAAACCATGGATGGAAATGAATGATGAAATGGTGCTCAATAGCATCTCAATAACAACGTCTTTGGTGTAGGAAAAAAGTTATATTAACAAGAAATTCCAAAGGATAATTTAGATACACTCATGTGCAAGATGGCTTTAAAGGGTCTGCATAGATTGTAACACAGACACACTCTTGATCCAAAATGTTGCTGGTGAGCAGTTTCTGCAACAGCCACAAAAACAGTTTTCCACTGCAGTGGAGTCAAACAAGTTGAAGACAAAATTAAGTCACCAAACCCACTTTTTTCTTCAAAGTAGCCATCTGTTCTATTTCTATCACTTTCAGCTTTCTCTGCCACATTTCAAAGAAATCTGGCAAGTTTGTTATAATAAGATATCCTCCCACGTTTCCTTATCATTTTACCTAGAAGAATTCCAGAAAACTTTTGTAAGCACTATATGTCGCACACCAACCACGTATTCTTCTACGCCTGGCTCTGCATCTAAAAGGAGATCTGAAGGTAGTTGTCAGAAGAGCAACGACAGAAGAACAGCTCTGTGAGGCCCCCAACACAAGTCACAGCTACCGATGGTGGCCGAATCGCATTATGGCTTCCCACCCCACTTAATGCCCAGCGCCGCTTGCCCTCCCGGTCCCGCCGCACGCTGGCGGGATGGGCCCCAGCCTGACTCACGCTACGTGGGGATGACCCACAAAGAGCAGAGCGCGGCTCCCACAGGCCACGGCCGACGCAGGGTGGTCTGCGACGCCGCCAGCCGGGCGGTGCCCGAGGCCCCGCGCCCGCCGCCCCCACGCACCTTCTTTGGTCTGGGCGTTGCTGATCTGCAGGTCGCAGCTGGCCGCCTTCAGCTCCTCGCGGCCCATGATCTGGTGCTTGAGGTCACACAGGGAGATGTGGAGGCCGTTGAAGGTGACCATGTCATGGTTCAGCTTGGAGGCGAACTTGTAGTGGACGCACGACGTGGTTGGGGCCAGGAGGTGCCTGCTCCGTGATGGCGTCTACCGCGGCAGACAGCGTCGCGGCCGCTGTGCCAGGTGAGGGCCCGTGGCGGTTCCTCCTCCACCGAGGAGGCCAGGGCAAGCAGCGCGGGCTGAGCTCGAGCGGGCCGGCGGCGCTCAGAGGCTGCGGCGCTCCGCCGTGGCCTTCCTGGCCGACAACCGCACGGGCCGCTGCGAGCGTGTCACTGTGCACACGCAACGGCACACTGCACCCCCCCCCCGCCTCACGTGACCCAGCGCATTATGACAAAAGGCCCGCGTCACGTGGGCGTGGCGGCCCCGCCCTCTTTGTCCTAACACCAAGCGCCCCCCTGGGGGGGGGGGCCTGCCAGTCCCGAGCTGTCGCCGCCCGGTGTCCTGTCACCCCCAGGCTGTCACCACCTGATGTCCCTCCTGTCACCCCCAGGCTGTCACCACCCGGTGTCCTGTCACCCCCAGGCTGTCACCACCTGATGTCCCTCCTGTCACCCCCAGGCTGTCACCACCCAGTGTCCCTCCTGTCACCCCCAGGCTGTCACCACCTGGTGTCCTGTCACCCCCAGGCTGTCACCACCCAGTGTCCTGTCACCCCCAGGCTGTCACCACCCAGTGTCCCTCCTGTCACCCCCAGGCTGTCACCACCCGGTGTCCTGTCACCCCCAGGCTGTCACCACTTGATGTCCCTCCTGTCACCCCCAGGCTGTCACCACCCAGTGTCCCTCCTGTCACCCCCAGGCTGTCACCACCTGATGTCCCTCCTGTCACCCCCAGGCTGTCACCACCCAGTGTCCCTCCTGTCACCCCCAGGCTGTCACCACCCGATGTCCCTCCTGTCACCCCCCAGGCTGTCACCACCCGATGTCCCTCCTGTCACCCCCCAGGCTGTCACCACCTGGTGTCCCTCCTGTCACCCCCCAGGCTGTCACCACCTGGTGTCCCTCCTGTCACCCCCCAGGCTGTCACCACCTGGTGTCCCCTCCTGTCAGCAGCCAGCCAGGGCAGGACAGCCTGGGGCAGATGCAGCGGGCTTGGCCGTGTGGCGCTCGGCTGCCCGCGGTGCAGGGCCGGCAAAGGGAGGGGACATCTCAGGGTGCTTGAGTGTCTCTTGTGGCATTCATGGAAAGTTCAGTCAAATAAGCAATGACCATTTACGTTTATTGCCATAAACCGGCTCCCTGTCCCCATTTTTTAATCCCTCCCTCTCTGTCTTTAGCTCATAACTGTCTTTTTCTTTTTCTTTCCTTGTCTGTCTCCCTGTCTGTATTTTCGAATTCCTCCCTGTCTGTCCCATAGCCTGCTGCTATTTTTTTCTTTCTCTCCATCCCTCTCTCCCGCTCCCTGTCCTTCTCTATCGCCGTGTCCTGCTTCCTGGCCTGACCTTTCCTCCCTGTCCTGCAGCCTGCCCCCTCTTTCCTGCCCGTAGCCCCGGCTCAGCTGGCTGGGCCTCCGTCCTGCTCCCCGTCCCCTTTTGCTCCTCCTCCCTCTCCATCCTGGAGGCCATCGCTGTTCCGTCCTTCTCCGCCGCCTCGTCCTGATCCGCATCCCTCTGCTTCTCTGGGCTGTTCCCGTCCCTCCCCTGCTCGGTGCCCCGCGTCTGTCCCCGCCTCTCCCCCCTCCCTTCCCCCCTCACCCCTCTGTCCCTCTGTCCTGCTCCCTGTCCCACGCCTCTGCCACTCCGCTCGCCTGGTGCCTCTTCTCTCTGCCCCCGTCCCGCTCCCTCCCCCGCCTGTGCCAGTCCGTCCCTCTGCCCCCCTCCCCGCCCTTCTTCTTCTCCCTCTGCCCCTCTCCCCGGCTGCCGATCGGTTTTTCTTCCCGCACCCGCCCTCCCTGCCCTCCGCCTCCTTCCCGCCCCGTCCCCCTGCGGCTCCTCACCAGTGTTCTCCCTCCCTCACTCCCCGCCCAGCTCCCCCGCTCTCCCCCGCCCTCTGTCCTGCTCCCGCCCCTCCCCGGCCACCCCACCGCCTGCCCCACCCCTCCCTGCCGCTCCCTCCCTCTCCCCTCCTGCTCCCGGCTCCACCGGGGCTCCGGGACCGGGGCCGGGGCAGCCCCGGGGAGGGGCCATGGGGCCTGGGCGGCGGGGCCGGGCCGGGGGACGGTGTCCCCGCAGGGTCAGAGAGCAGGAAGGAGCGCCCCGGGGCATGCTGGGAGCTGTAGTGCTGGGGCATGGGGCTGCCGGGCGGCCATATTGGTTCCCGGGGCATGCTGGGAGCTGTAGTGCTGGGCACGGGGCTGCTGGGCGGCCATGTTGGTTCCCGGGGCATGCTGGGAGCTGTAGTGCTGGGCACGAGGCTGCCGGGCGGCCATGTTGGTTCCCAGGGCATGCCGGGAGCTGTAGTGCTGGGGCATGGGGCTGCTGGGCGGCCATGTTGGTTCCCGGGGCATGCCGGGAGCTGTAGTGCTGGGGCATGGGGCTGCTGGGCGGCCATGTTGGTTCCCGGGGCATGCCGGGAGCTGTAGTGCTGGGGCACGGGGCTGCCGGGCGGCCATGTTGGTTCCCGGGGCATGCCGGGAGCTGTAGTGCTGGGCACGGGGCTGCTGGGCGGCCATGTTGGTTCCCGGGGCATGCTGGGAGCTGTAGTGCTGGGCACGGGGCTGCCAGGCGGCCATGTTGGTTCCCAGGGGATGCTGGGAGCTGTAGTGCTGGGGCACGGGGCTGCCGGGCGGCCATGTTGGTTCCCGGGGCATGCTGGGAGCTGTAGTGCTGGGCAACAGGCTGTCTGGTGGCCATGTTGGTTCCCAGGGCATGCTGGGAGCTGTAGTGCTGGGCACGGGGCTGCTGGGTGGCCATGTTGGTTCCCGGGGCATGCCGGGAGCTGTAGTGCTGGGCACGGGGCTGCCAGGCGGCCATGTTGGTTCCCGGGGCATGCCGGGAGCTGTAGTGCTGGGCATGGGGCTGTCTGGTGGCCATGTTGGTTCCCGGGGCATGCTGGGAGCTGTAGTGCTGGGCATGGGGCTGTCTGGTGGCCATGTTGGTTCCCGGGGCATGCTCGGAGCTGTAGTGCTGGGACACGGGGCTGCCGGGTGGCCATGTTGGTTCCCGGGGCATGCTGGGAGCTGTAGTGCTGGGCAACAGGCTGTCTGGTGGCCATGTTGGTTCCCAGGGCATGCTGGGAGCTGTAGTGCTGGGCACGGGGCTGCTGGGTGGCCATGTTGGTTCCCGGGGCATGCCGGGAGCTGTAGTGCTGGGCACGGGGCTGCCAGGCGGCCATGTTGGTTCCCGGGGCATGCTGGGAGCTGTAGTGCTGGGCAAGAGGCTGCCGGGCGGCCATGTTGGTTCCCGGGGCATGCCGGGAGCTGTAGTGCTGGGCACGGGGCTGCCCGGTGGCCATGTTGGTTCCGGGGGCATGCTGGGAGCTGTCGTTTCCCCACGCTCAGCTTCCCGGCAGCCATGTTGGCCTCGGGAGGCGCGGTCTCTGCTGCGGCTGCGTCTCGGCTGAGGTGAGGGCTGGGGCCGCCCAGGGGTGGTGGGGGAGAGCTCCAAACCGCCTGGTGGGACAGGCTCCCGGTCAGCTGGAGCCGGGCCGGCTGGGGCAGCCCTGGGGGTGACCTGAGAGGTGGGGAGGGGAAGGAGATGGAGAGAGACCCCCGGGCACAGGCACCGGGCACCCCGACTCCCAGGGCCTCCCTGAGCCACCCCGGCATTTTTAGTTACTACAATGATAGGAGTGGTGTGGTTTTCTGTTAACTCTCACAGGGCTTTCGCTGCAACTGCCCTGTTCAGGGACTGGGAATATTCAGCTGCCTGGGAAAATCGCCACCCGATTATTATTGTTCAAGCCTTGTTCCCCTCGCTCGAAAACTCTTCATTTTTGAATGTGTCCTTGCGCTGGCAAGATGGAGGCAGTGGCGATTGTTTCCTGCAGGGAGCAGCCTGACGAACCCCGGCTGCTGCCGTTCAGTGGCAGAGCCGAACGCTTCTCCCCGCCAGTGCTCGGCCAGTGGTTCCGCAGGTGCTGTCGGCCCGAGCGGGAGCAAAGCTGCTTCCCTGCGTATTTCCTTTCCACCTCTTCCCTTATCCCCTCCCCGCCCTGCCCCTCTGTGAGGCTGTTTTTGTGGTGCACCTTCACTGGTGAAACGAGCTCCCACACCAAACGGAGGGGAAGAGAAGAGGGTGAGAGGTGTCGCAATCCTCAGTTTGTAGGTTTAATCCCTAGGCCCTATTCAGAAAATACAGCGCGTGTGTGGGTCAGCGGTCCCTGCAGGTTTTTATTATTTATAGCCGTTTCTACAAACACAGGACTTCACACCGCGGGTTCACACGGTGCTGTGCTGCTTGTAAACGGAATCGTTTTTACCCTTGCTGCAGTCTGGAGGTAGCAAGTGCCAGCTGATAGCTTAAGATGGAAATGAAAGCGAGCGATACGCATGCGATGGTGATCCTGCCCCAAGGCACGCTGTTTGTTGATCTGGGGAAACACGGCAGTGACTCTGTCAGAGGACAAGGGTTTCAGTGCCATTTCTGTATTTGATACCCCAGGGATTTCTTCCCTCTGCCTGTGTTTCTGTGCGGGCACGTGCATGAAGCAGAGGTGTTTCTCTGTGCCGTAACTGGGACTGGTGACGGCTGGGTGGGTGGGAAGATGTGCAACCACGGAAGAAACTTCCTGCAGCTGCCCTGCCACGTGCTTCAGGACAAAACAGCTCTTCTGGTCGTTTGCTGCCATGGAGAGCTGCCGAGTGCATGGGGAGGTGTTGGGCTCCTCCTCCCTGCGGTCGGCACTGGTCCTTACTGGGTAGCCTCCTCCGGCAGCCAGTGCTGTACGTCCCTGTCAGCTTTAGGCAGACCTCTGCAGCTGGAATGTGTGCCACGTTCCTCTGATTCGTCCATCTCCACCTTGCATAGCAAGACGTTTAAAATACTGCAATGTGCTCTTTTTATTGCTGCTGACCTTCAAAAACGTTGTTTTGGTCTGGTCAGCAGGGTATTTGGAAAACCTCACTGTTGCATTCTGAGAATAAAGTGGGTTCCCATCCTTCCCCTCATCCCCCAAACTGTGCAGGGTCCAGACCTTTTCCCCCACCCCGCTGTGTGTAGCCTGGCTTCGTTCGTTTTGCTGCCTCAGACCCAGAATCTAGCAAACAGCTGAGATGTGCGCTGTGTGCTCCAGGCCAAAGGAAGTTTCAAATGGTCCCAGTTTATTTTATGCAGCCATGCAGCATGGTACATTTTGGAAGGAACGCTGGGATGATGGATCAGAAGTTACTGAAAATGAGATGATCCTGGTAGTGTTTTATTCTCGGTGCCGGGTTTGGGAAAGAATATACTCAAATATTCTAACATATGGATCTACTAGAGAAAAATGAGTGCAAGGAAAATTCATAATTCCTAAATTCATGCTGCATTTGTTGCTAAATGAACGTTTTAATTTCATTCAAACGAGAAAGTAAACCAAGATTGTATCTGCAAAAGAATTTGAAGAGCTGTCTTTGTTTCCCAGAGTGAGCATACAAGCACCGGGGAGCAGTTTGCAGGATCAGACCTTCGGCCTGCTCTGGGTGATTGATAAACCTTCAGGAGAGGAAAGAGACACCCCACTTTTTTAAATAGAGCTTTGCTTCTCTTAATATTTCTTCTTGTTAAATTGTGTTGGAAGTCAGAGTCTAAGCACGTGATTGAACTGTTAAAAAATCAAGATGTTTAAGGATTATTTACTGTATTAGATCATCTTACAAGCAGTGCATTCTGTTGCCCTGTAGATAGCAGAATGGCATGACTGGTAATTTTCCTTTTCTTTTCTAGTAGAAGGATGCATTTAGGAAGGCAAAGGCAGGGTACGAGTGGTGCCCCACAACAGACCAACCTGTGAAAACCCAGACATCCACTGCCACAAAGAGGAAGAAGCTATGGGCCTTTGCTTCAGACTCTGCAAAAGATTGACCAAGCCCGAGGAAAGCGACAAAAAGTGAAGAAATGCCGCAGCGTAACTTCGGGATGGCAGGTGAGATTCCATCCTTGTTCCTCAGATGTAGCAGCCTCGTCTGGTTTGAGGATGCGGCGTTGGAATCGAACCGCAAGACCAGTTTTCTTTACTGCACGTGGTGCTGTAGTGCAAGTGCCTTTCATGTCCCAAATTAAGTTGCCAAGACTCTCGTTAAACCTCTGCGTAAGAACCTAAAATTCCTTAGTGCTTTCGAGAGTCAAGTCCAGATCTGTGGCATACCCTAACCCATACATCCATTTGGATTGGATTGATTTTTAATTCAGGCTTATGTGCTGTTAGAGATTTTATTTTTCCAGTCAAAAAGGAAAATGCTGATTGTGTGCATTCTTTTTCCCTTTCATAGAGTGTTGTACTATGTTTAGTAATTTGCTGTTTACAAAGATAATTTATGGGTGTGTATGAAGTTGGAGGTGTTAACGTTCTTGTGGATGAATGTACCAGGGGAGCTAACTTTTTGCATTTAAATCAAGAGAAGCGTAATTTAAGTTCACTTAAAATGTGCTCTTTTGCCCACTATACCTTGGAGGAGCGGATTCTATCCTTTTAAACATTTAAAAAAAAAAAAAAGAAATCCATGAATAAGTGTAGGTGGGGCGCCTGAACTGTTGAAAGGCAGATAATCTCTCCCTGATATCCACAAATGGCAGACCTGTTGCAATGCTGACCTTGAAATACAGAGACGTTAATGTTAAATACTGGCAGCTTAAGAACCTAACATTCAAGGTAGAAAATATATTTTCCCCCCACCAGCCTTCTTTCTTTTTTTTTTCTTTTTTGCATTGTAAAGTTTCTAATTTTCTAAATACTGATGTATTTGAAACTTTGTCATATCCTACCTAGTTTATGACAAGTGTGTGGCAGATAGGACTTTTCTGCTTAGAGAGATCGTGAGCTGGAGAGTGGGAAATGGTTTTCTGGAACAAGTGTGAAAGGATAAAACAGGATAAAAAGGCTTGTATACCTTTTTACCGGTTGAGTGGTATGAAAATTCCTTAATGAAATTCTTTCTGGCTATGAAGGAACTGTGAAATGTGACCAAAATAAAGTTCTAGAAGTCTCAAGCCCCTTCATCCCGTTCTGCTGTCAGAGGAATAACTCTTATGCTCCTCAAGGTTTCTTGACTTACCAGGAAGAAGAAGTAGGAGGTCTTGGTCTATGTGGCTGCTGTCCCCCACCGCTCCTGCTGGGGTATCCAGCGGTAGAGCTTCTGAGTACAGGGAGGTCTTGAATCGGCACCTGTCAAAGCAGAGGACAGAGAACTTAGGAATTAATTAGAAACTGATCTAACCCACTGTTTTATCTGCAGAGCCATTCATTTCTGAAGAAGGCCCTCTTCTGTGCTATATGTGGGGTTTTTTTTAATTTTTATTTATGTGTTTATTTCCTGCAGACTGAGTCAGTGAGCACAGTAATTCACAGGGTCTCACGCCAGTCCTCACGCCAGTGAAGGCTGGCTGTTTCATGGGTATAACAATAGCCCGTAACGTAGCGACAGCTTCTGACAGAGACGTTAGCAGCATCTCGAGCATGGCAAGTCTGCCGTGCCAAACGGATTCCTGCTTTGTCAAGTATACACCAGTTTGTGGTAAATACGTTTTGTTGTATTCTCCTCCCGTCGACTTCATGTGATAGTTCAATTCAGCTCTGACCCTTCTATCCACTAGAACCTCTTTTAAAACCCAGGCTGTGTGCTAAGAGATGAACTAAAATGTAGCTGAGCAACCGTAGAAATGCCACTGACTGTCTTGCATCTTCAGGGAGATCGTTTCCTTAGGAGAGGGATTATATGATTCCAGAAGAAATCCAGGAAATCTGTTTTACTTGTTGGTGTTGTTAATCCTGTCTGGATTGCCTTTTACATATCACATTTCATTTTGGAAAATGTAATACAGAGAGAGTAAGACCTTCCTTTCTTTTTCTTAAGTCCCACCCAGGCCATATCTCTCCTTTATTTTTGGCATTCCAGCCGTAAGCCCGCCACTTTGAAGTGTCTCACGTTGACCTGTCATGGTGTCAAGAACCTGAGGTGCGGCACCAGCACTGGGCTTCTGACCTGCAGACCCACGAGTGGTGTCCTTGCTCATCCGGCCGGGAAGTTGTGATTGAGCACGTTTTTCTCGTGACACGGCTCACGTGTGATATGTTAGGGCGTAAGGCAAAGCCAACGGCTGTTTGCAGCTCCGCTCGCCCCCTGCAGCTGCCCCGGCCCCAGCCCCTCCCCTGGGGCCTGTCCCGCAGCCCCAGGCCCCCCACGGCCTGTCCTGGCAGCAGCGAGCGGGACCTCGGGCGCGCTCGATCCTCCGTTAACGCGGGTGCCGCCAGCGCCAGCGCGCGGACGGAGCGGTGCCTGCAGGAGCTCCTGCAGCAGGAGGGGCTCCAGCCTGGGGCTGGCTGCGGTGATGACGGTTCTTTCCCTCTCCCAGAGGCCGCGCTGAGGGCTCGGTTGTCCGATCCTCCCCCGGGGATGTCGTTGGCTGCATCTGGCTCGGGCTGAAGGTGAAGAGATGGGAAAAAGGTGAAGCGGCTGGAGAAGGACAGGAAGGGGATCTGGCTGGAAGCTGCCCCCGGCTGCCGACAAGAGGCAGATGGCCTCTCCGGGTGAGGAAGGGTCCCTCTGGGTATTCCTCAGCAGACCAGATCGCCGACACGCACCGCGGGGGGCTTTTGCCTAACCAAAAGTGCGGTTCGGCCAGGCAGTGTGTGTGTCTGTGTGCGTGCGTGGGGCTGTGTGTCCAGGAAGCCTCATGTTGTAAGAGCTGAGAGAGGCAGGACAGAAGTGTCTGAGCTGTAACATTCTCCTGGCAGCAGGGAGAGCGGGAACTGCGGTGAGTCCTGGGCCCCTGGGGCCGTGTCGCCCCCCTTCTGCGTCCGGGTCCCTCCCTGTGCCCCTGCCCCCCCTGCCTTTCCCTCACTGGTGTCACCTTTTTGCTTCCCTGTGCCCCTCTTCTTCTGTCTGTTCTTGTATCCTGCTCCCTGTTCCTCCCTCTCCAGTTTCCAAGCCCCTCTCTTTCTCTGGCCTTCTACCCACCCCTTTGTTTTTTCTTGCTCCCCCTGTCCTGCTCCCTGCCCCTCTTTTTTCCTTCCTCTGTCTCTGTCCTGCAGCCCAGTGATGGTTTTTTTCGTTCTCTGCCTCTTTGTCCTGATCTGCATCCCTCTCCGTCTTTCACAATCTCTCTGGCCTCTTCCCTGTCCTGCCTTTTCTCTCTCTGCTTGTGTGTCCCAGTCCCTGTCCCCGTCCTCCTCTTTCTCTCTCTCACTCCCACTCCTTCTCTTTCTCTTTCTCTCCCTCTGTCCTCTCACCATCTCTGGGTTTTTGGTCATTCTGTATCCCACTGTCGCTGTCCTTCCTGTCCATCTCTTACTCTCGCTGTCCCTCCCTGCTACTCCCTGACCCCCTTTCTTTTTCAGTCTTCCCCCATCTCTCCACAGGTCTCCTGACCCCTCTCTTTCTTTCTCCATCCCTCTGTGAGGCTCAAAATCCCGGTCTTTCTCTCTCTGTCGTTATTCTTGTGTGTCCCTCTGTCCTGCTCCCCGACCCTATTCCTTTTTCACTCCCTCTCTGTCCTGCTGCCCACCCCAGATTATTTCTCCATCTCCCTCTGCTCCCTATCCTTATTCTTCTTTCTCTGTCCTGCTCCCTCTTTCTGCCTCTCTTCCTCTCTCCCTGCTGCTTCTTTCTCCACCTCTGTCCTGCTCCCTGACCCTTTTCTCCTCTCGCTGTGCCTCTGTCCTGCTTCCTCTCCCGTCTCTTCTCTCTTTATTTGTCTGTCCCACTGCCTGTCCCATCGTTTCTCGCTATGCCCCCCGTCCAGCCGGCTCTCCCTTTTTTCTGTTCTCTCTTCCTCTGTCCTGCTTCTCGGCCTTTCTTTCCTCTTCCTCCACCTCTGTCCTCCAGGCCATTGCTGTTATTTTTCCTCTTGGTCTCTTTGTCCAGATCTGACCCTCTCTTTATTTCTTAGTCTTCTCCGTCCTGTTCACTGTCCTTCTTTTTCTCTCTCTGTCTGTATGTCGCGTTCCCTGTCCCCGTCTTTCTCTGTCCCTCCTTCCTTCTTCTCCTTCCCCCCCTTCTCTATCCCTCTGTGCTGCTCCCCAGCCCTACTTTTTCTTTCTCCATCTCTCTGCAAGAGTCCTTGTCCCTGTTTTTCTTGATTTCTCCATCTCTCTGGACTTTTCCCTGCACCTTTCTTTCTCTCTCAGCTCCTCAGTCTTTTCCTTCATCTTACTTTTCTCTTTCTGGTCCTTCTCCCCACCAGCTTAACCTGATGACCAGGCGTCCCTGTGCTCTGGTATTTACCCGTGTCGTGGTTTAACCCGGCGGCAGCTAAGCGCCACACAGCTGTTTGCTCACTCCCCCGCAGTGGGGTGGGGGAGAGAATCGGAAAAAAGGTCAAACTCGCGGGTTGAGACAAAGACAATTTAATAGGACAGAAAAGGAAGGGAAAATAATAATAATGGTAAAAGAATATACAAAACAGGTGATGCACAGTGCGATTGCTCACCACCTGCTGACCAATGCCCAGCCAGTTCCCGAGCAGCAGCCCCACCCCCTCGGCCAAACTCCCCAGTTTTTTGTTCAGCATGACGTCACACGGTACGGAATATCCCTTTGGCCAGTTTGGGTGAGCTCTCCTGGCTGTGTCCCCTGCCAGCTTCTTGTGCACCTCCAGGCTCCTCGCTGGCAGGGCGGTCTGAGAAGCTGAAAAGTCCTTGACTTGGTGTGAGCACTGCTCATCGAGAACTGAAACATCAGTGTGTTATCAACATTATTCTCATCCTAAATCCAAAACACAGCACTCTACCAGCTACTAGGAGGAAAGTTAACTCTATCCCAGCCGAAACCAGGACAACCTAGCATTGCCCTAGGGAAGATCTGTGGTTTTAGGGCTAGGGATCATTTGGGAGCGGATCTCCTTATGTAGACGGTGGAGCTAGGCGTAGTGAAAGCAAGGGTTGTTCTCAGCTGGTGCTCTGTGCATCCTGTTGAAAGAGCAGGCGCTGGGCCTTATTTTGAAGGAAGGTCTCTTGTTCTGCACTTATTGCTGCTAGGGAGGCTGCCTCGTAAATGTGAACTGGACTTCTCTTAAGGGACTTGAATGAAACCAGACTGACTGCCTATGGTTTTCTTCCCCAGCTCCAATTCCAACCTACGTGCTTTGTGCTAATAAACAAGAGACCCTGAGCTATTTTCCAGATGTCAGTGGCTGCCAGTTCGCATGGAACATGGCTTTCTCAGGTGACGGTGCAGTTGGTCTGTGATCGGGGATGTGTACTTGCATGATGGGGCTTTCATGAACGTTTTCTGGTCTTGCCACTTCAAAGGCCTTCTTTTTTCTGGAAATTTTTAAGACGGCATTTCTTATTCTGGGGTTCAGACTGGAGTTGGACTTAATGTTGAACAGCTGATATAATGGGCTCCGTAAAACATGAGAGCGCGCTGCTTTTTTGCTGTTGTTTTCTAACACTGCCTGGACTTTGGTAAGCAAGAGGAAGAGTGAAGGTTTCCTCCTGCAGTACGATTTTGCTGGGCTGTGAGGCTGTATTGGAGTAGCAGAGGTAAGAAGTGTCGTCTTTGAAAGTAATGAAGCTGTAGCAAAAGAAGCAGGACAAGCTAGTTTCTTCCTAGAATGCTGCCTGACAAAATCAGTGGCAAGTAAAGGCACCTGCAGTTGGCTTTTTTATGCAGTCTTCATAGAGAGCTTTGGGTATTGATTGATTTCTGGGAAGCAAGCCAGCAGCGAGGAAAGAAAACTGGGGCTTGTCTAAACGGCTTCTTCGCCGTAGGCAGGGTTCGAGCCTTTGCGCTAGCACAGGTCTTAACTACAGTTTACGAACACAGAAAATGAGCTGTCTGTAAGGAAGGTTTCAGCAGAAGTAAGGGTCAATTTGCTAAATTGGCTGCTCTGTATGTGATGCAAATAAGAGATGACTTGGCAGCATTTACATCTCAAGTGCAGTCGAGGTCTTTTCACGGGTACTTCTGGACGGCAGGTCGTGTGCCTGAGTGGTCCCGAGTCCTAGGATGAGCCAGCTCCTGCCGACAGTTTTATCTCCTGGAGATACGTTTCATTTGGACTCATTTTCTCGCTAAGTCTATCGAGTCTTACAGACTTGGGCCCCTTGGGATGGTGCCGTTGTAGTTCCAGTGCTCAAGCGGCACTGTTTGGTTTGCCGCTGCTTTGCCAAGGCAAAGCCCATTGCAGGATAACGCTCCCACAAAAAGCCTGGCACTGCAGTCTTCTCGGTAGTCGTCTGTAGCCTTCACGCTGCCAGGCTGTTGCTGCTGTTTCCTCAGAAGTAAAATTCACCCTAATCCTGGGATGTCTCTCCTGCCCTCTCTGGACGGAGTAATCGCTGGTCATTCATGAACTGGTCATGCTCTACCTTCAACCTAGGCAGGGTATTTTCCCTCATTCCCATCTTCTTCTGAAGTAAACATCACAGTTGTTATAACCATGAAAAAGCTGAATTTTTTTCTTCCTTGTACAAATACTGCTTTATACAATACTTTCTTGATTTCCCTGTTCTGTGTTGGTAGCTCTGAGCATTTAATCTGGTCTACCTGAGCCTCCTGAACCCTGAAGCAGTGTTCTGAAGGAGGTCTTATTAGGGATTTCTTCAAGGCTGTTAAAATAAAGCTGCTTGTTCTGCTTTAAATCGGGGTGATGGAAAAGGCCGCTGTGGTTTTTGAGTCCTTTTTTCCCTTCAATTTTTAGATCGGCAGAGGAAACTTCTGTCGGGCTTTCTCTTTGCGTGCGTCCTGGTGCCTTTCTCGCTAGCTTTCTTTGCCAAACGTGGGCTATTGCTTAAGACTTCCATCAGAGGTGAACGCCTGTCACACAGCAAGGGTTCTTTGGGTATCGGACGATAAAACAACAACAGCCTACAGACCAAGTCTGATCAACCTCATTATAATAACATAAATTGACGGTCAATATAATGAAGCCTGAGTGGAGCAAGCTAAGCATGAGCAAAAGAGAGAAGGGGGAATCTCACTTGCCGTGTACAAGGCAGCAAGGTACCACACCGTTAACAATTAATCTTACCCGCTGATAAGCAACAGTCAGGGAAATTGTCGACCTGTTGTGTTCTCCGTCATGACGTAAGGACATCTCCTTCGCTGGGCAGCACCCCTGGACCTTGAGTCAGTGTTGGGGCACCTTATTGATGGGATCACGCCTTCTCTGTTCAGTCGTAAGACTGACAGGTTGACGTAGACACGTCCTTTACGTACAAAGCTGGACGTGTCTCAGAAGGGCTGGTGGTCCGCAAGGAGTTATATGCAATTGGTCACAGGTTTCTGTGTGCGAGTGGGTCCGTGCAGCTGTGTGAGCAGCGCAAGCACGCTATGTAAGCGCTTTCCACTGTCCCGTGCCATCCCTGAGGCCAGGAGCGTCTCGCCACACTCCACCCCTTACGGTGTGGTAACGGCGTGATCCAGCGGTGGGGGTAACAGCCCTGCAGAGTGAGAGCGCGAGCCTCTCTTGCCTCTCCACGTGAGAAATGGCTGGGCGGTGAAGAATATTAGACTAATAAGAGTTTTCGTTCCTATGTTTTGCAAATTTACGGATGGTGCCCAACTAAACAGGTCAGAAGGTGAAACTCCACCAGGAGGTATTGCGATTTGATGTATCGTTTGTCAATGTTTGGAAATGGCACGGACGTTGTGTTCGATTTGTCGAGATTGTTAACGTCGGTGCCACAGGTGGTGTGAGTCGATGCTCAGACACCTCCTTGTTGCAGGGTAAGCACATCAAGTACGAGACGATTCGTCCTACTATCAAAGCTCAAGAAGAATTTCCCTGTTGCAAGGCTGAAGTGGCATCTACTGTGCGATTGCCTGCGGCTTCCATGGTAGCGGGTAGATTGTTAAGAGCTCCTTCTAGTTCGTTTACCCCGAGTCCAGGAATTAAGGTTCTGATTAAATGTCTCCATCTGGAATCATGGGGGGTTCCTCATATACTGGGGTGAAGAGGTGGAGGGTCAGATCTACGCACGCGGCCGGGGCTGCGTTAACTCCCCCCCCACCTCCCGCTGCACGAATGACCGCAGGCAGAGGCGCTGTGAAACGAACATCAAACCTTTAATGCCTTAAGAAAGAAAGAGAGATATGGGCGAGGGCTGGGGCTGGAGTGGGCGGGTGCAGGTCGCACGTCGCAGGGATCCGTGCTCCACGCCTTCTCTATCAGCCTATCAACAGCGGTCAGGGGGGCGTGGAGCACTTTGTCCCCTGGCTCAAGAACCCCTCAGGGTTCTGGCTCGCTTGGTGGGCACGTTGTTGCCGTCAGATGCCCTGCGCTTGCTGCTGCCCGCTTGCTGCCTGCTGCTGCCTGCTGCCGCACCATCCCCATCCGGCTTCCCCGCCCGCAGGGTTTTTGAGTGTTTTACCACCCGGCACACCACCATCTTCTTCCTCTTCTTGGGTGGCGTGTTGTCCCACGGGGAGGTCTTTTGTGTCCTGGGGGTGCCGGCTGGCGCGGGGCGCTTGGCCTGCTGGCCACCCGCCTCACCCGATCTGGGCACCACCCGGCGGGAGACGATGCCCAGCGACAGCGGCAAGCGGGTCAAAACCACCCGGGGCTGCCTCCGCAGTGCCTCCTCCGCCAGTTGGGCCATGTGGGGCGGATGGCGCTGGGGGGCAGCCACGGGGCTCAGCAGAGGACACTTCAGGGGATTCTCCGGAGGACTCTCTGGGCGACCCTTCAAGGGACTCTCCACGGGACTCTCCACAGAAGTCTCCACGGGACTCACCATCAGCCCGGTGGGGAGGACCGCTGCCACCCCGCCCTACTTCCCCTTGGTGTCCAGCAAGGGGGGAGTCGCCACCCCCGAGAAGGGGTCGGCGTCCCCCAGCATCGCTGCCGCCACTCGGCCCACGGGGCATTCGCGCTCCGTCCCGTGCTCTGAGAAGTCGGGGGGCTGGTTGGGGAAGGCGGTGCTGGTGAGACTGTTGGAGATGTCGAGGACATCAGGGATGGTGTCCTTGCTGTCCCCCAGCCCCGCCACTGACGCTGGCTCCTTGGGGCAGCTGCCCTCTGCCACGCACTTGGAGAGCTCGTTGAGGAGGGCGGTCAAGGTGCAGCTGTTGGGCTCATCAGGGGTGGCATCCTCGCTGTCCCCCAGCCCTGCGGCTGCCGCTGGCTCCTTGGGGCAGCTGCCCTCCGCCACGTACTCTGAGAGGTCGGGGAACTTGTTGAGGAGGGCGATCAAGCAGGGGCTGATGGGAACTTCGGGGACATCAGGGACGGTGTCCTTGCCGTCCATGGTGTCGAGCCAGATGAGCGTGTCGGCAATGTCCACGGTGAACGACTGCTCGTCCTGAAACTGCAGGTTGTCCCCTGCCAGCTCAGGAAAGGCGTCAGCAAAGGCATCTGGCCCCAGGTCGGGCAGGTCCAGGGGCTTCTCCGGGGCCTCCGGGATGGTCACCCCTGCTGAAAAAGCAATCAAAGCCAGCCCAACCCCGGGGCGACGCAAGCTTTCCTGGGCACGGGACGCCCGCCTGCGGCCTCTGCCATCCCCCAAACCTCACCTTTAGGCTTTGTGTCGGTTCTGCTGCGTGGCAGAGCCGGGGCGGGCCAGTGGGGGCTGGCAGCAGGGACGTTGTCCTCGATGACCACCACGTCATTGTCAGAGGCCTCCAACGGCTGCTTGGTGCTGCCGGGCAGGGTGTGGACCACAGGGAGGCCCTGCACCCAATGCTGAGCTATCAGCTGGCGGGGCACCAGCGTCCCCGTCACCACCTGCTGTCCCCAGCCGTAGGCAGGGGGACAGGGAGCAGCCACGGGGGTAAGCGGCACCACGCCGGGGAGCTGCACCACCTGCCCTGGGGCCCCCCGGGGCCCTGGCACCCCCTGCAAGGCGGTGTCCTGGGCCAGCTGGGAGGTGACGGTGTGGAGCTGGGCAGGCTCACAGGACACCGGCAGCCCCGGGACAGGGGGCAGCACGCCGGCAGTGACCCGTGGCGGCATGGCCGGGGCGGTGAAGCTCACGCCGGGCACCTCCGACGCCATCGGGAGCCGGAGAGGGAACCTCTCTGTTGGGGGAAGCGATGACAGGTGATGGGGTGAGATATTGGCGGGCAGCGCGGGTTGGGGGGGTTACCCGGAGGGCAGGAGCACCAGGAGGAGCGGGAGCCTACTGCTGCACCTGCCGTGGCGGTCGGTCAGTGTGGGGTTGGTTTGGGGCAATCAGCGTTCTGGGGGGTCCGTCCCCGTGGCGATCATTATGACAGCGCCTGCTTCAGCCAGCCTTGCGATGGTTTCATTTTTCATAGCACAGCAACTTCCCATCTCAGTGGTTTCCCATCCTGCTGCTGATGTCCTGTCCTCAATGCTGATTTCGCATCCCTACCATGGTTTCCCATCTCAACGATGTCTTTTTTTGGGAGGTGATTTTCGTGTCCAAGGGGAAGGCATGGGGCCAGCACCGCTGGTCCTGCGATGCTGACATGTGTGCGCTGCCCCATCTTCCACGATGGCGGAGATGGGAGGGGGGCCTGGGGCACTTTTGGGTTGTTTTTGTCCTCCCCCCTCTCTGGTCTGGGCCAGAGGTCAGTCTTGGTCTTGCTGTCGGGGAAGCGAAGCTCTGTGACGTTCGTGTGGCCCATGGGACTCTAATGGTATCTTTCTTAGCAGATCAGTCAGCCCCGATATTAAGAAAGACTTTTCTATGTGCCAGGATGGCAGGCGAAGGATTGGATGAAATAGCCAGCATTGCTACATCCGTGTTTAATAGAAAAGATGAAAGACAGCTCAAGCAAAAGGATAAAAAAAAAAGAAAAGGAAAAGAACAGGAACAGCAAGCTAGTCTATTGGTAGCAGGGTTGAAGAATAATCCTAGATTAAGGGGACAAGGAGATGGAGATTTCCAAGGTAGGGGCAGAGGAGAAAGTTCTAGAAGCAGTGGATCTCAAGGAAGAGGAGGCTGTTGTAAACTGTTGTAATTATTGTGGACAACACGGGCATTGGAAGTGGGAGTGCCCAGTATGAGAAAACAAAACGAAACAAAACAACAACCACCAACAAAAACCAGCCTCCGAAAAGGACCTCTCAATCCGATGCTGCAATCTTTCCCTGCTCTATGCAGCAGGGGCAGCTAGATTTCACCCCCGATTGGCAGTTAGCAGGGACCTATGGTGCAGTCACTGTAGGAGCCTCTGAATATGAAATACTTTCCCCTTGTGATGAGAATCCGGTCTTAAAGCTTTCTATTGATGAACATCATCACCCCTGTCTAGTAGATACAGGGGCAACTTTTCCTCCCTTTAATCCGTATACCTATTCATCCAGCCTTTTGCATTTACCTGGGGAAAGATAGAGCTCACACGGACAAGGCTCCCTCAGGGCTTTGCTGGGCCATCCACTACTTTTTCTAAGGATTTTAGTAAAAGACTTGCAGGATGCTGTGTTTAAAAATGTACATTTTGGTACAATCTGTTGACAATTTATTAGTAGCCAAGGAATCTTACATAGCTGACAGCCGTACCTTGCTGTTTGCCTTTGCTGAGAAGGGCCATCGGGCTTCTCCACCTAAGTGACAGTGTTTGTAAGAGAAGTGTAAAATGCCTGGGTTACATTCTCCAACAAGGGGAGTGTCGTTTATCCAAGGACTGTATTAAGGCCATTCAAAACCTTCCCCGGCCAGTTACTAAAAGCAAATGCGAGCCTTTTCAGGTGCTGTAGGATTCTGCCGCCCCTCGATAGCTGCTTCTGGGGAAATGGCCAAACCCCCGAGACAGACCGCTTCTCAAGATGCTGGAGCACCCCTTCACCGGACAACAGACGAGGTAAAGCCATTTGAGATTTTTGAAGCAAGCGGAGTGACTGCACTGCTCTGGGATTGCCAGACTACCTGGTTTGTACATGAAGAAATTTAACCATCCTGTCCAAAACCAGTAGAGTCTGGTAGCTCAAGGATCCTTTGCTTGTGTCCCTAGGACAGCTGCTGCAGCTCTCCTAGTTGGACGGAGTAAAAACGTGGTGCTTGGATCCCCGCTAGCGGTACCAGTACCAGATGAAATTGAAATGCTGCTGTCGCAGCACCTTACCCAGGCACTGTCACCACGGCGAGTACACCGCTGTGATGAGAGAAGGGATTAAGGAATTTTAGTAGTTGAATGATTAATAGGAGTTAGAAGATTGAATCAGTAGGTAGGGGCTTGATACTTTGCTCCTCACAAGGCCGGCTCAGCCTGATAAGGCCGACTTAGCTATGGCGTAAATTAACTGAGGCGCCTCACAAGGACAGCTCCCGATAAAGACTAAAAACTTGTCTCAAGAAGCCAGCTAAAACTGACCCTGCGCTATGGACAAAAGTAAGACGACAACTGAGCCTGCGCAAGAACAAAAGGTCACTAGCGGTGACGAAGAGGAACTATCAGCCTTCATCCCCACGACCCCCGACGACCCCCACTAGGAGGCAATGTGCAAGCGCAGATGGGAGGGGTCTATGGAAATGACTTCTTGGAACTCATTTTAATACAAAGCGGGGACAGGTCATGCATATGTATAGGCGTATTACAAAACTCTATGAATATGTAATATTTTACTGTATATATTTATGGTGAGTGCCGCGTTGAGGCGCGCACGGTTTTGGTGGGACTACCCCCCGTGCTGCCCAGCGCTGAATAAACATACCTACTTTACAATCTCATAGATTGTGGAGTCCGGTTTCCGCAAGTCAGCTTTGGCGAGCCAGGCAGGAGACTCTCTGCTTCACCGCGGGATCGGCTGGGGAGCGGACGCCCCTGGGCGCGCCCCGAGCATTTCCTCGGAGGGGACTCCGCTGCCAGCCGCTCACTGTGGGAGCAGACAAGAACCTCCTGAGACCGCGGAAAGGAAAGGTATGTTTTAGGAGAGGGGCCTGTAAGTCGTACGCATGGCTGGGGCTGCTGGTAAATCGCACAGAGACGTCTGGCGTGCAGCATAGTCCCCGTATGGTAGGAGGGTACCCTGCACGGTAATAGGGGGGATTCGCTGACCGATAGAGCGGCCGCTAGCGATCTTGGGAGTAGATCGAGTGGATCCGAGGTTTCTGCTGTATCCCAGTGTTGGGAGCCAGGACGGACCTGCTCATGACTGGTATATAAGAAGCAGGAGAAGGGTAAGCAATTGCGATTGGGTCATCTTTACGGTTGCAGCTGCTGGGTGGGAGTACAACTAGTCTGAGGAGTTGTACGTGGCATGGCCTTAAATATTATCATCTGTTGGAACAACTTATTGTGTGACTGAGTGTCTGTGTTGTATGAGTGAGACGCAGCACAGCTGCGAAGCGAGTGTGGAGTTCTGATCCGCGATTCCGTAATCTCCGCGAGGAGAGCAGCCGGAGATGAACGAAGTGAATGATAGGATCGAGCCTTTGTCTTTTGTGTACGAAAACGTTGTAGAATTTTGTGAGAAAGCAGTATTGTATATCTAGAGGGTTCTATGATAAGAAAACCTCCGATAAAGTCACTAAGACAGTGCGGGAAGGAAAACCAGTCCCGGCATCTTATTAAAGGTTAAAAGAAAAGATCAATAAAGGGAAGATATGAAATGGGTAACACTCAAAAGGGAGTCTTGAAGAAAAGCCCCTTGGGCTGTGTGCTTGCTCATTGGAGTGATATCGTTGGGATCGGAGGGATGGAAAATAGAAAAATTCTTATTAAATATTGTAATCAATGGTGGCCATTGTATAAATTGGAAAGTGAGGCTAAGTGGCCACTTAATGGATCAATAGACTACAATACTCTCCTACAATTGATGCTATTTCTAAGGAGAGAAGAGAAGTGGGGTGAAGTTTCATATGCAGATATGTTTTTCACCCTCCGAAACCATCCGGAGTGGCAAAGGGACTGTGGAATGGTGCCACCACAGGACCCTATGGTACTTGAGCGAGAAAATAATAAAGAACTTAAAGGTAAATTGAAGCGGTGTTGCTCGGCACGCAGTATTGGACAGAGGTGTTTGAAAGCAAACAAAATTCACCAGGCACCGGAACCAGATCTAACTGACCTGTTTAAGCCTCCCCCTCGACCACAGGAACAGGATGCAGACTCGGACGAAACTTCCACCCCTCTGGACAGCCCGTACCAGAAAGAAAACTGCCCCAATAGCCTTACAGGCACCTCTTCGAGAGGCGGTGGCGCCTGATGGCGGGACGATGCTAATCAAGGTACCTTTTTCCACTACTGATTTAGGGGAATGGAAAAGGAATTGCAAAGGATTATAGGAGCGATCTGATCAGTGTAACTAAACATTTTCAGTTTATTGTGAAACAGCATAACCCTGATTGGAAGGACATACAGTTATTATTAGACTATATGACTGAAACAGAAAAGCAATTGATTTAAGAAAACAGCAGGGAGTTTGGCTGATGACCACTATAAGACTACAGGAGGGGATGTTAAGGAATATTTCCCTCTCCAAGATCCAAAGTGGGATGTTAATAGATCTGCACATATGGAAAAATTACAGGGGTATCAGGAGTGGATTTCGAAAGGAATGGAGAGGGCTATCCCCAAAACTATAAACTGGTCAGCTTTATATGCAGTTAAGCAAGATCCCTCCGAGTCCCCATCCGAATTCCTGGATCGATTGAGGGATGCAATGCGCCGTAACACACCGCTGGATCCTGGATCCGAGGTAGGAATACAACAACTAGTCTCTCTGGTTTTGGGTCAGTCCACAGGGGACATTAGGCACAAGCTCCAGAAGCTACGCACTACAGAAAGTAGAAATTTGGAGGTGTTGCTAGATGAAGCATGGAGAGTATTTAGTAACAGGGAAGAAGCATACAAACAGGTACGAAGGAGAATAATAGCAGCTGTCAGGGAAGAGGAAGAAAGGAGGCCTAGACGAGAACCATCTCGGTTAGGCAAGGATCAATGTGCACTGTGCAAGGAATTTGGTCATTGGAAAAGGGAATGTCCAATAAACTGAATCAAGGCTTGATGCCCCTTCAAGCCCCAGGCTTGAAGCCCTGGATGTAAAGGCTTGATGCCCCTCTTTACATCATGGTAAAGGGGGCAACTGGCCAAAGTGAAAAGGCGTATTTCTGTAAACCTTTAAAATATAAACTGGGAAAACAATGGGGAATTCACAGATTTCTATATATGCCCGACTCTCCAAAGGCCCTATTGGGAAGAGACTTGCTAGAATAATTAGGTGCAAAAATTATATTCGAAAAAGGAGAAATTTCTCTGAAAGTAAAAGATCAAGAATACATTCAAATCCTAAGTTTATTCTTAACCAGTCCTTCCATAAAAGGAGAAATTAGGGAAGAAGTCTTAAATCAGGTATACCCTGGGGTATGGGCTACCGATGTACCCGGAAGAGCAAAGAATGCATTACCTCTTGAAGTTAGACTTAAAAAGGGAAACCAACAACCAGTAGGGATTAAGCAATATCCCCTAAAGAGAGAAGATAGAGAAGGGATTTGGCCGATAATTGAAAAATTTTTACAATTCGGACTATTAAAAGAATGTGAGTCTAATTTTAACACACCCATATTACCAGTTCGTAAGCCTGACAGGTCGTACCGTGTGGTCCAGGATCTACGGGCCGTAAACAAGGTAACTGAGGGTCTCTACCCCGTGGTGGCGAATCCATATACTCTGTTGACTACACTAACACCTGAATTAGCCTGGTTTACTGTTATAGACTTGAAAGATGCCTTCTTTTGCCTCCCTCTCCATGAAGCCAGCCAAAGATTGTTTGCATTTGAATGGGAAAACCCCAAAACCGGTCGCAAGACTCAACTCACCTGGACGGTGTTGCCACAAGGATTCAAAAATAGCCCTACCATTTTTGGCAATCAGCTTGCAAAGGACTTGGGATCATGGGAAATCCTGTCTGAAAAGGGAAAACTGCTACAATATGTGGACAATATCCTGATTGCCACCGAAACAGAGAACGATTGTGTCACCTGGACGGTGAGTCTATTAAATTTCTTGGGGCTCCAAGGGTACCGGGTGTCTAAGAAGAAAGCCCAAGTAATACAGCGCAAAGTGATTTATTTAGGCTATGAAATCAGTGCTGGGGAAAGAACTTTGGGACAAGCCCGCAAAGAGGCAATCTGCCAAACCCAGAGACCTCGAACAGTGAAAGAGTTACGGACTTTCTTGGGAATGACTGAGTGGTGTCGGCTGTGGATTTATAATTATGGACTGCTTGTTAAACCATTATATGCCCTAATAACTACCAGCCAGGGACACTTTGAATGGAACAACCAGGCCGTACGAGCCTTTGAGAAACTAAAGAAAGCCTTGATGTCAGCTCCAGCCTTGGAGCTCCCAGATGTGAGTAAGCCATTTCTCCTCTTTTCCCACGAAAAACAAGGGGTTGCTCTGGGGATACTAGCACAGCATTTGGGTCCCGAATGATGAGCAGTTGCCTACTTTTCCAAACAGTTGGATACAACTGCGAAGGGCTGGCCTGGGTGCTTGCGGGCAGTCGCAGCTGTAATACTAAACATACAAGAAGCCCGAAAATTCACTCTGGGTCAGAAAATGACTGTGCTGGTGTCCCATACAGTACTGGAAGCGAAGGGCGGACATTGGCTTTCTCACCAAAGATTTCTAAGATATCAGGCTATATTGGTAGAACAGGATGATGTGGAAATAAAAGTCACTAACATTGCCAACCCAGCTTCCTTCCTAGAGGGAAACACAGAACCAGTGCATCATGACTGCTTAGAAACCATTGAAACAACATACGCAAGCCGACCAGATTTGAAAGACAGCCTTGTAGAAGACAGAGAGAACTGGTTCACAGAGGGAAGCAGCTATTTCCTGAGTGGTAAAAGATACGCGGGATACGCTATTACCACTCGTCAGGAGATAATAGAATCAAGGCCTTTGCCCCTAAATACCTTGGCACAGAAGGTGGAGATAATCGCTCTAACCCGTGCCTTGGAATTGGCCCAAGGAAAAATTGTAAACATTTATACAGACTCAAGATATGCCTTCGGAGTTGTGCATGCACATGGAGCGATCTGGAAAGAGAGAGGGTTATTGAACTCTCAAGGGAAGAATATTAAACACGCAGAGGAAATTTTGAGACTGCTGGAGGCAGTACAACTCCCTGAGAAAGTGGCAATTATACACATCAAGGCACACCAGAAAGTGAGCTTGGAATTGGAAAGGGGAAATGAGCTGGCAGACAGAGAGGCAAAACAGGCAGCCAAGGCAAAGGTAAAAATAGAAGGGGCTTTAGTCCCTGACGGGCGAATCTCCCTAGAAGGTAAGCCAGAATATACAAAAGAAGATCAGAAGCTTATTGCAGATCTAGAAGGGTCATATAATAGAGAGGGGTGGGCTCTCACCCCACAAGGGAAACTAATCATTCCCTCCTATCTAACATGGTCTCTGATAAGGGAAGAACATAAGAAGAGGCATTGGCGGGCGGAGGCTCTATATAAACAACTAATCAAAGAAATCGTAGCTAGGAATCTATACACTACTGTAAGGCAAGTGACACAGCAGTGCGATCTCTCTCTCCAGACAAATCCCAAGAATGCCCCCAAACCAGAAATGGGCCAAATTGGGAAAGGCAACGGGCCTGGGCAACAATGGCAGATCGATTTTTCAGAACTCCCAAGAAAAGGAGGTATCGATATTTATTGGTATTAACTGACACCTTTTCAGGCTGGCCAGAGGCATTCCCTACCAGGACAGCCAAGGCTCGGGAGGTAACTAAAATATTAATACAAGAAATAATACCACGTTTTGGGGTTCCAGCAACCATATCTTCTGACAGAGGACCACATTTCGTCTCCAAAGTAGTACAACAAATTAGCCGCCATTTGGGCATAGATTGGCAGCTTCATACCCCATATCGCCCTCAGTCGAGTGGCCAAGTAGAAAAAATGAACCACTTAATCAAACAGCAGATTGGGACAGGAAACTAACTTGGCCTTTTTGAAATCTTGTATGGACGACCCTACAGAGTACAGAAAGGGATGTCCACACAAGTTGGGGATGAAGTCATGACCTCCTACATGAAAACAACTTGCTTCCTCCTACATGGAAACAACTCAGGAAAGTTGAGAAATATGTGGTTGGGACTCGAAGCAGGGGTTTGGATGGGCCTGTACATAACATACAACCTGGAGACTATGTGTATGTAAAGTCTCTTGCAGAGAAAAGGCTTTGGAACTGCAGTGGGAAGGACCATTCCAGGTACTCCTCACCTCCTTCACAGCAATCAAAATCAAAGAACAGAATGCCTGGATCCATCATACCAGAGTGAAGGCGGCACACAAATCTCTGTGGAAGGTCACGCAAGCCCAACCGGGAAAATTATTTTTTTCACGGTCATAATTATGATTTGGGGGTGGGAAAGCACTTCTAGCCAGGATAATACTAAGCAGCTTTGGTCTCAGGCTTATATCAAATATACTGGATCCATGGGGTATATTTGGGATCCATGGGGTCTGATCTGAGAGGCTTAAATCTATCTACTGTGGTCATACACAGAAGCCAGGTATACTTGAGAGGGGAACGGGGTAACACTACAGAAACTCATCAGCTCCAGGGGACTGTAGGGGAAGAAATCAAAGTGGGATGCCGAATGACTAATGGGACGACTACCCATAAAAAGGCATCCCAGATTAGTAATCGGAACATCTGTCCCATAGGTGATACCACAGAAGTCTGCCCTAAAAACAAGGAGGACTGCATGACAAATACAGTCTGCCCTCCAAATAACATAACGGCCTGTACCGGAAGGGAATTAGAATGTTGGCATAACTTCACACTAATACGAACCACTGAGGTGGTTTGTCTCTGGGCCAGGGATAACATTGGACTCTCATTTAAATTTAGGATAAATGCTGTGGCAAGGCCTGTTGCACCGGTCACACCTCATGCACTCAAGCTCAAACCTAGAGTGTATGAAGTCGGGCCGTATGTAATAAGGAATACAGGACAACAACAAATGCTATTTAACCCGGATTGGTCCCTTAAACAAGTTAAATAACAAATGCAGAACAATGTCTCAGAAATTCAACCGGCCTGTTCTCCTTTTTTGCAAACCTCTTACGAGGGGTGGACTACCTGGCTGCATAAAAGACGAATATCAAGAGACTTAACTGGTATTTTAGGTACAGGGTGAGGGGTCCTAAATAGCATTGACACAGAGGTAATAATGAATGAATTGGCTGCCTCTACTACCGAGCCGACAAAATTACACCAGCCTTTACGATCTTCCCTATTGGCTCTGGGAACCCATCAGTGGCTACTGTCAAAAGTGTTACCTGATTGGGAAAGAATAAACAGAGGAGACCATGAGATAATCATGAACTCACTCGGTGGGCTCCAAAATAATGTTTCTCTAGCTCTCAGCTGTATTCAGGCACAATTGTGGATGCAATCAGTAACTGCTTCAGTCCTAAGAGAGGGTGAAGAGGGAATCTTCCCCACTGAAATTCGGAACATAATTTGGGACAACGCAAATGACTTCGAAAACAAACTTCAGTCTTAATGGAACTTAGTGAATTTTACTTATGATCCTGCTACAAACACAGTTGAGGCTTTTGTATTAACTATTAGCAAAGCTACAGTATATATGATCCACCCTATTATAGTGTTAGGACTGAATCACAAGACTCTACTTTACCCTTTTGAACATAGGGCAGGGGCTCGAAAAACAGGGAATGAGTGGCAGACTGTAAATTTAGAATCTTGCATTGTACGAGAAAAACAAGGGTTCATTTGTGAGAATAATGCTATCGATACGCAAGATATTTGTCTTGACACTGATCAGAAAGTTTGTCATTTTGAAATTCACCCCAATGCTGACCTTAAAACCATATTAATATACACTGCAAAGGTTGCGTATGTTTGAGAACTACTTGTAGTTTTATATCTGTAGAGGACACGAAGGTAGACACTAAAAATCACTCAAATTTTTGCATTTGCAATTTTACTAAAATCATTGGATGTGACTTTAATTATATAGCTCCAGTCATATCCCATCAGGTTCTTAGATCTAATTATAGATGTATAGATTACTGTACTCCCTCAGTAAGTTTGCAGACGAGACCGAGCTGGGCAGGAGTGCTGATCTGCTGGAGGGTGGGAAGGCTCTGCAGAGGGACCTGGACAGGCTGGATCGATGGGCTGAGGCCAATGTATGAGGTTCAACAAGGCCAAGTGCCGGGTCCTGCACTTGGGCCACAACAACCCCAGGCGACGGTACAGGCTTGGGGAAGAGTGGCTGGAAAGCTGCCCAGAGGAAAAGGATCTGGGGGTGCTGATCAACAGCGGCTGAACATGAGCCGGCAGTGTGCCCAGGTGGCCAAGAAGGCCAACGGCATCCTGGCCTGTATCAGGAATAGTGTGGCCAGCAGGAGCAGGGAGGTGATCGTGCCCTGTACTCGGCACTGGTGAGGCCGCACCTCGAATCCTGTGTTCAGTTTTGGGCCCCTCACCACAAGAAGGACATGGAGGTGCTGGAGCGTGTCCAGAGGAGGGCAACGAAGCTGGTGAAGGGCCTGGAGCACAAGTCTGATGGGGAGCGGCTGAGGGAACTGGGGGTGTTTAGTCTGGAGAAGAGGAGGCTGAGGGGAGACCTCATCGCGCTCTACAACTCCCTGAAAGGAGGTTGTAGCGAGGTGGGTGTTGGTCTCTTCTCCCAAGTAACAAGTGACAGGAGAGAGAAAATGGCCTGAAGTGGCGGCAAGGGAGGTTTAGTTTGGACAATTGGAGAAATTTCTTTACTGAAAGAGTGGTCAGGCCTTGGAACAGGCTGCCCAGGGAAGTGGTTGAGTCACCATCCCTGGAAGTATTTAAAAGACGTGTAGATGAGGCGCTTAGGGACATGGTGTAGTGGGTACGGTGGTGTTGCGCTGATGGTTGGACTCGATGACCTTAGATGTCTTTTCCAACCTTAATGATTCTATGATTCTATGATTCTATGATTCTATGATATACACAAACCCCACAGGCCATGGAACAAAAAGGGACAGGACACTCCAAACACCGTGGCTCATGGCCAAGACACGTACAGGACACGCAAAATCCAACAGGTCATGGTCTAGACAGGCACAGGACACCCCAAACAACATGGCTCAGCGCAAGGACACTGGCAGGACACTCCCAAACCCCACAGGCCATGGACCAGACAAAGAAAGGGCACCCCAAACCCGATGGGTCAGAGCCACAACATGGGCTGGACAAGCCCAAAACCCACAGGTCATGGACCAGAGAGGGACAGGAAACACAAAACCCTGTGGGTTAGGGCCAGGACATGGGCTGGACAACCCCAAACGAAACACGTCATGGACCAGACAAGGACCCTGACCCTCAACCCCGTAGCTCAGGGCTGGGACATGGGCAGGACATCCCCAAACCCCACAGGTCATGGACCAGACAGGGACAGGTCACCCAAACCCTGTGGGTCAGGGCCACGATGGGGGCAGGACACTTCAACGCACCACAGGTCATGAACCAGACAGGGACAGGGCATCCGAAACCCCGTGGCTGAGGGCCAAGATACGTGCAGGACACCCCCAAACCCCACAGCTCATGGACCAGACAGGGACAGGTCACCCCAAACAACACGGCTCAGCGCAAGACCAATGGCAGGATATCCCCAAACTCCACAGGCCATGGCACAGAAAGGGACAGGACACGCCAAAACACATGAGTTACAGCAAGGACACTGGCAGGACACTCCCAAACGCCAAGGTCATGGACAGACATAGAAAGGGCACCCCAAACCCCATGGATCGGAGCCACGACATGAGCTGGACAAACCCAAAACCCACAGGTCATGGAACAGAGAGGGACAGGGAACGCCGAACCCTGTGGGTTAGGGCCAGGACATGGGCTGGACACCCCAAAACCAAACAGGTCATGGACCAGACAGGGACCCGGGACCCTCAACCCCGTGGCTCAGGGCTGGGACATGGGCAGGACATCCCCAAACCTCACATGTCATGGACCAGACAGGGACGGACCGCCCCAAACCCCGTGTGTAAGGGCCACGATGGGGACAGGACACTTCAACACACCACAAGTCATGAACCAGACAGGGACAGGGCATCCCAAACCCCGTGGCTGAGGTCCAAGATACGTGCAGGACACCCTCAAACACCACAGGCCATGGACCAGAAAGGACAGGGCATCCCAAACCCCGTGGCTCAGGGCCAAGACACGTGCAGGACACCTCCGAAACCCCACAGGTCATGGTCTAGACAGGCACAGGACACTCCAAACAACATGGCTCAGCGCAAGGACACTGGCAGGACACTCCCAAACCCCACAGGCCATAGACCAGAGAAAGAAAGGGCACCCCAAACCCCATGGGTCAGAGCCACGACATGGGCTGGACAAGCCCAAACCCCACAGCTCATGGACCAGACAGGGACAGGGAACCCAAAACCCCGTGACTCAGGGCCAGGACATGGGCATAACGTCCCTATAACCCAAAGATCATGGCCCAGACAGGGACCCGGAACCGCAAACCCCGTGGTTCAGGAGCAAGACACATGAAGGACACCCCAAACCCCGTGACTCAGGCGTAAGACACGTGCAAGACACCCCCAAACCCCACAGGTCATGGACCAGAAAGGGACAGGACACCCAAAACCCCATGGCTCAGCGCAAGGACACTAAGACACGTGCAGGATACCTCCGCATCCCCACAGGTCATGGAACAGACAGGGACAGGACACCCCAACACACGTGGGAGGCACCTAGGACACTGGCAGGACACTCCCAAACCGCAGAGGTCATGGACCAGACAAAGAAAGGGCACCCCAAACCCCATGGGTCAGAGCCACGACATGGGCTGGACAAGCCCAAAACCCACAGGTCATGGACCAGAGAGGGACAGGGAACCCAAAACCCCGTGACTCAGGCGCAAGACACGTGCAGGACTGCCCCAAACCTCACAGGTCATGGACCAGAAAGGGACAGGACACCCCAAACCCCATGGATCAGCGCAAGGACACTGGCAGGATATCCCCAAACAGCAAAGGCCATGGACCAGAAAGGGACAGGGCACCCCAAACCCCGAGGCTCAGGGCCAAGACACGTGCAGGATACCTCCGCATCCCCACAGGTCATGGAACAGACAGGGACAGGACACCCCAACACACGTGGGTCGCAGCTAGGACACTGGCAGGACACTCCCAAACCCCACAGGTCATGGACCAGGCAGAGAAAGGGCACCCCAAACCCCATGGGTCAGAGCCATGACATGGGCTGGACAAGCCCAAACCCCACAGGTCATGGACCAGAGAGGGACAGGGAAATCCAGATCCTGTGGGTTTGGGCCAGGATATGGGCTGGACACCCCCAAACGAAACAGGTCATGTACCAGAAAGGGACCCGGAACCTCTAACCCCGTGGCTCAGGGCTGGGACATGGGCAGGACATCCCCAAATCCCTCAGGTCATGGACCAGACAGGGACCCAGAACCCCAAACCACGCGGGCCAGGACAATGGTATGGGCAGGACACCCCCAAAGCCCACAGGTCATGGACCAGACAGAGAGGGGCAATCCCAAAACCCGTGCGTAAGGACCACGATGGGGACAGGACACTTCAACACACCAGAGGTCATGAATCAGACAGGGACACGGGACCCCAAACCCCATGAGTAAGAGCCAGGACACGTGCAGGACACCCCCAAAGCCCACAGCTCATGGAACAGACAGCGACAGGACACCCCAAAACAAGTGGGTCACAGCTAGGACACTGACAGGATCCTCCCAAACCCCAGAGGTCATGGACCAGACAAAGAAAGGGCACCCCAAACCCCATGAGTCAGAGCCATGACATGGGCTGGACAAGCCCAAAACCCACAGGTCATTGACCAGACAGGGACAGGTCACCCCAAACAACATGGCTCAGTGCAAGACCAATGGCAGGATATCCCCAGATCCCACAGGCCATGGCACAGAAAGGGACAGGACACGCCAAAACACGTGAGTTACAGCAAGGACACTGGCGGGACACTCCCAAACCCCACAGGTCATGGACAGTCAGAGAAAGGGCACCCGAAAACATGTAGTTCACAGCTCGGGCACTGGCAAGACGTCCCCAAACCCCAAGGTCATGGACAGACATAGAAAGGGCACCCCAAACCCCATGGGTCGGAGCCACGACATGGGCTGGACAAGCCCAAAACCCACAGGTCATGGACCAGAGAGGGACAGGGAACCCAAAACCCTGTGGGTTAGGGCCAGGACATGGGCTGGACACCCCCAAACCAAACAGGTCATGGACCAGACAGGGACCCGGGACCCTCAACCCCGTAGCTCAGGGCTGGGACATGGGCAAGACATCCCCAAACCCCAGAGGTCATGGACCAGACAGGGACGGACCACGCCAAACCCCGTGTGTAAGGGCCACGATGGGGACAGGATACTTCAACACACCACAAGTCATGAACCAGACAGGGACAGGGCACCCAAATCCCCATGGCTGAGGGCCAAGATACGTGCAGGACACCCCCAAACCCCACAGGCCATGGACCAGAAAGGACAGGGCATCCCAAACCCCGTGGCTCAGGGCCAAGACACGTGCAGGACACCCAAAACCCCACAGGTCATGGTCTAGACAGGCACAGGACACCCCAATCAACATGGCTCAGCGCAAGGACACTGGCAGGACACTCTCAAACCCCACAGGCCATAGACCAGAGAAAGAAAGGGCACCCCAAACCCCATGGGTCAGAGCCACGACATGGGCTGGACAAGCCCAAAATCCACAGGTCATGGACCAGACAGGGACAGGGAACCCAAAACCCCGTGGCTCAGGGCCAGGACATGGACAGAACATCCCCAAACCCCAGAGATCATGAACCAGACAGGGACAGGCCACCCCAAACCCCGTGACTCAAGCGCAAGACACGTGCAGGACACTCCCAAACCCCACAGGTCATGGACCAGACAGGGACAGGGCATCCCAAACCCCGTGGCTCAGTGCAAGGACACTAGCAGGATATGCCCAAACAGCTAAGGCCATGGACCAGAAAGGGACAGGAAACCCCAAACCCCGAGGCTCAGGGCCAAGACACGTGCAGGACACCTCCGAAACCCCACAGGTCATGGAACAGACAGGGACAGGACACCCCAACACACGTGGGTCGCAGCTAGGACACTGGCAGGACACACCCAAACCCCACAGGTCATGGACCAGACAAAGCAAGGGCAACCCAAACCCCATGGGTCAGAACCACGACATGGGCTGGACAAGCCCAAACCCCACAGGTCATGGACCAGACAAAGGGGACCAGAACCAGAGAGCGACAGGAAAACCCAAACCCTGTGAGTTAGGGCCAGGACATGGGCTGGACACCCCCGAACTCCACAGGTTATGGAACAGACCTGTGGAAGCCCTGTCTGCGAACGTGGAAAACCAGGACAAAATGCTAACTTCAGAAGAATATGTGCGTGGGGACAATATGGAAAAGAGCCAAAGGGAATCCCCCAAAAAATCACGTGAGCCAGACAAACCAGCCAATGAGCCCATGAACTCCAAACTGGATTTCGAGGTGCCAAAGAGAGAGGAAGGGTGCTGGTGGGGAACTCCCTTTCCCCGTGGTTGTGGGGGATCTGACAGGTACCTGTAAGACCCCTGTGGGGTGCAGGTGGGGGCTATATAGGTCTCCTTGTCCTTAGGTTGATGACCTGATTGCATGTTTCAAAAAGCTCTGGCTGACTGAGTGAGGGGAGAAGTCAGGAGGGTGCTGGCACTTGCCCACGTCCACCTGAGCCACACCAGCCAAACCCAGTATGCTGTGTGCGTGTCACGCCAAGGGATGGGGAAGGGAGTGGTGGTGGTGGATGTAAATGTACTGAATAATGTAGGACCTGAGCAGGATGCACACGGTATGGAATAAGGGGTGGAGGTTGTACTGGGTCTGGCTGGGATGAAGTGAATTTTCTTGCTAGCAGCCCCTCTGGTGCCGTGCTTTGCCTTGGTGGCCCAAACAGCTCTGATAACACACTGACATCGTAGCTATTGCTGAGCAGCGCTTGCCCAGCGTCAAGGCCTGCTCTGTTTCTCCCTCTGCCCCAACAGTGAGGGGGCTGGAGGTGGCAAGAGGCTGGGAGGGGACAAAGCCAGCACAGCTGACCCCCAAGTGACCAAAGGGATATTCCACACCACGTGATGTCATGGTCAGCAATAAAACTGGGGAGGAGGGTGTGTTCTTTGAAGTGTCCTTTACTCAGAGACTGGCTGGGCATTGATCTCCTGCTGTGAGCGATGATTCTGCACTTATTAAACTGTCTTCATCTCGACCCAGGAGATTTTTTTTTCTCGTTTTTTTTCTTCCAGTTCCCTCCTCCATCCCACTGGTGGGGAGTGAGCAAGTGACTGGGTGGGGGCTGCCACATGGGGCCACTCCACCACGTGGGCACATAGCAAATAGGTTGGTATGTGCTTGTGAGGTCACTGGTGCCTAAGTAGATCATAGGCCGAGAGCTGGCACATGGCTTGTGTAAGTGGTTGTGACATTACTGATACCTGAGTAGCTGATAGGCCAAGAGTAGGCACGTAGCTTGTGAGGTCACTTGTACCTTCACATCTCGTAGGCGAGTAGGTAGCAAGTAGGTGGCTTTGTGGTGGTCAGGTCACTGATGCCTGAGTAGATGATAGGCAAGAGGGAGGCACATGGCTTGGGTATGTACTTGTGATGTCACTCTTGGCTGAATAGCTGATAGGCCAGGACCAGGTGCATGGCCTTTCTAGGTGCTTGTGAGGTCACCGGAGGCTGAGGCCCTCAACAGCAAGTACATGGCAAATGGGTGTACATGTTCTTGTGAGGTCCCTTGTGAGGAGCTGATAGGGCAGGAGCAGGCATCTGGCATTGTACTGGTTTTGGCTGGGACAGAATTAACTTTCTATTTAGTGAAACAGTGAGCGCGCGACTGTATGGGACTTAGCTGCTGGCCGGGGTTAAACCACGACAGGTACGTGTAGGTTGTTTTGAGGTCACTGGTGCCTGAGGAGCTGATAGGGCAGGAGTAGGCCCATGGCTTGTGTCTGTGCTTATGAGGTCACTCATGCCTGAGTAGCTCACAGGCCGGGAGTAGGCCCATGGCATGTGGAGGTGCTTATAATGTCATTGCTGCCTGAGGAGCTGATAGGGCAGGAGCAGGCCCATAGTTTCTGTAGGTGGTATGAGGTCATTGGTGCCTGAATAGCCGATAGGCCAGGAGCAGGCCAATATGAGAGGCAGATGCTATGACGTCATCTGTGGCTGAGCAGCAGATAGGCCAGGGGCTGTGTAGGAGCTTGTGTTGTCACTGGTGCCTGAGTAGCTGATAGGCCAGGAGCTGGCACATAGCTTGTGTAGGTGCTTCTGATGTCACCAGAATAATATTTAGGCCATGCCCAAATGCGGCCTTTTGGAAGAACCAAGGTCAGCAGAAGTCCGTACGCCGCGCACACGTGTGACAGCGTAACTCGTACACACGGTGTCGGCAGTAGGAGGGTGTGAGGTCACCACCAGTATAACTCATGGGCATGCAGCAGTGGCAGGAGGAGGTTGGCAGCAGCCGTGGCACCGATGGCACCCCGTGGCTGTGGGGCTCGGTGCAGAGCGGCCGTGTGCTGCCACAAGGGCATCCCGGGGGATGGGAGCTGCCCGGCCCTGTGTCTGCGAGGCCGAAGGAGCAGCCCCTGCAGCCCTGGCTGGAGCAGTCGGGGTGGGGGTGGCTCGGGGGCACCCCAGGGCTGTGCCCGGGCACGGTGCCACGAGGAAACCACAGACTTCCTGCCTGGGCGCTGCGGGGGGAGCGCGGCGAGCGCCGTGAGGCCACGTGGGCTGTGGTTTGTGCACCTGCAGGCTGCGGCTCCCGATGCGCCGGCGGGGAATAACGGCCCCGTGGTGACACGCTGAGAGCCAGGGATGTGTCTGAGCCTCTGGGCTGTTCGTCTGCTGCCAGGGCAGGGACGTGTCCCAGCGCTGGCTCCTGGGAGGGGTCTTCCATGGGCTCTCCAGGGAAGGAAGGGGGAGCCAGCACTGCTGGGATGAGGTTCTGGCCTGGGCCAAGGCCCATTCGCAGCTGCTGCTGCCAGCAGAGGGGGGTCTGTAGCAGGGGCAGGGGCTGTTTCCTTCCCTTCCTGACACAGACCCTGCTGCAATCCCAGCCCTCGGGTCCCCCTGGCACGGGGACGGCTGGACTCTCTCACCTTGGGCTCTTGGATGGGCCTGGCGTAGGAGATGCTCAGTGCTCCTGGTCAACACAAGAGGTTCAAGGGGTGAAAACCCCATTTCCCCCCCAACAACCTGCCCTGTCCTGTGAGGGCCCCCCACCACAGTGACGTGACACCTGCAGCAGAGCCGTCTCTCATATATGGTCACGAACGGCGCTGGAGAAGTTCATTGGAGGGCTGGGCTGTGTCGGAGGGGAGATAGCTCCCGATAATGTCTAAAAAGGTCCTGCTGCTTTGATTGGCTCCTCCTGCAGCTGGGCTGGGATCTGCAGAGATATATTGCCCTCCTGTCATCATTGGCCCCAGGAGGCCCCAGGAGCTGAGGCAGGGAGCGTGGCGCAGCAGGGATGTGCTGGCAGGGCAGGAGGCTCAGGATGGGCACAGAGGGACTCCTGTCCCCTCAGATGCTGTGGTTGCTCCTCTGGGTACAGCTGTGCAGCGGTAAGTGCCCGTTCCCTTGTCCCACAGCCCAGGGCCAGCGGGCGCCAGCATGGTCATAGGATCTGTCTGGGAATGGGTTTCTTTGAGGTGCTACTGAGCTGAGGGTCAGAAGGTGCTCGAGTCCATGGACCCTGTGCCTGCCTGTCTGGGTGGGAGAGAGAATCTCCTTTTCCAGGGCTCGGGCGTTTCGGGCAGCCTGTGCCTGGCTGGATTCATAGACACTCGTAGACACCCTTTTGGGACCCTCTCTTCCCCAGCCGGTGGTGGCCTCTGGAGCCGGTGGCCTCTGCTGCCGGCCCAGCTGGCGATGGCAGCACCCAGAGATGCCCAGGGCACTGTCAACCTCTGGGGTGCCTGCAGGGGCTGGGCTGACAGCAGGGGCAAGGAGGGGCTGTGGGTGGGGAGATCATTGGAATCGTCTCGGTGGGAGCTCGGAAAGCCCTGGGGGTGGGGGTGGGTTTGGATGGTGCGGGGGCAGGTGGTTTGCATGGGAAGCCGGCCTGGGTACACGGGGCTGTTCAGGGGAAGAGGGGTGGGCTGGGGAAGAGCGGGTGCCCTATGCAGGGCTGGGCACAGTGTGGAGGTGTGCGTGGGCAGGGGGTAGGTGGCCGTTGGGGTGGGCAAAGGTGCCTTGTGTGGTGGGATGGCAAATGACCCAGCAGGGCCAGAACTGCACACCCCCTGCCTTGTGCAGAGCGTGGGGATAGAAGGGACCCCCGCACTGCACTGGGACAGCCTGGAGGGGAGAGGGCTCCCACCCTGGTATCTCAGACATGGCCAGGGCGTTACCCCAGACCTGCAGAGCTGGGCCTTGGCACTCTCCTGACTGGTCCCATGTTGGTGTTTGAAGGTGCTGCAGAGGTGAGGCTGGTGGATGGCGGCAGGCGCTGTGCTGGGAGAGTGGAGGTGAAACAACAGGGCCAGTGGGGGACCGTGTGTGATGACAACTGGGACATGCACGATGCGGCAGTGGTTTGTAAGCAGCTGGACTGTGGGTCTGCTGTTGGAGCTCCTCGGTACGGACACTTTGGGCCAGGATCTGGCCCCATTTGGATGGATGATGTTGGCTGTAATGGCACCGAATCTGCCCTGTCTGACTGCCCACACAGCGGATGGGGTGAAAATAACTGCGATCATGCTGAGGACGCTGGAGTGATGTGTTCAGGTAAGGGCAGAGCCTATTCCCCTTCTGTGGGGCTGGGACGGGCGAAGAGACCTGGCTTGCCCTCAGGGAGCAACAAGTGGGCACCGGAGCATTGTTCAACGTGGCCGGTCGCACTGCCGAGCTGGGACTGTCATTGCTGGTGTCCCCTGTCCCTCGGGAAAGCCCAGTGGGAACCTGCCCAAGGGTGCCCATACCCTGCCTGACCCTGCGCTGGCTCAGATTAATCCCCCACCCTGCCCTGCATTGTCTGTTGATTCCCATCTTTCTCCTCCTATTCACCCAGGACCTGTCTGGCAGTGCCAAGGGCCAGGTCCCCCCATGCAGAGGCACCAAGAGTGACTCCTGTGGCCACCCACAGTACCGGGGAGGGGCGTGAGATGGCTAGCTACTTTGGGGTTGTGCTCCCTGGCAGACACAAGTCCCTTGGCTGAATCAAAGGGATTGCTTGGAGAGGAGGAGCGCTTGGCCTGGTCTGAGGAGCGGGGTGGCATGTGGCACCTTTCCCAGGGTCACCCCATGAGAGCCTGCCCGTGGGGACATGGCCCCGTCCAGGAGGGCTGACCTGCTGCCCAGCCTCTCATGTCTGTCCCAGCCCCTGGATGCCTTGCATTTTTGGGTTTGCCAGCATTTACTGGCACTTCCCTGTGCCTGCCCTTGCACTGGGAGCTCGTGTAAGCCCAGGGTTGCTCTCTGTCCACTCTCCTGGCCTCCGCCTGGCTGTTGTCCAGGGACATGAGCATCCAGCAGCACACTCTGGCCATGGCTGAGGACCTTTTTGCTGGGCAGGTGCCGGAGCAGGGGCTGGCACAGACACCCACTGCAGGTACAGCCTCACTCTACTTTTGCCCTGTGCCATGTCCCATCTACCAGCAGTGCCCCACAGCCCAAGACCCCCCTGGGAACAGGGCACGTTTCTGGTGGCACCAAGAGGTTCCTCATGGCTGGCCCTGAGCTCCATGGGGCAGAGCAAGCTGCAGCAGGCAACAGCGCCTGGGCTCATTTCCCTGGAGCCCAAGTGCTCTGGGAGCTGCAGTGCCCAGGGCCCAGTGCCGGGCAGCCCAGGGCCTGTGGGGCAGCAGCAGTTTGTCTGAGCAGTGCCTGTGGCAGTGGGTTTGGGAGAGAAGCAAGCCCACAAGTGCTGGGCTGATTTCTGAGGAGCGGCAGGCGGGCCCTGCTCTGTTTGTGCCATCAGCACCCCCTGAGAGCTGCTGGGGTGGTCGTGGCGCTTTTTGCCTTTGGCCACCTTGGACGTGGGATGTGGTCAGGGGACTGCCAGAGGGCTGTGGGACCTCCCAGGGGTCTTTGGTTGCTCCGGGATCTGGCTGGTTGGTCAGAGGGAATAGCCCCTGCTAAGGACATATAGTGATCCATGACGGGGACCCTTGGAAAACTGTCTGTGACTCACACCTTGGTCCCAAAGGTGCCACCATGGTCTGCAGCGTCTGCTGTGTGTCTGCAATAGACACATGCCCTCTAGTGCTGTGATGGTGTAGAGAAGGGGTGCTGGGGGGCCTGGATGTGTTTGTGTCACCAACAGTCCCCCAACAGCTTCCTCTGGGATGTGCAATGGGGGCGATTGGGTCATGGCTTGCTTGGAGGTGATGCAGGATGTGGTCATGTATCTGTCAGAGGGCTCTGGGAACTCCCAGTTGTTTTGGTTTTTTCCAGGATTTTTCCGGCTGGTGGAAGGGAAGAACCGCTGCTCAGGACGTGTGGAGATCCATGACGGGGACCAGTGGAAAACTGTCTGTGATTCCCACTTTGGTGCCAAAGCTGCTGGTGTGGTCTGCAGGGAGTTGCAGTGCGGTGTGGCCCTGCCTGTGGCTGGGCCAGCTCCCTTTGAAGAAGGGGTGGGTCCCATCTGGGCCGGAGAGCTGCAGTGTGTGGGGAATGAATCCCTCCTCGCCTCCTGCCCCAGGGGGTCCCCCAGGGACCAGCCCTGCACCCACATGAACAGCGCGGTTGTCACCTGCACACGTAAGGACTCAGGGTGGGGTGCTGAACACTGGGGTGAGCTCCAGCTTGAGGGGGGGCAGGCTGTGCCTGTGGAGACAAGGGAACTGGGGGGTGTGTTCCCACAGGCTGGCAGAGAGGTGACCTTCTGGGGGATCCCAGACAAGGGCAGGGCTGGGCTGATGCCCAAGGACAAGGAGGGGCCATGGGTTGGGAGGGCTCACTGGGACCATCATGTTGCACCCCAGGGGACACAGAAAGGCCTGAGGGTGGAGGATGTCCTGGCAGATGCCCAGGGCAGGCTGTGGTCCAGGGGAGCTCGGGGCCCTGGGCAGAAGCAGCAGTGTGTGCTTGGGGGAGTCCTGGTGGGGGCAGGTCTCTTCTCGGGGTGCTGGCTGGGGAGGAGCGGGTGCCCTGGGTGGGCATGGGCCGGGGGCAGGTTGCAGGGGGCCGTTGGGGTGGAAGGAAGGCTGGGGTGCCAAAGTCTGTGGGGCCACGAATGAGCCAGCAGGGCTGGAGCTGGGCATCCCCAGCCTTGCACAGCCCATGGAGATAGAAGGGACCCTTGCACTACCCCGGGGACAGCCTGGAGGGGAGTGGGCTCCCACCCTGGCACCTCTGACTCCACCCGGGCAGGGGTTCCCCCAGCCCCACAGTGCTGGGGGGCTCAGCGCTGTCCTGACTGGTCCTGTGTCAGTGCTTGAAGGTGCTGCGGAGGTGAGGCTGGTGGATGGCGGCAGGCGCTGTGCTGGGAGAGTGGAGGTGAAACAACAGGGCCAGTGGGGGACCGTGTGTGGTCAGTACTGGAGCATGAACGATGCGGCAGTGGTTTGTAAGCAGCTGGGCTGTGGGTCTGCTGTTGGAGCTCCTCAGTACGGACACTTTGGGCCAGGATCTGGCCCCATTTGGATGGATGATGTTGGCTGTAATGGCACCGAATCTGCCCTGTCTGACTGCCCACACAGCGGATGGGGTGAAAATAACTGCGATCATGCTGAGGACGCTGGAGTGATGTGTTCAGGTAAGGGCAGAGCCTATTCCCCTTCTGTGGGGCTGGGACGGGGGAAGAGACCTGGCTTGTCCTCAGGGAGCAACAAGTGGGCACCGGAGCATTGTTCAATGTGGCCGGTCGCACTGCCGAGCTGGGACTGTCATTGCTGGTGTCCCCTGTCCCTCGGGAAAGCCCAGTGGGAACCTGCCCAAGGGTGCCCTTACCTGCCTGACCCTGCGGTGACTCTGATTAATCCCCCACCCTGCCCTGCATTGTCTGTTGATTCCCATCTTTCTCCTCCTATTCACCCAGGACCTGTCTGGCAGTGCCAAGGGCCAGGTCCCCCCATGCAGAGGCACCAAGAGTGACTCCTGTGGCCACCCACAGTACTGGGGAGGGGCGTGAGATGGCTAGCTACTTTGGGGTTGTGCTCCCTGGCAGACACAAGTCCCTTGGCTGAATCAAAGGGGTTGCTTGGAGAGGAGGAGCGCTTGGCCTGGTCTGAGGAGCGGGGTGGCATGTGGCACCTTTCCCAGGGTCACCCCATGAGAGCCTGCCCGTGGGGACATGGCCCCGTCCAGGAGGGCTGACCTGCTGCCCAGCCTCTCATGTCTGTCCCAGCCCCTGGCTGCCTTGCACTTTTGGGTTTGCCAGCATTTACTGGCACTCCCCTGTGCCTGCCCTTGCACTGGGAGCTCGTGTAAGCCCAGGGTTGCTCTCTGTCCACTCTCCTGCCCTCCGCCTGGCTGTTGTCCAGGGACATGAGCATCCAGCAGCGCACTCTGGCCATGGCTGAGGACCTTTTTGCTGGGCAGGTGCTGGAGCAGGGGCTGGCACAGACACCCACCGCAGGTACAGCCTCACTCTACTTTTGCCCTGTGCCATGTCCCATCTACCAGCAGTGCCCCACAGCCCAAGACCCTCCTGGGAACAGGGCACGTTTCTGGTGGCACCAAGAGGTTCCTCATGGCTGGCCCTGAGCTCCATGGGGCAGAGCAAGCTGCAGCAGGCAACAGCGCCTGGGCTCATTTCCCTGGAGCCCAAGTGCTCTGGGAGCTGCAGTGCCCAGGGACCAGTGCCGGGCAGCCCAAGGCCTGTGGGGCAGCAGCAGTTTGTCTGAGCAGTGCCTGTGGCAGTGGGTTTGGGAGAGAAGCAAGCCCACAAGTGCTGGGCTGATTTCTGAGGAGCGGCAGGCGGGCCCTGCTCTGTTTGTGCCATCAGCACCCCCTGAGAGCCGCTGGGGTGGTCGTGGGACTTTTTGCCTTTGGCCACCTTGGACGTGGGATGTGGTCAGGGGACTGCCAGAGGGCTGTGGGACCTCCCAGGGGTCTTTGGTTGCTCCGGGATCTGGCTGGTTGGTCAGAGGGAATAGCCCCTGCTAAGGACATATAGTGATCCATGATGGGGACCCTTGGAAAACTGTCTGTGACTCACACCTTGGTCGCAAAGGTGCCACCATGGTCTGCAGCGTCTGCTGTGTGTCTGCAATAGACACAGACCCTCTAGTGCTGTGATGGTGTAGAGAAGGGGTGCTGGGGGGCTGGACGTGCTTGTGTCACCAACAGTCCCCCAACAGCTTCCTCTGGGATGCGCAATGGGTAATTTGGTCACAGCTTGCTTGGAGGTGATGTGGGAAAGTGGGCATTTAACTGCCAGAGAGCTCTCAGTTGGTTTGGTTTCTCCAGGATTTGTCCGGCTGGTAGAAGGGAAGAACCGCTGCTCAGGACGTGTGGAGGTCCATGACGGGGACCAGTGGAAAACTGTCTGTGATTCCCACTTTGGTGCCAAAGCTGCTGGTGTGGTCTGCAGGGAGTTGCAGTGCGGTGTGGCCCTGCCTGTGGCTGGGCCAGCTCCCTTTGAAGAAGGGGTGGGTCCCATCTGGGCCGGAGAGCTGCAGTGTGTGGGGAATGAATCCCTCCTCGCCTCCTGCCCCAGGGGGTCCCCCAGGGACCAGCCCTGCACCCACATGAACAGCGCTGTTGTCACCTGCACACGTAAGGACTCAGGGTGGGGTGCTGAACACTGGGGTGAGCTCCAGCTTGAGGCGGTGCAGGCTGTGCCTGTGGAGACAAGGGAACTGGGGTGTGTGTTCCCACAGGCTGGCAGAGAGGTGACCTTCTGGGGGATCCCAGACAAGGGCAGGGCTGGGCTGATGCCCAAGGACAAGGAGGGGCCATGGGCTGGGAGGGCTCACTGGGATCACCATGTTGCACCGCAGGGGACACAGAAAGGCCTGAGGGTGGAGGATGTCCTGGCAGATGCCCAGGGCAGGCTGTGGTCCAGGAGAGCTCGGGGCCTTGGGCGGAAGCAGCAGTGTGTGCTTGGGGGAGTCCTGGTGGGGGCAGGTCTCTTCTCGGGGTGCTGGCTGGGGAGGAGCGGGTGCCCTGGGTGGGCATGGGCCGGGGGCAGGTTGCAGGGGGCCGTTGGGGTGGAAGGAAAGCTGGGGTGCCAAAGTCTGTGGGGCCACGAATGAGCCAGCAGGGCTGGAGCTGGGCATCCCCAGCCTTGCACAGCCCATGGAGATAGAAGGGACCCTTGCACTACCCCGGGGACAGCCTGGAGGGGCGTGGGCTCCCACCCTGGCACCTCTGACTCCACCCGGGCAGGGGTTCCCCCAGCCCCACAGTGCTGGGGGGCTCAGCGCTGTCCTGACTGGTCCTGTGTCAGTGTTTGAAGGTGCTGCAGAGGTGAGGCTGGTGGATGGCGGCAGGCGCTGTGCTGGGAGAGTGGAGGTGAAACAACAGGGCCAGTGGGGGACCGTGTGTGGTGACGACTGGGACATGCACGATGCGGCAGTGGTTTGTAAGCAGCTGGGCTGTGGGTCTGCTGTTGGAGCTCCTCAGTACGGACACTTTGGGCCAGGATCTGGCCCCATTTGGATGGATGATGTTGGCTGTAATGGCACCGAATCTTCCCTGTCTGACTGCCCACACAGCGGATGGGGTGAACATAACTGCGTTCATGCTTATGACGCTGGAGTGATGTGTTCAGGTAAGGGCAGAGCCTATTCCCCTTCTGTGGGGCTGGGACGGGGGAAGAGACCTGGCTTGTCCTCAGGGAGCAAAAAGTGGGCACCGGAGCATTGTTCAACGTGGCCGGTCGCACTGCCAAGCTGGGACTGTCATTGCTGGTGTCCCCTGTCCCTCGGGAAAGCCCAGTGGGAACCTGCCCAAGGGTGCCCTTACCTGCCTGACCCTGCGGTGACTCTGATTAATCTCCCACCCTGCCCTGCATTGTCTGTTGATTCCCATCTTTCTCCTCCTATTCACCCAGGACCTGTCTGGCAGTGCCAAGGGCCAGGTCCCCCCATGCAGAGGCACCAAGAGTGACTCCTGTGGCCACCCACAGTACCGGGGAGGGGCGTGAGATGGCTAGCTACTTTGGGGTTGTGCTCCCTGGCAGACACAAGTCCCTTGGCTGAATCAAAGGGGTTGCTTGGAGAGGAGGAGCGCTTGGCCTGGTCTGAGGAGCGGGGTGGCATGTGGCACCTTTCCCAGGGTCACCCCATGAGAGCCTGCCCGTGGGGACATGGCCCCGTCCAGGAGGGCTGACCTGCTGCCCAGCCTCTCATGTCTGTCCCAGCCCCTGGCTGCCTTGCACTTTTGGGTTTGCCAGCATTTACTGGCACTCCCCTGTGCCTGCCCTTGCACTGGGAGCTCGTGTAAGCCCAGGGTTGCTCTCTGTCCACTCTCCTGCCCTCCGCCTGGCTGTTGTCCAGGGACATGAGCATCCAGCAGCGCACTCTGGCCATGGCTGAGGACCTTTTTGCTGGGCAGGTGCTGGAGCAGGGGCTGGCACAGACACCCACCGCAGGTACAGCCTCACTCTACTTTTGCCCTGTGCCATGTCCCATCTACCAGCAGTGCCCCACAGCCCAAGACCCCCCTGGGAACAGGGCACGTTTCTGGTGGCACCAAGAGGTTCCTCATGGCTGGCCCTGAGCTCCATGGGGCAGAGCAAGCTGCAGCAGGCAACAGCGCCTGGGCTCATTTCCCTGGAGCCCAAGTGCTCTGGGAGCTGCAGTGCCCAGGGACCAGTGCCGGGCAGCCCAAGGCCTGTGGGGCAGCAGCAGTTTGTCTGAGCAGTGCCTGTGGCAGTGGGTTTGGGAGAGAAGCAAGCCCACAAGTGCTGGGCTGATTTCTGAGGAGCGGCAGGCGGGCCCTGCTCTGTTTGTGCCATCAGCACCCCCTGAGAGCCGCTGGGGTGGTCGTGGCGCTTTTTGCCTTCGGCCAACTTGGACGCGGGATGTGGTCAGGGGACTGCCAGAGGGCTGTGGGACCTCCCAGGGGTCTTTGGTTGCTCCGGGATCTGGCTGGTTGGTCAGAGGGAATAGCCCCTGCTAAGGACATATAGTGATCCATGATGGGGACCCTTGGAAAACTGTCTGTGACTCACACCTTGGTCGCAAAGGTGCCACCATGGTCTGCAGCGTCTGCTGTGTGTCTGCAATAGACACAGACCCTCTAGTGCTGTGATGGTGTAGAGAAGGGGTGCTGGGGGGCTGGACGTGTTTGTGTTACCAACACTCCCCCAACAGCTTCCTCTGGGATGTGCAATGGGTAAATTGGTCACAGCTTGCTTGGAGGTGATGTGGGAAAGTGGGCATTTAACTGCCAGAAAGCTCTCAGGTGTTTCGGTTTCTCCAGGATTTGTCCGGCTCGTAGAAGGGAAGAGCCACTGCTCAGGACGTGTGGAGGTCCATGACGGGGACCAGTGGAAAACTGTCTGTGATTCCCACTTTGGTGCCAAAGCTGCTGGTGTGGTCTGCAGGGAGTTGCAGTGCGGTGTGGCCCTGCCTGTGGCTGGGCCAGCTCCCTTTGAAGAAGGGGTGGGTCCCATCTGGGCCGGAGAGCTGCAGTGTGTGGGGAATGAATCCCTCCTCGCCTCCTGCCCCAGGGGGTCCCCCAGGGACCAGCCCTGCACCCGCATGAACAGCGCTGTTGTCACCTGCACACGTAAGGACTCAGGGTGGGGTGCTGAACCCCAGGGTGGGAAACAGAGCAAGGACCGTGCTGGGCCGGGCACGAGGACAGAAGGGGTGATGGGTTGTCTGCAGCATGAAAAGAGGGCAGAAGGAGAAGAAAGGCATGCTGTCCCGCTGGCCGCTCCGCCAGCTACCGAGGGTACAAGAGCACCGGCCCACCCTCAGTTCTCCTCCTCTGTCCCCAGAGTACACAGGGTTCAGGCTGGTGAACGGCAGCACGGCGTGTGCGGGGAGAGTGGAGGTCCAGGTGTTGGGGACCTGGGGCACCCTCTGTGCCTCCCGCTGGCATCTCTCGGATGCCCACGTTCTCTGTCGTCAACTCAACTGCGGGTTTGCTGAGTCCATTCCTGGAGGAGGGCATTTTGGGAGAGGAACCGGACCTGTCTGGAGAGACTCATTCCACTGTGACGGGACTGAAGCCCACCTGGGACAGTGCCCAGTGATCACCCTGGGGGCCTCACCCTGCTCCCATGGGAACAACGCCTCTGTCATTTGCTCAGGTGAGTGCCGGGAAAATGCTGCATTAACTCCATTTACTCCATGGCCACCCAAAGCAGGACTCCCAGAGCAGCCCCAGGCTGAATTTCTCCCTGGAGAAACCCTTGCTTCCCCAGGAGCCTTCTGGAGGGCTTTGCCTGCTCAGACTGACTGCTCTACTGTGGGAGAGCTGAGGGCTGAACAGAAGCAGGCATCTGCCCCCAGGGCAGCGCCATTGCCAGGCCTGGCCTCCTGGCTTTTCCTACTGTGGGATGAATCCAGGACGGGGCTGCGGGGCTCTGCTCCACCCCCTGGCTGCAGACAACCACATCCCACCTCTACAGAGCGCCCTGCAGAGCTTCATCCCACCACCCAGGCAGGAGCTCCTGGGTGCCCCCAGCAGCAGCAGAGCTGGGTGTGAGCTGCAGAGCGGGCCCATGCTTTGCCCTCACTTCTCGTCGGCCCAAGGCCCAATCTTGTCCTGTTTGGTCGGAGAATTCCCCCTCACCCTGCTCCTAAAGGGTGCCGTGCTCCCCAGTGCCGCCAATGGCCGTGGCATCTCTGCTCTCCGCAGGGTCAGCCGGCTTTGCATCCCTGCGGCTGGTGGGTGGAGGGAGCCGGTGCGACGGGCGAGTGGAGATCTTCCAGCGCGGGACTTGGGGCAGAGTCCTGGATGACCAGTGGGATGTGCAGGAGGCCAACGTGGTGTGCCGGCAGCTGCAGTGCGGACAGGCAGAGACAGCCTACAACCCCCCAAAGCCCGAGCGAGGGACGGGCCCCGTAGGGCTGCGAGGGGTCCGGTGCGCAGGGCATGAGACCAACCTGAGCCTCTGCAACACCTCCCTGCCCGAGAGTGCGCTGGCAGCAGGGGTTGCGGAGGACGTGGGAGTCATTTGCCGGGGTGAGCGGCACTGCCCGGGCCCCCCAGATGATGGGGTGGGTGGGCAGCCAGCCCCTGGCAGCAACTGGGGTTTCTCCCCACTGCAGGGAGCCGGCAGGTCCGGCTGGTGAACGGGGCCGGGCGCTGCGCCGGGAGAGTGGAGATCTACTACCAGGGCAGCTGGGGGACTGTCTGCGATGATGGCTGGGACCTCTCTGATGCTGCCGTCGTTTGCCAGCAGCTGGGCTGTGGAGGGGCGGTGGAGGCGGCCGGCTCCGCTCGGTTCGGGGAAGGCTCTGGGCAGATCTGGATGGGTGCCGTGAATTGCTCTGGGGCCGAAGCTGCTCTCTGGGACTGCCCTGCGGGGCCCTGGGGGCAGCACGACTGTGGGCACAAAGAGGACGCGGGAGTCATCTGCTCAGGTCTGTGCTGGGTGGTGTGGTGGGAGCCTGGTTCCCGGGGAGGCCAGGACATGGGGAGAGCCGCGCATGGCCAAGGCTGTCCCTGGCTGCCTCTAAGCTCCTGCCCGAGCCTGTCCTGCGGACCCTCAGTCCCCCTCAGGGACCTCCCTCTGCCCCTGGGTGCAAGGGGGACGTGCTGGCCGTGCCCCTGCCTGGCTGAGGGCCTGGCGAGCGCAGAGGCGTCCCCTCTCCCACAGCCCCAGACCAGCCTCTTCCCCCTTGCTGCCTTTCCTCCCAGAGTTCATGGCCCTCAGGCTGGAGAACAGCGACGGCTGCTCCGGGCGCCTGCAGGTTTTCTACAACGGGACGTGGGGGAGCATTTGCTCCAACTCGATGACTCTCGATACGGTGTCGCTGGCATGCAAGGAGCTGGGCTGCGGGGACGGAGGATCCCTGGAAACACGCCTGCCCTATGGCAGGGTGTCTGGCCCTGCGTGGCTGGATAATGTGCAGTGTGGGGAGAAAACCAGCTCCTTCTGGCAGTGTCCCTCCACTCCCTGGCACCCGCAGTCATGCGAAGACCTGCGAGACGAGATCCACATCACCTGCAAAGGTAACTCTGAGCCACTCGGGCACCAGTGTCACCCCAGATCCTGCTCCCCGCTGGGCACAGCCAAAGGCAGAGAAAGAGCTTGGAGGGGCTTTTCCTTTCCATGTCACCCCGGTGGCACAAATGTGACCACAGCCACACACATCCAGCAGCAGTTGCCACCCAGGTTGCCAGCAGCGCCTGGCGGAGGCAGAGGCATCCCCAGGTGAGGTCTCAGAAGAGACCAGACAGGGCTCAGAAGAGCCTCCCCTCCACAGACACACTACTGCTGCTCTGTGAACCAGGGACCTTTAGGGGCTGAGCAATCAGGGTCCCCCCAGGCCTGCGCATGCCCGCTGAATGACCGGGGTTCAGTTGCTGCCGTGACAAAGATGGTACGGGGAGGCACAAGCAGAGCTCAGCCTCGCTCTCTTCTGCACCATCCCCCAACCAGCCCCTTCACTACAGTGTTTCTCTCTTCAGGGGGACGCCCAGAAAGGTCCCCAGCCCCATTGGCCCCGTGCCCCAACTCCACGAGCTGCACAGGTATTGAGCTGCTCCCCTGTGCACCCTTCTTGTCTGGCAGGGCTCTGCGGGCTGTCTCAGTGCCTTGGGAGGTCTTTGCTTTCTCCAGACAGGGAGAAGATTCGTGCCGTGGGAGGCGAGGATGGGTGCTCAGGCAGAGTGGAGGTCTGGCACCGTGGCTCCTGGGGGACGGTGTGCGACGACTCCTGGGACATGCGGGATGCCGAGGTGGCGTGCAGGCAGCTGGGCTGTGGCCCCGCGCTGTCTGCCCTGAAGGAGGCTGCATTTGGGATGGGGCAAGGCCCCATCTGGCTGGAGCAGGTGGAGTGCCAGGGGACGGAGCCGTCCCTGCAGGACTGCTGGGCCCGGCCCGGGGATGGCGGTGCTTGCCGGCATAAGGAAGACGCGGCCGTACGCTGCTCAGGTGAGCGGCAGCGCTGGGACCCCTTGCTCGGGTATTGGCAGGGAGCTGGGGAAGGCCTTTCGCCCGCTTGGTGCTGGCATGGCCCCTGACCTGCCAAGAGCACGAAGGTTCCTGCAGAGTGCAGGAGCCTGGTGCCAGGTGGGGAGCAGCCGTGATGGGACTGGGTGTCCTCCGGCCACTGCCCATGGGGCCCTGCAGCCCCAGGGCTATGCCCTGGGCTGCCTGTGCCATCCTGCCTGCTGCCCAGAGCAGCGGCGCTGCACCCTGACCCGGCCTCCCTTTCTAGCACTACCGGAGGGGCAATTTGGGTGGGATGTGCCAGGGACATCTACAGACACACACACAGTGTGTTGGGGAGGAGGCTCCCCGGTACCCACACCCCCACCCTCTCAGACCAGCTCTCCTTTTCCTCCTCTGCAGCTACACCCAGGACAACAGCATCCCCACCCCGAGCAGGTAATTTGTCCTCCCGCTGGGGCTGGGTATCCCCGGGGCCAGGCTGTGCCCCACTGCTGGATGGAAGGGGCTCCTTGCTGGGGTGTGAAACTCCCAGGAGGAGGCACTGGGGTGGTGGTGGGGGTTGGGGAGGGTTTTAGTTTGCTCAGCAGGGTGGAAGCTTCCCCATCACTCACCCCTGGGGCTCTGCACCCCCTGCTGCCGTGTGTGATGGGAGTCAGGAGTGGGGCTGCACCCACCTCTCCAGGCCTGGTGCTGCCCCTTCCATGTTCTCGCCCATGCAGATCCCACCCGGGGCCGTTTGAGCAGCAGCGGGAGAGTCTCAGTGCCCGTCATCATCTGCATCATCCTGGGGGCCCTCCTCTGCCTGCTCCTGGCCTTCCTGGCCGGGCAAGTGCTCCGTGCCAGGGCTGGGCGCAGAGGTGGGTCCTTCCACAGCGGTGCCAGGGGGAGAAGCCTGCTGGAAGGGCTGTGGGGTGCTGCGGGCTGTCAGGCACAGGCAGGGCTGGGGGGATGAGGCTGTGTGCTGCCATCTGCCTCATGCACCACCCCACTGACTGCCTGGCTGTGGGGCACGAGCAGCAAGGGGTGGAGAGAGCCCGGAGGCGGGGGGAGCTCGCGATGGGGCGAGCAGGGAAATGGCAGAGTGGGGATGGCCAAGGCTGGCAGCGCTCTGGGTAGTGCTGGAGGGGGCTCTGGGGCAGGGGAGAGAACAGGAGGAGCGTGAGGCAGTAGGGTCCATCTCCGTGGTGTCAGGCCCCCAGGCTGTCCCTCTGCCCAGCCCTGCCCACCACCCGGCAGGACAGGGGCCCTGCTATAGACCCGTGGGGCAGATAGGGGGCAGCTCCAGGTGGAGAGGAGACATGGGAGCTGCTCCGGGGTCAGACAAGGGAGGCAGGACCCAGGGGCCAGAGGGGCATGAGCGCTGTCTCCGAAAGGATGATGCAAGGGTGACGCTGCCCCAGATAATCTCCACAGCAATGTTGCCCTCACGGGCGATGTGCCTGGACGGCACAGTTGGGCTGTGCTGTCGGACCAGCCCTGGGCTGGCCAAAGGAACAGGTTTGGGGGAGCACAGTGAGGTCCCATCCCCCTCTGCCTTTCCCTGGGCCAGCCCTGTCTCTGTCCACAGGCTCCAGGAGAGCTCAGGAGCTCTTCCCCGAGGCCGTGTATGAGGAGATCAGTTACAGCCCAGCGTGGGAGAAGCAGGAAAGGTTTGGTCGCTCAGGTGGGTGGGGGTCCTCCCTGAGCGGGAGGCACATCTGCAGGACCCTTTCCCCTGGCCCCAACCAGGGCTGATCCCCTGAAGCCCCCCAGCCCATGGTTCCTGCAGCGCTGGGGCCATGTGGTCTGTGGGGAGAGCATCGAGGTCCTGGGCCCGGGAGAGGAGCTTCCCCCAACCAGCTGGACAGCCCCTCTCTTCCTGCCCCTGCACCCAATGGGGCACCCGAGGAGCGAGGGAAGGGGCTGTCCTAGGGCAGCTCTGGGAGCAGCTTTGAGACAGTGTTTGTCCCAGGGGAGCAGGGTCAATTCCCAGCCTTCCTCCCCATGCAGCCCCAGCTCTGTGGGTCTCCCTTCCCCCGCAGTGCTGACCATGCGGCAGGGCAGTGGGGCTCACTCCCTGACCCCCGCTGTGCATCTCTCCAGACTCCTCTTCAGAGGAATCCCCGAGCCAGCTGCAGCCCTACCCTGGGAACACCGAGGAGGAGGATGGTCTGGGATCAGCACCAGGTAACGGAGGCAGGAAGGGGTTGATCTCCCTGCAGACATGTGATAGACAGGGATGTCACTGAGCGTCACCGTCAGAGATGGGGAGGACATGGTGCTGCCAACAGCAGTGTCTCAGCCCTCTGTCCCTGCTCGTCCTCCCCTCCTCTGCTCTGCAGGACCTATCTTCTCCCTGTCACCAGCTCCCCTCTCCTTTCAGATGTTCTTGTCCTGCCCGGAGGTGACCCAGCAGATGGCTATGATGATGCCAGGGAGGTTTCTGACCCTGGCGATGGTGCTGCCCCTGGGCAGGGAGCTTGGGAAATGCCCAGGGCACCAGAGGAGGGAGCAGGGCCCAAGGATGCTCTGGGAGGTGAGAGGAAAAGAGCGCGCTGCTGGTTCCTGGGGTGCCGTCCCTGGTGCCACCCAGGTCTCTACCGTACTGACACCCAAACCTCCCGGGAAGGGGGAACGTGACCCAGGAGTTTTCCTTGGAGGGACTGGGCGTGGGAGAAGGAGCTGAATGTGGTGAGGAGCAGGGAGGAAGGTGATGTACAGACCCCATGGGACGAACTGCAGTGTCCTGCCTTGCTGCTTGCAGGGGGTAGCCTGTGCTCCCGGAGAAGTGACGGGGTCCCTGGAGCTGAAGGAGACACCTCATCCCTGACCCTGGGGAGCATGGGCTATGACGATGCTGAAGAGGTGTCTCTGGCACATCCCCGTGAGGACACAAAGGCTGTGACACCAGAGCTTGCTACGCAACCGTCCCTGAGCCCCAGGCCAGCAGAGCCCATCTCTGCTGTGCCGCTGGGTGCCGCCAGGAGGGAGGAGAGGTCTGTGCAGCTGGGAGAGCTGTGAGCTGTGAAACATCTCCCTGTGCCATGGGCAGCAGACACCGCCTGGCGTTTCCTCTATCTTTATTCCCATTTTTACACGGTGCATCCATATTTGTTCCTATGAAAAGTCTGTGAGGGCTTTGAGCCAGAGCTGGTGCTGGCGGGCCCAGGTGTCGGGTTGTCTCCCTGAGTCTGATCAGGGGGCGCAGAGAAGAAGGACACGGTGGTAGGGAAGGGGCGCGTCTCAGGGACAGCAGGCTTGGGGTCAGGCTGTGGGGCTGCGAGAGCCCATGGTCCCTGGGGAATAATCCTGCTGACAGAGGCATTTCCATCCTGCTGCCCACAGCCAGTTTCTAGTCCAAGTGTCTCTCTGATGGTCCCGTGATGCACCCCAGCGGGAGCACCCATTTCCTCACCCTTGGCTTTCCAGCTCCTCTTTCCCCCAGGCCCTGCCCGGGCCACGCTGGGCCCACAGTGCAGAGGCCATAACAGAGCTGCCGTGTCAGGGTAAGCCCTGGGCTGTGGCCCCACACAAGTGAGCCCGAAGGTGGCCGCAGTGCCCTGAACACCCCAGCCAGCCCCAGGGGACCTCACGGCCCATGGATTAACTCCCACAATGGTTAAGAGGCAGCTCTGCTCCCCACTGCCCCAGCACAGGGTGCAGAGCCACTTTTTGGGACACACGGGGCTGGGATTCCCTCTCCTCATGCTCTGCCAGTGCCCCACTTTCCATGAGCTGTTCCTGCTGCCTTGGGCCCTCGCAGAGCCCGAGCGCTCTTGTCACAGCCACAGAGCTGCCTTCTTCCTGAGCAGGGGCTGTAAGGCCCCACAGCAGCCCTCAGACCCCCTTCCCCTGCTCCCCTCCAGCCCCCACCCTTGTCCTCCTGCTGCCTCGCCAGAGGCGTCCGTTTGGGTTTGTGTCGGGGCAGCACTCGTGTGCAGGTACAGGAGGGATGGGAGCAGGGGGCTTGGGGGCACCTTTCCCTCAGCAGTGTTGGAGGGCCACGGGGATGGAGAAAGGATCCCCGTGAGACGCGTGCAGCCGCCAAAAGCCATGGCCTAGCCCCTGGCCTGGAGAAGGGCCCATCCAGGAGGACGCTCATGCGGGAACGTTTCTGTGGCAGAGGAGATTTTGTGTCCCTCCCCTAAAAGAGGTGCTGCTGGGAGCTGAGCCAGGGTCCCTCTCCCTTGGCCAGGGCTTTCACCAGCCCCAGTGCCCATGGGCAGAAAACCCTCTTACACAGGAGTCAGGCGGGGAGAAGGCTTTGCACTTGGGCAGGACCTGGAGCCCAAAGTGCCCTCCCTCTCCCGCTGGTGGGTCTGCACACCCTCCGGCTCCTCCCTGAAAGGCTCCTCTGCTGCAGGCTGGAAGGTGCGTTGGCTCCCTGTGGGGAGCTGCTGCATCTCAGGACTGCTGCCAACAGCAGGGTCTGGCCCTGGAGGAGGAGAGGGCAGGAGGCAGCTCTTGCCAACATCCTCTCCCACTTCATCATTGCCCCGTTCCCTGCTGGGAGCTACTCCACCCCTGGGGTCACCCTGGGGGGATCTGGAGGAAGCCCAGGCTGCCACATCCCTCTGCTCCATACCCTGGAGCCTTTTTGCTGGCAGCCCCTATGGGAGAGCAGCGTGCCCAGGGTGAGACTCCCACGGTGATGGGTGACACACATGGGCACTGCAAACCCAGCCTACTTCCCCTGGAAAACTCCCACTAGGGTAAGCTCCAGCCCTGCATCTCGGAGAAATACGGTATAAAAGTGAAGTAAAGAAGAAGAGGGGAGTGTTCTCTTCTGAACGCAGGACGGTGGGGGCCTATGGGCAGCATGGACATTGACCTGCAGACTCAAGGTGGCCCAAGTGGGGACCAGGGAGAAGAGCCCAGTGCCTGTCCTGTGCCACCTCTCCACCAGCTCTGCCCTCCCACAGGTGGAATATTTCTCCCTTACTCTGGCACCTGGTAAAGGTTTGCCTCCTATTCCTCATGGAGATAAGCCACAGGCCTGGGTGTGCTTGGGGGCAGCACACCTGAGCAGAAAGAGCCTGTTTCATGGCATTTTGGGGTCTGAACAGTCTGGCCCTGCAGGCTGGGTCCATTCTCTGCAGCAAAGCAGGATTCTCGCTGTGCCCCAGACCTGTGGTTTCTCCTGCAGCTCCCGAGGGGGAACTGAGGGTGGTCACAGGGAGACCAACCCTCAGCACTGCTGCCCCACGCCAGGCAGAGCACAGCTGTCAAAGCCCATGGGAGAGCAGCCTTATTGCTCTTAGTCTGGGGTCACCATTCCCAGGGGCTGGGCACCCTGCAGTGGAAGGTGTCTCACTCCCCATTTTTGTTGCGGGTGTTTTTGCCGGGGGAGCAGCCGAGGCACCATCTGGCCCTCCCCACCTGTGCACGGCTGTGGACAGGCCTGTGCCTCCCTGATCCCACCGGCACAGCGTCGACAGAGACACCAAACACCCCAGGAACAAGAGGTGGGCACCGGCCCCACCAGTCCCACCTCTGCAGGGCTGTGCCTGACCTCAGCAGTTCCAGGTTCCCTGAGCTGAGGCTCTGCTCAAGCCAGCGGTGATGGTGGAAGAAGGACCTGGAGACAGGCTCAGGGTAAGAAATGTCATTCCTCCAGCTGGGAGTCCCACAGCCCTGCCCAGGCTTGTCCAACTCAGACGCCCCTACCTGCTGGCACAGAGGGGTGCTTCCCATGTGATATGGGGTCTCCACCTGGAGACAATCTCAGACCCTTACCCCTGGAAAGCCACCAGGGCAGAGTGGCCCTGGTCCCAGAGGACACCTGGGCTGGACCAGCACCCTCACACCACATCTCTCGGTGCAGCCAGAAAGGATTGTAGTGTGCTGCTGACATCTGTCCCCTCCCTGGGTCTCCCCACAAGCACACTCTGCTGCCAAGCATTGTCCCTGGGCGGTGGGTGGGGTGGGTCTGTGGCGCAGGGCAGTACCCTGAGCTCAGGTCCAGCACAGCTTCTCCTCCAGGAGAGGACTCAGCAGGGCACACAGCCCTCCCACAGCCCTCCTCACCTCACAGCCAAGCCCTGGGTGGGCAGGAGGACCAGTGCCCAGCTCCAGCCCACACCTGCCTGAGGCTGGGGAGTCAGGGCAAAAGCACCCCTGGAGATGCTGGGGGTTGAACCCAGGACCTTCCACACGCGAAGCAGGCGCTCTGCCACTGAGCTACATCCCCTTGACACCGGCCAGCGGCAGAGACACCCTCCTCCCGTGACGTGTCTATGACAGCACAGCCCTGTTCTCCCCTGGGTGCCCAGGGACCCTCTGCAGAAAACAGCACTCGAATCCTCCTGAGATGGCAGAAGTTGGGACTGCATCTCCGCTGGGGTCTGATCCTGGCACAGGGCTGCACTGCAGAGCGCTGCCCCTTCAACGTCTCTGCAGGGCAAGGGGGCAGGAGAAGGCTCTTGCTGCGGGTGCTGCTCCCACGCTCGGGCCCACTCCAGCATGGGTCAATGAAGAGGAGAAAACCCCTTCCCCTGAGCCTCCTCTGCCACCCAGAGCAACACCCCTTTGGGCCACATCTGTCCCTAACTCCACAGCAGGAGCAGTGCAGCAGGGTGAGGGAAATGCGCTCCCTGGGTTGATGTGCCCCCAGGCTCTGATGGCATCCCAGGGCATGCCATGGAGGGGACATGGATGCAGACATCTTACACGCCCTCCTCCGGGCAACGGGCCTCCCCCTGCACCCCTCTGTTCCCAGCCTCCCTGGAGGTGAGTTGGACCACAGGCTTCCATCTCCACGGGGCTGGGGATGTGGGTCGGGCTCAGGGACCTTCCCGTTCCTCCAGCACTGGTGACTGTCCTGACAGCAAAGCAGTGCCCTGGACGGCCCTGGCTGGGGTCTCTGTGGCAGGGGGGGTGGGCATGTGCAGCTCTTAACTCAAAGGTGAGGGTTTGACCGCTGGAGTGGTTTAACCCGGCAGGGAGCCAAACACCACACAGCTGCTCGCTCACTCCTCGCCCCGCAGTGGGATGGGGGAAGAATCAGAAAATGAGTAAAATTCAGGGATTAAGAGAACAACAGTTTAATAGAACAGAAAAGGAACGGAAAATAATAATAATAACAATAATAACAATGAGAGAATATACAAAGTAAGTGATGCACAACGCAATTACTCACCACCCGCCAAGCAATGCCCAAACACCACTTATTTATATACCGAGCATGACGTCACATGGTATGGAATACCCCGTTGGCCAGCTGGGCCAGTTGTCCTGGCTATGCTTCCTCCCAGCCTCTTGTGCCCTTGGCAGAGCATGGGAAGCTGAAAAGTCCTTGACCAGCAGGGTACTTAGCAACCACTGAAAACATCAGTGTCTTATCAACGTTCTTCTCATACTAAATCCAAACCACAGCACTCGGAAGAAATTTAACTCCATGCCAGCTGAAACCAGGACAACCACACGCAGGGATGGTGTCCTCATGGTGGTACAGCTGGGGCAATTGTGTTGCCCAATGCCATAGATTTTTCCCTGCTGAGCCCCTGCCTAGCAGAGAGGGTTTAGGGGAATCAAAACCAGACCACAGTCACTGTGAACTTCTGGAGTCGTTGAGTGGAGTTAAGGGGATGCACTGCTCATCTCTTCTGCTTTGCATACATGGCCCCAAAGCCTATCCTCAGCAATGACTCTCCCGTTCTTGCTCCAGAAAGATCTAGAAGGACTCTTTTGGAGCAGTGATAATCCTGCAGGCACTACCCCCGCGGCCAAGCATTTTCAAGCTCGTGCTCAAAGCTGACAAGACAGTAACTTTGCTTGGACAGACAGTCTCTCCCTCTCCCCTCCTCGCACTTGCGCTCACTCACGACAAAAGCCAAACTTCTCTGGAGGTGCATCCCTGAGGAGCCGGCTATGAGGCACCAGAACCGCACAGGGTTAGAACATGCATGTTGCTGTGGGACTATAGCCCAGTATGTGCCATTCCTTGGCCTGACTGGGGAGAGGCTGAGACTGGAGACAGAGGGAGATGGCCTGGGTCACAACTGTCACTGTGTTCCTGATGGGCGAGCAAGGTTCTGTAACAGCAGGAGGCTGCAAGAGGGGAGCCCCGCAGCTTGTTGGAGCTCATGAGCAGGTCTTTCTTCCTCTGTGCAGGGACTGATGGCTGTGGGGGGCTGCGGCTGGTCTAGACAGTCCAGTCTGGTGGGTGAGTATATTTGGGCATGGCTTTGTCCTCTGTCCTTGGCACGTCAGAGGTCTTGCTGTGACAAGAGGGAGGGAGGATGCTGCCATTGGGGCCTCAGCTCCAGGGAGTGCGTCTCCCTGGGACTGGGGGGACAGTGGTCTCCCCGATGGGCAGTATGTTCTGGTCTGGGTACTGCCAGGTGAAGGTCCAGGCGAAGGATGTGTGTGAGGATGGGAGCTGTCTGCGCACCATCAAGAATGACAAAGAGGAGAGAGACAAGGTGTTTGCAGAGACCCCACAACGGAAAGATCCCAGTTGCTGTGGAGCAGGGAAGGAGCGACAGATGGAGACCACCCCAAAGAAGCACTGAATGTAGAGTCCTGCCCAGAGGGAGGCTGGGGACTCGTGGTGCAAGAGGAAGGCTCCTTCTAACCCGCAGATCTGCAGCTACAGTGCAGGGGCAGTGCTCTGGCAAGAGGTGAAGGAGCAAGGAGGGCCAGGGTAGGCTGGAAGAAGGCAGAGAGGCTCTGCAAAAAGCTAAGGGAGGAAACTCCTGCAGAAGCCCAGGGTTGAACCAGGGACCTTTAGATCTTCAGTCTAATGCTCTCCCAGCTGAGCTACTTAGGCCCTGTTCCAGCAGCCCTTGTCCCAGTTCCACCCCTGCCAGGCCACACGCTGACACACGTGAAGAGCATTCCTTGGGGAGGTTCCCAGGGAGAAGCTGCTCCCAGCCCTGGGCAGAGGGGACCTGGCCTCTCCCTGCCTCCATGGCCAGGTGGGCTCCAGATTTGGGTGGAGGCCAGCTTACACTGGCCATGCCAAAATGTGTGGGGGACTTTAGAACCAACACGACAGTGGCAAAGCAAGGGGGCAGGCCAAGCACGTGGAACTGCACAGGCTGAGGGTGGAAGAAGTGTGGGGCTGTTGGAAGACCTTATCTCCTTCCCCATGGAAGGCCTCCTCCCCACCCTTTTTGCCCCAGCTCAACTTCCCTCCTTTGTTCCCAGCTTTTCTACCTCCTCCCCCTTGAGCAGCGCTAGCAGATGGGGAATGGGGGTTGTAGTCAGGCCATAACAGTTCCTCTCTGCTGCTCCTTCCTTCTCACACTTTTCCCATGGGGTCCCTCCTACAAGCTACAGTCCTTCGAGATGAACCTGCTCCACTGTGGGCTCTCCACAGGCCACAGTTCTTCCAGGAATTATTCAATTTCTCTGGTGTTGGCTCCTCCATGGACTGCGGGGATTACCTTCTCCACTGTGGTCTTCTCCATGGGCTGCAGGAAAAGACCTGCTCTGCTGGGGTATTCTCCATGGGCTGCAGGGGAATATGTGCTCTGGTGCCTGGACCCCCTCCTGCCCCTCCTTCTTCACCGACCACGGTACTTGCAGGGCTGTTACTCACACTTTTTTTTTCCCCTAACTGCTATCCCAGTCTGGCGATTGTTCCCTTTCTTAAATACTTTGTCACAGATGTTCCACCCGCTTTGTTGATGGGCTCAGTTTTGGCCAGCGGTGGGTCCATACTGAAGCTGGCTGGAACCAGCCCTGTTCCGGCACGGAGGCAGCCCTTGGTCTTATCTCACAGAGGCCACACATGCAGCCCCCTCACTACCAAAACCTGGACATGGACACCAATACGCCGTGTAAATCTTTGCCTCGCTAAATGACATCCCCTGCTCTTCCCTCATCAAGAAGTCCAACCTAGTTGCTGGGAAGGAAGAGAGAGAAACAGAGAAGGCCTTGATGCTGTGAAAGCACTGTCCAGCCAATAGCTACAACATACCAATGTGATGTGGTCACAGTGTGACCACACCAACACCGTGTTGGTCACAAATCCCAACCATAGCACCTATGGTCTGTGAGAGCTGCAGAAAATTAACTCTGCAGAAAATTAACTCCATCTCAGCCAAAACCAGTGCAATGTACCTGGAAATATTTTCCAGGATTGGGTGCTCTATCACCTTCCCAGGGATCGAGGAGAGGCTGACTGGCCTGTAGTTCCCCAGGTCCTCCTTCTTGCCCTTCTTGAAAATAGGAGTGACATTTGATTTCTTCCAGCCTTCAGGCACTTCCCCCAGTTTCAATGATTGATAAAAGATTATTGAGAGTGTCCTCACAAGGACATCTGCCAGCTCCCTCAGCACTCATGGGTGCATCGCACCAGGGCCCATGGACTTATGTATATCCAGGTCACGTAAGCACTCCCTGACCTGATCCTCTTCCACCAGGAGTATGTCTGCTGAGCTCCAGATTTGCCCCCCTCATCTCCGGCACCTGGTATTCCTGAAGGCCGGTCTTGCTAATAAAAGAGGAGGTGAAGGCGGCATTCAGTGCCTCAGCCTTTTCCATTCCTGTGTCACCAGGACCCCTGCCTCATTCAAGTTTTCCCTGGTCTTCCTTTTCTCACCTGTATCATTACAGAAAACCTCCTGTTGCCGTCAACATGCCAGAATCAATTCCACTTGGGCTTCCACTTTCCCAATGGCATCTCTGCATGCTTGGACAGTGTCTCTGCATTCCTCACAGGTTACCCATCCCTGCTTCCACCCTCTCTACTCTTTTTTCATGTTTGAGTTTTGCCGGGAGGTCCTTGTTCATCCATGCAGGCCTCATGGCATTTTTGCCTGACCACTTCTGGCACCTCCAATGATACCACGTGTTTGTGTCTGAGCAGCTCACTTGTGGCCTCCATATCCATTAACTAGCACGGGAGCTGAGACAAGGAGCTCACATGCAGGTGTCTATTTTCATAGAATTATTGAATCATAGAATCATAGAATCGTAGAATCATAGAATCATAAAATGTTTTGGGTTGGAAGGGACCTTTAAACGTCACCTAGTCCAACCCCCCTGCAATAAGCAGGGATATCTTCAACTAGATCAGGTTGTTCAAAGCCCTGTCCAACCTGACCTTGAATGTTTCCAGGGATGGGGCATCTACCACCTCTCTGGGCAACCTGTGCCAGTGTTTCACCACTGTTGTGGTTTAACCTGGCAGGCAGACAAACACCACGCAGCCGCTCGCTCACTCCCCACCCCCGCAGGGGAACGGGGAGAGAATCGGAATGGTAAGAGTGAGAAAAACTCGTGGGTTGAGATGAAGACTGTTTAATAGAACAGAAAAGGGAAAATAATAATGATAATGATAGAATATACAAAATGAGTGAGGCACAATGCAATTGCTCACCACCTGCGCTGACCGATAACCAAGTAGCGATCGGTACTTCCTGGATCACGCCTACCGTTCATATACTGAGCATGACGTCACATGGTATGGAATACCCCGTTGGCCAGCTGGGCTGGCTGTTCTGGCTGTGTTCCCTCTTCCCAGTCTAGCTTGGTAGCAGAGGGTAGTTGTCCTTGACAAGATACTTAGCAACAACTGAAAACATCAGTGTCTTATCAACATTCTCCTCATACTGAATCCAAAACACAGCACTAGGAAGAAATTTAACTCTATCCTAGCTGAAACCAGAAGTGCATCAGCCCAGCTGAAGTGCATCTATACCAATGCAGGCAGCATGGGCGGCAAACAGGAGGAGCTGGAAGCCATTGTGCAGCGGGGTAGCTATGACTTAGTCGCCATCACGGAAACATGGTGGGATGAGTCTCACGACTGGAGTGCTGCAATGGACGGCTATAAGCTTTTCAGAAGGGACAGGCGAGGAAGGAGAGGCGGTGGGGTAGCCCTGTATGTTAGGGAATGCTTCGACTGTCTAGAGCTCGATGGTAGTGATGACGAGGTCGAGTGCTTGTGGGTAAGGATGAGGGGGAAGGCCAACAAGGCAGATATCCTGCTGGGGGTCTGTTATAGACCACCTAGCCAGGAAGAGGAGGCAGACAAAATATTCTCCCAGAGGCTGGCAGAAGTCTCCCAGTCGCTAGCCCTTGTTCTCGTGGGGGACTTCAACTTTCCGGATGTCTGCTGGAAATACCACACGGCAGAGAGGAAACAGTCGAGGAGGTTCCTGGAGTGTGTGGAGGATAACTTCCTGACGCAGCTGGTAAGCGAGCCTACCAGGGGAGATGCCTCGCTTGACCTGCTGTTCACAAACAGAGAAGGGCTGGTGGGAGATGTGGTTGTCGGAGGCCGGCTTGGGCTTAGCGACCATGAAATGGTAGAATTTTTGATACTTGGTGAAGTAAAGAGGGGGGCCAGCAAAACCGCTACCATGGACTTCCGGCGGGCCGACTTTGGCCTGCTCAGGACATTGGTCGAGAGGGTCCCTTGGGAGACAGTCCTGAAGGGCAAAGGGGTCCAGGAAGGCTGGACGTTCTTCAAGAAGGAAGTCTTAAAGGCGCAGGAGCGGGCTGTCCCCATGTGTCGAAAGAAGAACGGGCGGGGAAGGTGACCGGCCTGGCTGAACAGGGAGCTCTGGCTGGGACTCAGGGAAAAAAGGAGATTTTATCACTTGTGGAGGAAGGGTCAGGCAACTCAGGAAGAGTACAGGGATCACGTTAGGTCGTGCAGAGAGGAAATTAGAAAGGCAAAAGCCCGGCTAGAACTCAACCTGGCCACTGTCGTGAGAGACAACAAAAAATGCTTTTATAAGTATGTTAATGACAAAAGGAGAGTCAAGGAGAATCTCCATCCTCTATTGGATGTGGGGGGGAACGTTGCCACCAAGGACGAGGAAAAGGCTGAGGTACTCAACGCCTTCTTTGCCTCAGTCTTTAGTAGTCAGAGTGGTTATCCTCAGGGTACTCAGCCCCCTGAGCTGGAAGACATGGACGACGAGCAGGATAAACCCCCCATAATTCAAGAGGATGAAGTTAATGACCTGCTATGCCACCTGGACGTTCACAAGTCTATGGGGCCGGATGGGATCCACCCGAGGGTACTGAGGGAGCTGGCGGAGGAGCTTGCCGAGCCGCTCTCCATCATTTACCAGCAGTCCTGGTTAACTGGGGACGTCCCGGACGACTGGAGGCTCGCCAATGTGACTCCCATCTACAAGAAGGGCCGGAGGGAGGATCCGGGGAACTACAGACCGGTCAGCCTGACCTCGGTGCCGGGGAAGATCATGGAGCGGTTCATTTTGAGGGCGCTCACGAGCCATGTGCGGGACAACCAGGGGATCAGGCCCAGCCAGCCCGGGTTCATGGAAGGCAGGTCCCGCTTGACCAACCTGATCTCCTTCTATGACCAGGTGACCCGCCTAGTGGATGAGGGAAAGGCAGTGGATGTGGTCTACCTGGACTTCAGTAAGGCCTTTGACACTGTCTCCCACAGCATTCTCCTAGAGAAGCTGGCGGCTCACGGCCTAGACAGGTCCACTCGTCGCTGGGTAAAAAACTGGCTGGACGGCCGAGCCCAGAGAGTTGTGGTGAACGGCTGCCCAGGGAAGTGGTGGAGTCACCATCCCTGGAGGTATTTAAAAGACGTGTAGATGAGGCCCTTAGGGACATGGTGTAGTGGGCATGGTGGTGTTGGGTTGACGGTTGGACACGATGCTCTTAGAGGTCTTTTCCAACCTGTATGATTCTATGATTCTATGATTCTAGTATCCACCCCTTATGCTATACCATTTACGTCATGCCTAGGTTTCACAATTTCCAATACATTCTAATTAATCACCATCACCTTTCTTGTCTTTATATTTACATATACACACAGATATCATTCCCTTAGTCTATGGGCCATCCCTCTAAAATATCCATTGAGTTCATTTAGTCCATGACTTCGGGCTCCATCTGTCATAACAGTCTTTCAGGGCAGGAGAGATGGTGTGTGGTGTTGGACTGTTGCATCCTGAAGCCAGTTCTCATTTTAGTATTGCTGCACTCGTCCAGTTCTATCATTGTTGCACTTTGCTCGGTTTCATCGGAGTTAGTTCATTCTTCATTAATCTGGGTGTTTTTCACTGCTATACCATTGGTAGCAACCATAGAAATAATGATATACAATATCATATAACAATTGACATCATAAAATTCAGTTCATTGGCTATTTTCACCCAAAACCAAATCCCCTTGAGGTACACACTGGACTTGCCCATCCTTTCGCATCACCCACCAAGTGCACGCAGGTCCCTGAGCAAAAGCAATCCCATGGATGGGTTTTCCCTTGCCAGAGGCAGGAGTAACCCAGACTGTCTTCCCCAGCATATTTCTTATGTGCACAACAGGGACTTTATCCCCCTCTACAGTACGTAAGGGTTTTGATTGGGCAGGGCCAGCTCGAGTGACAGATCCCCTGGTGTTGACTAACCAGGTGGCCTTTGCTAAATGTGTGTCCCAATGCTTGAATGTCCCACCACCCATTGCCCTCAGTGTTGTCTTTAGCAGCCCGTTGTATCGTTCGATTTTCCCAGAGGCTGGTGCATGGTAGGGGATGTGATAGACCCACTCAATACCGTGCTCTTTGGCCCAGGTGTCTATGAGGGTGTTTCGGAAGTGAGTCCCGTTGTCTGACTCAATTCTTTCTGGGCTGCCATGTTGCCATAGGACTTGTTTTTCAATGCCCAGGGTGGTGTTCCGGGCAGTGGCATGAGGCACAGGGTATGTTTCCAGCCATCTGGTGGTTGCTTCCACCATGCTGAGCACATAGCGCTTGCCGTGGTGGGTTTGTGGGAGTGTGATATAATCAATCTGCCAGGCCTCCCCATATTTATATTTCAACCATTGTCCTCCATACCAAAGAGGCTTTACTCGCTTGGCTTGTTTGATTGCAGCGCATGTTTCACATTCATGGACAACCTGTGCAATAGCGTCCATGGTTAAGTCCACCCCTCGATCACGAGCCCATCTGTATGTTGCATCTCTTCCTTGATGGCCTGAGGCATCATGGGCCCACCGAGCTATAAATAATTCACCCTTATGTTGCCAGTCCAGATCCACCTGAACCACTTCAATCTTAGCAGCCTGGTCCACCTGGTGATTGCTTTGATGTTCCTCAGTGGCCCGACTCTTGGGTACGTGAGCATCTACGTGACGTACTTTTACAACCAGGTTCTCTACTCGGGCAGCAATATCTTGCCACAACGCGGCAGCCCAGATGGGTTTACCTCTGCGCTGCCAGTTGTTCTGCTTCCACTGCTGCAACCACCCCCACAGGGCATTTGCCACCATCCATGAGTCAGTATAGAGATAAAGTACTGGCCATTTTTCTCGTTCGGCAATGTCCAAGGCCAGCTGGATGGCTTTCACCTCTGCAAACTGGCTCGATTCACCTTCTCCTTCAGCACTTTCTGCAACTTGGCGTATAGGACTCCACACAGCAGCTTTCCACCTCCGATGCTTCCCCACAAGGTGACAGTACCCATCAGTGAACAGGGCATATTGCTTCTCGTTTTCTGGTAGTTTATTATACAGTGGGGCTTCTTCAGCACGTGTCACCTCCTCCTCTGGGGCTATTCCAAAATCTTTGCCTTCTGGCCAGTTCGTGATCACCTCCAAGATTCCTGGGCGACTGGGGTTTCCTATTCGGGCTCGTTGTGTGATCAGTGCCACCCACTTACTCCACGTAGCATCGATTGCATGATGTGTAGAGGGGACCCTCCCTTTGAACATCCAGCCCAGCACCGGCAGTCGGGGTGCCAGGAGGAGCTGTGCTTCAGTACCAACCACTTCCGAAGCAGCTCCAACCCCTTCATATGCTGCCAATATCTCCTTCTCAGTTGGAGTGTAGCGGGCCTCGGATCCTCTGTATCCCCGACTCCAGAACCCTAAGGGTCGACCTCGAGTCTCCCCTGGTGCTTTCTGCCAGAGGCTCCAGGTAGGGCCATTCTCCCCGGCTGCGGTGTAGAGCACATTCTTCACATCTTGTCCTGCCCGGACTGGCACAAGGGCTACTGCATGAACTATCTCCTGTTTAATTTGTTCAAAGGCTTGTTGTTGCTCAGGGCCCCATTTGAAGTCGTTCTTCTTCCCGGTCACGTGATAGAGAGGGCTTACAATCAGGCTGTAATCTGGAATATGCATTCTCCAAAAGCCCACAACGCCTAAGAAAGCTTGTATTTCCCTTTTGCTAGTTGGTGGGGACATGGCTATTATTTTGTTGATCACATCCATTGGGATCTGACGACGTCCATCTTGCCATTTTATTCCTAAAAACGGGATCTCCTGTGCAGGTCCCTTGACCTTACTTTGTTTTATGGCAAAACCGGCTTTCAGAAGGATTTGAATTATTCTCTCCCCTTTCTCAAAAACTTGTTCTGCTGTGTTGCCCTACACGATGATGTCATCAATGTATTGCAGGTGTTCCGGAGCCTCACCCTGTTCCAGTGCGGTGTGGATCAGTCCATGGCAAATGGTAGGGCTGTGTTTCCACCCCTGGGGCAGGCGGTTCCAGGTGTACTGGACACCCCTCCAAGTGAAAGCAAACTGTGGCCTGCACTCTGCTGCCAAAGGGATGGAGAAGAAGGCATTAGCGATGTCAATTGTGGCGTACCACTTGGCTGCCTTTGACTCCAGTTCGTATTGAAGTTCTAGCATGTCCGGCACGGCAGCACTCAGTGGCGGCGTGACTTCGTTCAGGCCACGGTAGTCTACTGTTAGTCTCCAATCTCCATTAGACTTTCGCACTGGCCATATGGGACTATTGAAGGGTGAGCGAGTCTTGCTGATCACTCCTTGGCTCTCCAGTCGACGAATCAGCTCATGGATGGGGATCAGGGAATCTCGGTTGGTGCGGTATTGTCGCCGATGCACTGTTGTGGTAGCGATTGGTACCTGTTGTTCTTCAACCCTCAGGAACACGAAAAGAGGGAGGGCAAGCAGCAGTGCCTCATCGGGGCGGGCGGAGCAGCGAGTCTCGGGGGCGGCTACAGACACGGTGGCTACTCAAAGCCCCACGTTGGGCGCCAAAAAGGACTGTCGTGGTTCAACCTGGCAGGCAGCCAAATACCACGCAGCCGCTCACTCACTCCCCCCGCCCCCCCCAGTGGGACGGGGAGAGAATCGGAAGGGTAAGAGTGAGAAAAACTTGTGGGTTAAGATAAAGACAGTTTAATAGAACAGAAAAGGGAGAATAATGATAATAAATAATAATAGAATATACAAAATGAGTGAGGCACAATGCAGTTGCTCACCACCCGCGCTGACCGATAACCAAGTAGCGATCGGTTCTTCCTGGATCACGCCTACCGTTCGTATACTGAGCATGACGTCACATGGTATGGAATACCCCATTGGCCAGCTGGGCTGGCTGTCCTGATTATGTTCCCTCCCATCTCGTGTACCTAGCTCAGTCAGTAGGCACGGGAGCTGTCCTTGGACTAGGAGGGCACTTAGCAACAACTGAAAACATCAGTGTGTTATCAACATTCTCCTCGTACTAAATCCAAAACACAGCACTAGGAAGAAATTTAACCCTATCCCAACCGAAACTAGGACAGTGATGAAATTCCCATCAGGCACAATGGAGCTCATCATTGATGCTAAACTATGGCGAGGAAGGACGAGTCTCAGTTCTTCACCCATCTCAGCCGCAGCAGTTGAAGGGATGAGGATGACCTTGTCTGCGGCTTCTGCTCTCCGTCACTGAGCGTGGGGAGTGGTGAGGGCAGGCAGAAATCCGGCAAGAGAGGTTGTGGTGTCAGCTGCCAGGTGACCTTGGGGAGAGCACGGGATCCTCACGGAAATGCACTATGACATCTGGAGCCTGGGTGATATAATCTGTGCTATTGCATCACCGGGCTGATGCGGGGCTGGGGATGTCCAGCCTGCAGGGCCAGACCTTCATGAGATCTGCTTGTCCTGTCTCAATGTGTATTTTCAGAGTGCCCGCGAGACAGAGTTTGAACGTCAGCAGAGACCGAGGGAGCTTTCAAAAACGCCTGGTTTTTGCACTGTCCTTGCACTCAGTGACAGAGGTGACAAGTGACGAGCAGTCGCAGAGGACAGCTGGGCGGCAGAGGGTTCGCCTGCTGAGTCTTTTGAGGAGACAGGCAACCCACAAACTGAAGTGAGGGAGGAAGGGAACCCCGCGTTTTTGAAGAAGGAATGAGCACAGTAGTGCTGGTGCTGGGAGAGACTTTTCTGCAGGTGCTGGGTTGTGGAGAGCTGGTGCGCGGCAGCCAGAGAGAGATCGCTGCAGGGTTGAGAGCAGCTGAGCCCAGCTGAGCAGCGAGCCCAGCTGGAAGCTCCACAGCAGCATCCACTGGCAGTGTTGGAGGATCTGAAATGGGGATTTGCTGAGCCCAGAAATTAGAAGAAGGGAGAATCGGCGTAAAAGAGGTAGTGGCAAAAGAGCTTAAAGGAAAAGTCCTGAATCAGCAGGGAGTGGTGCTTCGCTCGTAGAGAAGGTTGTGAAATATTTCAGGAGAAACATGAGCAGCAGCTACCAGTAGTTTGTGAATAAGGAGGACAGGCCAGGAGTCAAAATGAAAATGCCTGAACACATTGATCTGAAAATCGTCTGCCACTCTGGCAGAGTTTCACATGCATGCCATCCCATGCTGTAAAAATAACGTGGCTTTTGGGGAAAAGGAGGAAAAAAACCGCACCAAACCTAAACCAGGTCTTTTTTTTTCAGACCAAACCTGCTGCCTGCCACACAAACCTCTCACTTGTGCTCTGGTTTTCCCTGTTGAAAGGCTTTGCTTACGCGGTTCTCTTACCCTCCTGCAACAACCACCTCTCCAGGACTAAAGCACTCCTCCTCTCATTTTACCGTCTCCCTCCTCTCCAAAAGCCTTGGCTTATCACAGGCGGGATGTTTCCTTTGGCCTTGCCCGCGTATCTGTTAGGAACTCCTTTGTCCTGGATTGACTTGGGTCTGGATCTGCAAATGGCCTCTCCTGTCCTGTGCTCCAGCCGTACCAAACCGCTAACAAAGTCCTACCGTAGCTGGAGGAGGAGCCTTTTTCCCAAGCTTGGGGAAGACTGTGCAGTGCAGGTGAGTAGGAAAGGAGGCAGCAGCGACTTTGGTTCTAGTTTCTGCTCCTCTGGTAAGATGGGGCAGTTCCCAACGCTGCTCTCACCTGGGCTGCAGAGGGAAGGGCCTGGGGGGAGCCTGGACTTGGATGATTTGCGATGGCAAACCGAACATTTCCACTTGAGCACTCCAACTACAACGTCACGATCCCAAGCCTGTAAGATTTGGAAAGACTTAGTTGAGAAAATAATGAGCCCAAATGAACAGTAGCTCCACGGTCTGAGCACAGCACTACGCTGTAAGCTTTACTGACTGAACCTCCACTTTTCTACACAAATGCTAGTGATCTCCATAGAAAGAAAGCTGGTTTCGCCAGTTCTCCTCCAAAGCCCTCACATTGGTAAATCCAAACGAACAGGAAGACCCTTCTGCAGATAGCCAGAGCAAGCAGAAAGGCAATCCTTTGTTAAATCCATCTGGAAACCCATTCCAGCAGAAAACAGAATCCTTACCGGACTGTTAGCAAAACTCCCCACATCTCCAGGTCAGAGGGACATCAGCAACATATCCGCACAGTCAACCCAACACCACCATGGCCACTACACCATGTCCCTAAGCGCCTCATCTACACGTCTTTTAAATACCTCCAGGGATGGTGACTCTACCACTTCCCTGGGCAGCCTGTTCCAAGGCCTGACCACTCTTTCAGTAAAGAAAGTTCTCCTAATGCCCAGTCTAAACCTCCCTTGGTGCAACTTGGGGCCATTTCCTCTCGTCCTATCGCTTGTTCCTTGGGAGAAGAGACCGACCCCCACCTCGCTACAACCTCCTTTCAGGTAGTTGTAGAGCGCGATGAGGTCTCCCCTCAGCCTCCTCTTCTCCAGACTAAACAACCTCAGTTCCCTCAGTCACTCCTCATCGGACTTGTGCTCCAGGCCCTTCACCAGCTTCGTTGTCCTTCTCTGGACACGCTCCAGCACCTCCATGTCCTCCTTGTAGTGAGGGGCCCTGAACACAGGATTCGAGGTGTGGCCTCACCAGTGCCCAGTACAGGGACACGATCACCTCCCTACTCCTGCTGGCCACACTAGTTCTGATACAGGCCAGGATGCCGTTGGCCTTCTTGGCCACCTGGGCACACTGCCGGCTCATGTTCAGCCGGCTGTCAACCAGCACCCCCAGGTCCTTTTCCTCCAGGCAGCTTTCCAGCCATTCTTCCCCAAGCCTGTAGCGTTGCCTGGGGTTGTTGTGACCCAAGTGCAGGACCCGGCACTTGGCCTTGTTGAACCTCATACATTGGCCTCGGCCCATCGATCCAGCCTGTCCAGGTCCCTCTGCAGAGCCTTCCTACCCTCCAGCAGATCAACACTCCCGCCCAACTTGGTGTCGTCTGCAAACTTACTGAGGGAGCACTCGATCCCCTTGTCCAGATCGTTGATAAAGATATTGAACAGGACCGGTCCCAGTACTGAGCCCTGGGGAACACCGCTCATGACCGGCTGCCAACTGGATTTAACTCCATTGACCACAACTCTCTGGGCTCGGCCGTCCAGCCAGTTTTTTACCCAGCGAAGAGTGGACCTGTCTAGGCCGTGAGCCGCCAGCTTCTCTAGGAGAATGCTGTGGGAGACAGTGTCAAAGGCCTTACTGAAGTCCAGGTAGACCACATCCACAGCCTTTCCCTCATCCACTACGCGGGTCACCTGGTCATAGAAGGAGATCAGGTTGGTCAAGCAGGACCTGCCTTCCATGAACCCAGGCTGGCTGGGCCTGATCCCCTGGTTGTCCCGCACATGGCTCGTGAGCACCCTCAAAGCGAACCGCTCCATGATCTTCCCCGGCACCGAGGTCAGGCTGACCGGCCTGTAGTTCCCCGGATCCTCCTTCCGGCCCTTCTTATAGATCGGCGTCACATTGGCGAGCCTCCAGTCGTCCGGGACCTCCCCAGTTAACCAGGACTGCTGGTAAATGATGGAGAGCGGCTCGGCAAGCTCCTCCGCCAGCTCCCTCAGTACCCTCGGGTGGATCCCATCCGGCCCCATAGACTTGTGAACGTCCAGGTGGCGTAGCAGGTTGTTAACTGCTTCCTCTTGGATTATGGGGTGTTCATCCTGCTCGCCATCCCTGTCTTCCAGCTCAGGGGGCTGAGTACCCTGAGGATAACCACTCTGACTATTAAAGACTGAGGCAAACGCGGCATTAAGTACCTCAGCCTTATCCTTGTCCTTGGTGGCAACGTTCCCCCCCACATCCAATAGAGGATGGAGATTCTCCTTGACTCTCCTTTTGTCATTAATATACTTGTAAAAGCACTTTTTGTTGGTTGTTTCTCACGACAGTGGCCAGGTTGAGTTCTAGCTGGGCTTTTGCCTTTCTAATTTCCTCTCTGCACGACCTAACGCGATCCCTGTACTCTTCTTGAGTTGCCTGCCCCTTCTTCCAAAGGTGGTAAACTCTCCTTTTTTTCCTGAGTCCCAGCCAGAGCTCCCCGTTCAGAGCTTCCCTGTATGTTAGGGAATGCTTTGACTGTCCAGAGCCAATGGTAGTGATGACGAGGTCGAGTGCTTGTGGGTAAGGATGAGGGGGAAGGCCAACAAGGCAGATGTCCTGCTGGGAGTCTGTTATAGACCACCTAACCAGGACAAGGAGGCAGACGAAATATTCTACCAGAGGCTGGCAGAAGTCTCACAGTCGCTAGCCCTTGTTCTCGTGGGGGACTTCAACTTTCCCGCCCGTTCTTCTTACTGCACGTGGAGACAGCCCACTCCTGCGCCTTTAAGACTTCCTTCTTGAAGAATGTCCAGCGTTCCTGGACCCCTTTGCCCTTCAGAACTGTCTCCCAAGGGACCCTCTCGACCAGTGTCCTGAGCAGGCCAAAGTCCGCCCTCCGGAAGTCCATGGGAGCGGTTTTGCTGGCCCCCCTCCTTACTTCACCAAGTATCGAGAATTCTACCATTTCATGGTCGCTAAGCCCAAGCCAGCCTCCGACCACCACATCTCCCACCATTCCTTCTCTGTTTGTGAACAGCAGGTCAAGCGAGGCATCTCCCCTGGTGGGCTCGCTTACCAGCTGCGTCAGGAAGTTATCCTCCACACACTCCAGGAACCTCCTCGACTGTTTCCTCTCTGCCGTGTGGTATTTCCAGCAGACGTCCGGAAAGTTGAAGTCCCCCACGTCCGTCGCCAGCAGGCCCGGTGCCGTGTAAACCTCCCCGTGGTCAAAGAACCCAAAATTCTGCCGATGGCACCAGCCCCTGAGCCACATGTTGATCCGATGAGTTTTCCTGTTCCCGTCAGTATTCCTCCCTGCCACCAAAGAGATTGAGGAAAACACCACCTGTGCTCCCGATCCTCCCACCAGTCGCCCCAGTGCCCTGAAGTCCCTTTTGATCCCTTCGGGACTTCTCTCTGCACCCTCCTGACTGCCAGCCTGTATAACCAGTAGCGGGTAGTAATCGGAGGCCTGCACGAGACTGGGGAGCTTCCTAGTAACGTCCTTCACCCGGGCCCCAGGGAGGCAGCAGACTTCCCTGTGGGATGGGTCTGGCCGGCAAATTGGGCCCTCGGTCCCCCTCAGGAGGGAATCACCTACGACAATTACCCTCCTTTTTTTCTTAGCGGAGGCAGTCATAATTTGTGGGGCTGACTGCCTCGCCTCAGGCAACCCCCTGGATGGGCCTTCATCTGCGTCCTCGTTTGTCTGGCCCTCAAGTTCCAGGGCCCTGTATCTGTTCTATAAGGGCAACTGGGAAGATTGGGGTGAGGGAGGCCGGGCGGGGGTTCGCCTGGCGCCCCGAGCAGGGACCTGTGTCCATTCCCCCCGTCTCCTGGGTCCCCTCCCTCTGCCTGGTGGCAAGAGGCCAGGGGATCCTCTGCTTCTTGTGGAGCCTCCATGTGCTGTCCTTGCCTCAGGGACGGCAGGGTGCGGCTCCACCAATCCATCTCCCTCTCACACTCCCTGATACTCCTTAACCTCTCCACTCCTCCTTCAGCTCTGCCACCAGGCTGAGCAGATCATCCACCTGGTCACAGCGCACACAGGCGTCGTCTCTGCTGCCCTCCTGTACCAGGGACAGGCTCAGGCACTCCCTGCAGCCGGAGACCTGGACAGATGTGTGTTTGCGTGGGGGTCGGGCTGGGTCGCCACGTTTCTCCTGGCGATGGCTTTCGGCCGAGTGGATACCATGGCCAGGTCCTCTTCTGGGAGGGCGATGACCACGAGTTGAGCGAGCCTCTGGAGGCTGGAGGGGGGCTGCGCCCTGCCCGCTCGCCTTCCCCGCATGCCCTGCCGGCGCGAACTGCCGCCCAAACTGCCGCGCCCCGCCCTGCTGACGCACCACGCCCTGTTTGCCCGCCCTGTTCACTGAGCTCCGCGTCGCTCGCACATCCTCCGCGCTGCTCTTGTATCCAAGGGGGTTTGGCCGCCGTCCCGCCTGTCCCCGCCCGCGCTGAGTCAGAGCCGCCGCTCGTCAGGAGCTCGCTCCTCCGGCTCGGGGGAGCGGGGGGGCTGGGGCTCCCTCTCGCTCCCTGCGCTTTTGCCTTCGCGGTTTTTGCTGCGGTTTTGCCGCTTTAGGAAGGGTTCCCTGGCGCGATCCTCCGCTCCGGAGTCCTTCGCCTTGGTGGCGAAGTTGTAGTGAATGGGGCTACATCTGGCTGGTGACCGGTCACCAGCGGTGTTCCTCAGGGCTCAATTCTAGGGCCAGTTCTGTTCAATATTTTTATCAATGATCTGGATGCAGGAGTTGAATGCACCATTAGCAAGTTTGCTGATGATGCCAAACTGGGAGGTGCGTTGACTCTCTTGAGGGACAAGATGCCTTGCAGAGGGATCTAGATAGATTGGACATTGGGCAATGATTAATGGGATGAAATTTAACAAGTCCAAATGCCGGATTCTGCACCTGAGACGGAATAACGCCAGGCAAAGTATAAATTGGGAAAGGAGTGGCTGGAGAGCAGCCCTGCAGGAAGGGATCTGGGGGTGCTGGTCGACAGCAGGCTCAACAGGAGTCAGCAGTGTGCCCTGGCAGCCCAGAGGGCAAACTGCACCCTGGGGTGCATTAAACACAGTAGAACCAGCCAGTCAAGAGGTGATCCTACCGCTGTATTTAGTGCTGGTGCGGCCTCACCTTGAGCACTGTGTGCAGTTCTGGGCCCCACAATTTAAGAAGGATCTGAAGGTACCTGAATGCGTCCAGAAGAGGGCAACAAAGCTGGTGAAAGGGCTGGAAGGAATGTCCTATGAGGAGCGGCTGAGGACTCTGGGTCTGCCTAGTTTGGAGAAAAGGAGGCTGAGAGGCAACTTTACTTTTCATTCAGGCTGCAGACACCCATCTTGCTTTCCCATCTAGCTCTCACCCTGGAATTTCTCTGCCTTCACTGATGTCTCTCCACCTTCGCTGGTTGTACCTTGAAATACAAAGCCATGTGATGATCCAGACTCCCTCCGGGTGACCTCTTGCACCACAACATGACCCTTTGATTAACATTTCTTTTTCCTCACCTGCAGTCTGAACCTTCCAAGCTGCAATCTGTGGAGGTTTTCTTCTCTTCCCACTACAAAGAAAAGCTCCATCATCTCTGAAACCACCCTTCAACCAGTTGCTGGCTACGCCTGTTGTGCCCTGAGCCTCCACTTCACCAGTCTAAAGAATTCCAGGATCCTCAGCCTACACAGGCTCCAAACTTCCTCCTGGCAGATCGCCTCTGGAGCCTCTACAGTTCCTCCCCATTCCTCCAGATCAGGGAGCCCCAAAGCCAGACACCGATAATCCAGATGTGGCCACAGTGGCCACAGTGTCTCAGCAGTGCTGAGACAAGGGGAATGATAACTCTGTTGTCTGGGTGGCCACGCACCCCATAATGCAGCCCCACAGCAGCTGGCCTCACATGGTGAGCGTGCACCACTGGCTCATATGGCATCCCTCCCAATGCCCAGGCCCTTCTCCTCGGGGTAAGTCCTGAGCTGTTCAGGTCCCAACCTGCCCTCTCGTATGGGGTTACTCTGCCCCCAGTAAAGGACTGACCACTTCTACTTGTAAAACTTCATGAGGTTTCTATTGCCAAATCCCAGAGTTTTTCAAGGTGCCCCAGGAGTGAAGCACCATTGGACCAGCTTTTAATATGTGCACGCAGATGGCTCATGCTGACATGGGGTGCCTCTGACAAGATAACAGCATGAGAAATTGCAGGACGCTGCAGATAATAAAAGGAGGCACTCATTCAATGATATTGCTGGCCAAGGTCGGAATTTCTATGGTGACAAGCTCAGAAACACCAAATGAGCATACAAAGGAAGTAAAACAAGGGCCAGGGAGGAAAGGGAAAAGAGGGGTGGGCTGTTTGCCTGGGAGCATACAAGGATGGTCAAGGGGAAGAAATTGTGGGCAGGGAAAAAAGGGAAAAAGAAAAGAAAAGGTGGAGAATAGGCATTAATCAGGGCTGCTTTGGGGGACCTGCCAAGCAGCCCTGCATCTGAGCAACAATGCCTGGAGTGGGACAAGAAAGCCACCGATCATCTGACCAAACTTTCTGTTTGGCTTCAATGGTCACCGGGAACCTGCGTGATTTCCCTTCCATCATGAAGGCAAGATCCATGGTGGATGGAAATGCAGAATCCTTCATGCTGGAAGGGAGGTCAGGAGGTCTCTAGGCCAACCTCCTGCTCACAGCAGGGTCAGCTATGGAGTCAGAGCAAGCTGCTCAGGGCTTTATTCATCTTGGGCATGAAAAGCTGCAGGGATGGAGATGACACAAGCTCGCTGGGAAATCTGCTCCAGTGCTTGACTGTCTTGATGGGGAGAAAGTTTTTCCTCACTTGTTTCAGCCCGCTGGCCCTCATCCTCTCATCGTGCACAACAGGGAAGAGCCTGGCTGCATTTTCTTGCTGATACCCAAGAAGATATGGGAAGGTTGTTAATAGGTCTCCCCAAAGCCTTGTCCTCTCCTGGCTTTACGCCTTTGCAGCAAAGACGGCCAACGGCATCCTGGGCTGCGTTAGGAAGAGCACTGCCAGAGGGTTGGTGGAGGTGATCCCTCCTCTCTACTCAGCCCTGCTACAATTTGTCTTGCTCACTTCCCTCGCCGTTTTCTACTCTACCACCTTCTCCCATACTTCAGCCAAAGTCACCCTCCACATCTTCCACCAGTCCTGCCTTGTCTTTTTGTTAAAAACAAGTCCAGGAGAGCATGGCCCCATGTCAGGTCAGGGATCACCGTCTACCTTCCCTTCAACAGAGGCCCTCAAGTAAAGGTCCATGGTCTTCAAATTTTTCAGTGATTACCAGGGCCTAAAACTGTGTCCGTTCCTCTATTTGTCTGAAGGAGATGTCATCCTCCTTCTAACCTTCACCAGGAGGTTCGGTGATCCTGAGCAGAAGACCATTGTGCACGGAGGAGTTAGCGATCCACGTAACAGTAAACCTGCACAGGCCTAGGCCTGTGCTGTGCTGGACTGTGCTCCGTGGACAGCTTGGCCTTCAGGCCGTGCTGTGCTGAGTCTATCCCTGGCTTGCAGGTTGAGCTTGATTGTAACAGAGAAGTCTGCAGGAAGCTACTGGCGCTTAGGCCAACCGCATGTCCCTACCTTTCTCTGAAACTGTAGTTACAAATTCCCAAGTGCACACCTCATCCTAAACCAGTAGAAATTATGACTAGAATTTTTCCCTATAAGAAAACACTTAAAGAGCTCACAGGACCAAAATGGGATAACCCTGCCGTGGGTGGGATCTGCACATCTTGCTGCACCACATCTCTTGCCATGCTGTCAACTCAGTGTTCCCAGCATCTGAAGGAACGTAATATAGCCTACGCAATTGTCTCTTTGTGGATGGTGTTGGCTCTAACAAATGGCATTTTAAATGAGACTTCACAGAGTCTGAGTGCCTTTCTTACTGGGGTCGTAACAAACTGGTCTGCTGACTGCCAGTCACCCAAGGAAATTGGAGTCTCCAATGACCTCACACTTGCATTCATGGCCATGTGCCTCCTACTGGCCTATAAGCTTCTCAGACAGAATTAATGTCATAATGATAGCCCAACTCATCAGCCTTCTTGTGGCCTATCAACTGACCAGACGGAAGTAACCTCACCATCATCTTCCAAGCCACGTGCCTGCTGCTGGTTTTCAGTTTCTCGGGTGGACATGACTAAGCCATCATGTACTCAGGTGAAAGGGACATGACAAACCATATCCAAGCCCTCTTCCTGGATGGGTCTACCAGGTACTTAGGGAAAGGGATTCTCACAATCAACATACCTCTCGCCTGTCAAAGATACTGGCAGATGTGAGCCTGAGAGCACATATCTCAGCCATGAGTCAAGGGCTGACCTATCAGCTGCTTCAGAAAGAAGTGATCTCACAGGCCCTTTCCCAGCCCTGTTCCTGCTGCTGGCCTTTCAACTCCAGAGACAGAAGTGGCTCACAGCCACCTTCACAGCCCAGGTGCCTCCTGCTGGGCCTTAAGATCCCGAGGCACAGCTGACTTATCATAGCATTCCCACCCATCTCCTCCTTGTGGCCTATGAGCTGATCAGATACAGGTCACCTCACTTTCCTCTTCCAATGCCATGCAACTGCTCCAGGATCTCACGATCCCTGCCCTGGCCAAGCCGCTTAAGTTAGGGTTGGGGAGGGGACAAAGATGAGCAGGTTCGAGCACAGGAAAGAGGGCTTCAGGGATTAGGTGTTCAGGTTAGGGTTTGGGGATTAGAGCTTGCCTTTCAGGGTTAGGGATTAGGCAGAGGCTTAGGGGAAAGCTCTGGTGTTCTGCTTAGGGTGTCTGGTTAGTGTTTAGGATATGGGCTAACTTTATGGGTTAGGGTTTTTTTAAGGGCTGGGGTGAGGGCTAGGATTAAGGCCAACATTTTAATGCTAGGAAAATGGGCTAGGGATTAAGGTGAGAGATAAGGCCAGAGTAAGGCTAGGCAGTTAGGAGTTTGGGTTTGGCTTAGAAGTAAGGTTTGAGGTTAGGGATTACAGTAGTGGATTCCTGTTGGGATGAGAAGTAACATCTAATGGTAGGGTTAGGGCGTAAGGTTACTGGATAGAAAAAGGGTAAGGGCCTATCATGAATGTTTTCACAGTCAGCGTGGCAGAGGCAACAACATTACCTGAATCCCTTTTTACCTTATCAAAATCTTTATCTCTGTTGGCCAAGCCCCTCTTCCCTCCTCCAAATCTCCCATCTCTCTCATCCAGGCTCCTCTTGGCCTCCCCAAATGTGTCATCTTGTTGGGGGCAGCTTTGTGATGCCCTTCATGACCTCTGAGTATCTGCCCCACCGCTGCTGGCAAGTCATTTCCTGAGAGGTTAAGAAAAGTCGCTTGCTGAGCCTGGAGAAGAGATGGCTTTAGAGAGGAGGGAAATACTAGCAGAGAAGGGGCAGGAGGCTGTCAACGAGATTGAACCACCAGGGTCCTCACAGTGGTGCCAAGGAAGAGGATGAGAGCAGCGGGCAGAACTTGAGAGAAGAGAGGTTCAGACTGGAGAGAAGGAAAATATTTTTCCCCACTAAGACAATTAAGCATTGGAAGAGGTTACCCAGGGATGTTGATCAGTTTCCATCCTTGGAGGTTTGCAAAACTTGATGGATAAAGGCCTGAGCCACTTGGTTTGACCTCAGAACTGACCCTGCTTTGGGTAGGAGGTTTGACCTCTGGAGGTCTCTTCCAACCTGGATTATCCTTTCATCTTCTGACATGTATCTCTGGGACTATTCTGATGCTCCTGGGTCTTTGAGAGGGCCAAGGGAGCTGGGGAGATGTGACACAGGGCTTTGATTTGATTCTCAGCTTTTCCCAAAGGGCAACTGGAAGCCAGAGATACGCTGTGAGAGCTGAGCTGCACTGGCTTCCCCTGCATGAGGGTCTCCCATGTACCAGCACTCCCAAAACAAGGAGTGTGTGTGTTGAGCTGTGATGCACACACCTTTGTGTTGGTGTGGTGGTGCATTCCCATCCACGCCTTTTCCCTGGGCCGCTCGTTGATCTCAGAAATTCACGTGAAAGCTCGGCCTTGGTGCACTGAGTCTGGCAGTTGAGCGCTCCTTGACCGTATCAGAAACTCTGCACGGCTGAGGCTGGGAACGTACTCCCACTGCCTGGCCCAGGCGCCATCTTATCTGAGTTGTAGCTCAGTTGTAAAAACACTTAAACCGTCAGAATTTTAGTCGCTACCGCCTTGGACTGTGGCCAGGATGGAAATTTACAGATGACTAAAGTCAATCATCTTGCGCACCTATACATGGTGGTCCTAAGTGGGACCCTTTGAGCTCTCCTGGACCGCAGCGGGCTGTGCCCAGAATCTCCCTCTCAGATGAATGCTCCTCAGAGTTTGCAAACTCTCGAGTTTGTGATATTCGGAGGACCGTCACCGGCTGGCACGGGACCTGGGCTGCAATGCTCCTCGAGGCTCAACCCTTCTCCCGTTGAGAAATGCCAAGACATTTTATGTGAGTATTTCACTGAACTCGAGGGGGATTTTTAACAGGTGTATCTTTGTATATTTATCCATCTTTGCATCTGTCTGCGTGTGCGTGTGTATTGATGGAAGTACCTGCTAGCAAATAGAGTCTGCTAAAATCTTATGATCTTTCTGAACGTTGTGAATGAACCTTAGACTGCTGCTAAACACATAATCTTTAGACATAAACCGTTGACCAAGTCTGGGACCAGGGGTAGGTCCAGCCGGGTCTACTCTGAAGCTCTGTCACTCAACGGGAGGGTCTCCCTTAACCTTTTTTTATTCTCGGCCTCTGTATAAATCGTCCCAACTCAGTTTTAACATGATACCCTGGCTTCGGCTGGGATAGAGTTAATTTTCTTGCTAATAGCTGGTAAAGTGCTGTGTTTTGGATTTAGAACGAGAATAATGTGGATAACACGCTGAGGTTTTAGTTGTTGCTAAGTAGTGTTTACCCTAGCCAAGGACTTCTCAGTTCCCCATGCTCTTTTCCTTTGTGTGCTTCATGCGTGTAGTGAGTGATAGAGTGAACCTTGCCATCGAACTCTGTTAAGTCGCGCTTTTATAAATTTCGATTAAAATCACTTCCTGCTAATACCTTTCACAGTGATTCTTGAAGCGGCCTCTAAACCACTCATTCACGACAAATTGCAGAGTTGGCAGGATACTACATCAGGATTTTGCAACAGTGGTTAATACTACATTGGACAGCAATTCCATTAAAGTAGTACCTCCTTTTAGTGTTTGTAGTGCCTTGTAACTCCTCGTACTCTTATCTTGTAAGAGACACCACCATCAGGGTGAGCCATCTGTAGACAAACTTTAACACCTGACCAAAGAAAGCTTCAGTCCAGGGAGCCCCTGAGAAACTTTGTGATTAAGCCAACAGAAACCTCTTAAAGTTTACAAGGAGAAGTGGCTAGTCCTGCTTGAGGGGGGGAGAATAACCCCATACAACAGGGCAGGCTGGGACCTGACAAGCTGAGCAAAGACCTTGAGGAAAAGGGCCTGGGCACTATGAGGGACACCATACAAGGCAGTGGTGCACGCTCACCATGGAGAAGACCAGCTGCATATAGGACTTCATGAGGAAGAAGGTGGCCACCCAGACAAGTGGAGTAATTATCCCCCTTGAGTCAGCCCTGGTGTGGCCACTAGTGGACTAGTGTGTCCCTCTGTGGGGCTTCCTGCTCTGGACAAGTGAGGAGGAACTGGAGAGGGTCCAGAGGAGGTCTGCCAAGATGGGGTTTGGGGCCTCAAGCACATGGCCTGTGTGGGAGGCTGAGGGACTTGAGCTTCTTCAGCCTGGTGAAGTGGAGGCTCAGAGCAGCACAGTCAGAACATGCAACAGCTTGAAGGGTGGTTTCTGAGAAGGTGGCGCTTTTCTTCATAGTGCAAAAAAGCAGGAGAACGGAAGAGTGACACAAAGTGCACCATGGGATGTTGAGACTAGACATGAGGAGAAAGAAATGTCACTCCAAAGGCAGTGCTGTGGTACAACAGGCCACCCAGAGGGAGTCTGGATCAGCCCATGGCTTTGTGTTTCAAGGAACAGCCAGGGATGACCAGAGAACTATCAGTAAGGATAGTGAGATGTTGGAGTGAGAAGAGCCTTGGGTGTCCACAGTCTTCAAAGAAAGAGGTGCAGGCATGGGACACCGTAGGACAGACTGTGGTGGAGCTGTAACAAGGCTGAAAGCCCACAACAGAGCTGACCTTTCGTCACCTTGGCTATGGCTGTTGTCTCTGCAAACAAGGCCTGCCAGGAGATACCTTACCCTTATTCACCAAGACCTCATCACCACTTTGCCCCACCCAGGAGAGACCCAGAAGGGTCGTGCTGTAGTCCTGCACTAGGCATTGCACATCCCCACATCACACTGCCCCTAGAAGAGCCCTAAGCAATGTGTGAGGGACAGGTGGTCGACAGCCGGCTGAACGTGAGCCGGCAGTGTGCCCAGGTGGCCAAGAAGGCCAACGGCATCCTGGCCTGTATCAGAACTAGTGTGGCCAGCAGGAGCAGGGAGGTGATCGTGCCCCTGTACTCGGCACTGGTGAGGCCACACCTCGAATCCTGTGTTCAGTTTTGGGCCCCTCACCACAAGAAGGACATGGAGGTGCTGGAGCGTGTCCAGAGAAGGGCAATGAAGCTGGTGAAGGGCCTGGAGCACAAGCCTTATGAGGAGCGGCTGAGGGAACTGGGACTGTTTAGCCTGGAGAAGAGGAGGCTGAGGGGAGACGTTATCGTGCTCTACAACTACCTGAAAGGAGGTTGTAGCGAGGTGGGGGTTGGTCTCTTCTCCCAAGTAACTAGCAATAGGACGAGAGGAAATGGCCTCAAGCTGCGCATTTCAAGAGTAAAGTCAAGGCAGGGGCTACCTTAAAGACGAGGACCTTTTCAGGGTCTGTGATCTCAGCTTTCTTCTAAGGAAAAGGGGAAAGGGGCTGTCAAGTTTGAATAAGTCTCCGAGACTCCTGAACTGTTACACTGAGGGATTAGCAGATCTGCCAGAAACCTCAGAAAGTGCCTTCAACCACTTCTCTACCTACAGACAGCACCGACATCGCCTTTGCTTGAGGCTTGAGGTTTTGTCTGATTTGCTCCTTAGGACCTGAAAACAGGGAGATGCCCCTGGGCAGTGCCCTGCTGCCAGAAGGTGTCTTCAGGGCAGAGCTGAGCACAGAGCGGGGGGGATGCACTGACAGGGAGGAGAGCTGGCGACAGAGAAACAGCCCCCATCAGGGACAGCTCCAGGTAGCAGGGAGCCATGCCACCCCTCTGCATCCCTCTCTGCTCAGCTGCACAGGGAAAGAGAACAGTAATGGAATTTGAAACTGGACTCTTCCACGCTCAAAAAAGTCCAGTTTCTTCTTCAAGTATGTTGTTAGTGATGTCATCCTGCAGCAGAGAGTGGTGTAAGCACAGGGCACCCGTGTGGTGACCAGGAGGTCACTCGTGGGCAGAGCCGCTCTCCTGATTCTGCACTAGGGGGCACAGGGAACCCTTTTGTCCCTCAGGGCTCACCAGTGTTCAGGCGGAGAGCAATGTGGAAGATGATGATTTCTGCCCCTTCAGAGAAAGTGCCCGCACTCAGCAGCACAAACCTGAGATCACCATAAGGAGCGGAACAAAGTTACACCAAAGAAAGAGAAGTAATTGGGGGGGGGGGGGGCGGGGAACAAGCATAGGATTGGCTCAAAGAAGTCAATGTCTTCTCCTCTTTCAACAGTCCCCCATGCCCAGAGTGAACAAATGTCCAACAGCAGCTCCATCACCCAGTTCCTTCTCCTGGCATTCATGGACACCCGGGAGCTGCAGCTCTTGCACTTCTGGATATTCCTGGGCATCTACCTGGCTGCCCTCCTGGGCAATGGCCTCATCATCACCGCCGTAGCCTGTGATCACCGCCTCCACACCCCCATGTACTTCTTCCTTCTCAACCTCTCCCTCCTGGGCTCCATTTCCACCACTGTTCCCAAAGCCACGACCAACTCCCTCTGGGACACCAGAGCCATTTCCTACTTGGGATGTGCTGTACAGGTCTTTTTTTTCTTTTTCGGTGCTACAGCAGTTTTATCTTCTCACCATCATGGCCTATGACCGCTACGTTACCATCTGCAAACCCCCGCACTACGGGACCCTCCTGGGCAGCAGAGCTTGTGTCCACATGGCAGCAGCTGCCTGGGGTGGTGGTTTACTCACTCCTGTGGTACACACTGCCAATACCTTTTCAATACCACTCTGCCAAGGCAATGCTGGGGACAGTTCTTCTGTGAAATCCCCCAGATCCTCAAGCTCTCCTGCTCAGATGCCTACCTCAGGGAAGTTTGGGTCATTGTGGTTAGTATCTGTGTAGAATTTGGGTGTTTGTTTTCATCGTGCTGTCCTATGTGCAGATCTTCAGGGCTGTGCTGAGGATCCCCTCTGAGCAGGGCCAGCACAAAGCCTTCTCCACGTGCCTCCCTCACCTGGCTGTGGTCTCCCTGTTTATCAGCACTGGCACGTTTGCCTACCTGAAGCCTCCCTCCATTTCCTCCCGATCCCTGGATCTGGTGGTGGCAGTTCTGGACTCAGTGGTGCCTCCAGCTGTGAACCCTGTCATGTACAGCACGAAGAACAAGGAGCTCAAGGATGCAGTGTGGAGACTGGTGACCAGATGATTTTCAAAAGCAATAAACTGCTTTTCACCTTCTGCAAATCACTCATAATGTAACTCCTTACAGGCCAAGCCCATCTTCTGTAGTTTTTGTTGGTTTTGGTTGTGGGGTTGGGGTTTATTTGCTTTGTTTTACTTCACATAATGTTGTCCCTAAAGAAATGTCATTATTTGTGCCATTTTTAATTACGTGTCTATCCAACTTTGGTGTTACCCCGAGTCTGTGTAAATAAGGAGCTGTGCTGTCTGTGTGTTTAAACAAAACAATGAACCCCGCAGTGTCTTGTCTGAGATCCTTCCTTCGAGACCTTCTCTGGAGCTACAGGGGCAGTGCCTGTGTGCAGAGGTGGAGGGGAAAAGAGTCCCAGCACAGCAGCACTGCCAGGGAGCACCAGCGCTTGGTCTTTCCAGAGCTGCTCACTTTCCACTTCTACTCTGTCCTTCTCAGCTCTTGCACTGGTTAAGGCCTGAGTGCTCTGGCAGCTTGGTCACAGTCCTGCTGCGTGGTAGTCCTGTGACTGCAGGCAGGGACAGGCAATGGGCACTTCTGGGAGAGAGCTGGCCTCCACAACAGCATTTCCATAAAGCAAGGTGATCTTCTCAGGGCACTGCCTGAAGGCTTAGGTCTTGTTCCAAAGCTGCTCTCAAGAACATGCCCAAGCAAGTGGCCCGCAGATGAAAACACCAGTGAACAGCTAAACAATGTGAGTGTGCAAGGTTGGGGCATGCAGCAATGTCCTTGCACAGCCAGGCCTCCTGCGAGAGACCTGAAGGACCAGCAGAGCAGGGCCTGCTCTGTGCCCGTGTTCGCTGGACACCCTGGGGAAGCTGCCCCAGGGCAATCATAATGGACGAGCCCCTCAAAAGCACCATTTCCAGCACTGGCCTCTCACCCCAGCCCAGAGAGGTCCTTTGTCCCTCCACGGAGGGACACCGAATGACTAGGTCAGAAGTCCCTGTTTGCATTGTAGGGATGAGACGTAAGCATGCACATCATGTATGTGAGGTGAGATGAACCCCAGTGAGCACAAATGCCACCGGCTATTCCCAGGGGTTCCATGAAGGCCTGAGAGACAGTGCCTTGAGGTCACTTCACATTGAGAGTAACTTTCCCTGGGAAACCAGGGAAGTCCCTTGAATTGAGGTCCCTGTGTCCATTCTTCATGCCTTGGGGGATCTCAGATGGGTGCAGAGCAGGGCGATACACCGCAGGGCTGAGATGTCTCCTATCCTCTGGAGGAATTCAGAGAGACACTGTGACTCCTGCAGTGCACTGCCTCTGTGTGTAAAAGGGAAAGACTCTGTCTCTGACCACCCCTGTGCACATAAGGAGTGCACAAAGCCAGCTCAGATGTGGACACCTGACAGAATCCTGACATTTCTGTGGGTTACTCCAGGAACAACCCCCACTGTCCCAGTGACATTCATCTCAGGTGCCTTGGACAGGTTCATTGCAAGTGCTCCTGTCTGCTACGTCACCCTTGCCTGGGATTCTGGACTATGCCCTCAGAAGTGCCAGAAGCAATCAGAGAGGTTCTGGGGTCCTTGGAAAAGGCAGATGTCAAACCCATCTTCAAGAAGGGCAGGAGCAAGAATTGGGAGAATTACAGACTGGTCAGCCTACCGCCGTCCCTGGAAAGGTGATGGTGCACATCCTCCTGCAGGCATTTCCAGGCACTTGAAGGACAAGAAAGGGATTGCTGAACCAAAATGGCCCGGGGGAAAGAAGAGCATGTTGTGTACCTGGAATTTTGCAAGCCCTTGGACCTGGTCTCCCATGGTGTCCTTACAGCCAGATTGGTGCTATCTGGGCTGAAGAGGTGGATGTTATGAGGGGTGGGAAGTTGGCTGGATAATCAGGCCCAAAAGCCATCTGTGGTACAAAGTCCTCCTAGAAGCCAGTCGGCATCTCTCAGTGACCAACACTTGGGCCAACACAGTTGAACGTCTTTATTATCCCCCTGTATGATGTGACGGAGTGCACTTTCAGCTCCTTTGTGGATGATACAAAGCTGGGCAGAGGCCTCGTCTAGTTCACTCTGCCTTGAGCATGAGAGTCGGACGAGATGATGTTCAGGGATCCCCTCCTGAGTTATTCTATGCTTCAGTGAATCTTTCCCTTGGAGAGATTTTTGAAGGCAGAATAGGCAGAGGAAGAAGAAAAAAAAAAGAGAGGCAGGAGATATAAAATGTGTCAACCTAAATACAGCAGTTGCTGTGAAGAAAATTTCTCCACTCAAATCGTTGGTAGGAAATATATTTGATAGATTTGATCAAACAAGCATACTTTTATCTGGTCAGGTCCTGGGCCACAAGGAGAGTGATGGATGGGCATGGTATTATGAAGTCAGCTGTGTCTCAGAAACCCATAATCCAGTAGGAAGCACATGGCTGTGAAGGGGACTGTGAGGTCGGTTCTGTCTCTGGAGGTGATAGGCCAGCAGCAGGAACATGGCTGGGAAAGTACCTCTGCCAAAGTACCCATAGGCCCTCTCCAGGAAAAGGGCTTGTATGCGAGTTGTCACGTCCATTCCACTTGCGTCCATGATGCGACAGTAGCAGGCACGTGCCTTGGTCGTGTCCATCAGAGAAGCTGAAAGGCCAGCAGCAGTCATGTGGTTCAGAAGCTCATGGTGAGGTGTCACGAATGAGTGGTTTAGAGGCTGCTCAAAGAATCACTGTCAAAGGTGTTAGCAAAGAGAGATTTTAATAGAAAATTATAAAAGCGTGACTTAACAGAGTTCGATAGCGAGGTTCACTCTATCACTTACTACTCGGATGAAGCACACAAAGGAAAAGAGGATGGGAAGCTGAAAAGTCCTTGACTAGGGTAAACACTACTTAGCAACAACTAAACCATCGGTCTGTTATCAACCTTATTCTCATACTAAATCCAAAACAGAGTACTATACCAGCCACTAGGAAGACAATTAACTCTATCGCAGCCAAAACCAGAACATCGTGTTAGAATTGAGCTGGAATGACTTAGACAGAGGCTGAGGATGAAAAGGTTAAGGGAGACCCTCCTGTTGAGTCACGAGGTTCAGAGAAGACCCAGCTGGATCCAATCTTAATCTCAGACTTGGACAACAAAAAAGGGTAAAGAAACCCTCCCATTGAGTCACAAGATTCAGAGTAGACCCGGCTGGATCCACCTCTAGTCCCAGACTTGGTCAACGGTTTATGTCTAAAGGATGATATGTGTTTAGCAGTAGTCTAAGGTTCATTCCCAATCTTAAGATAGATCATAAGATTTAAGCAAACTATATTTGCTAGTAGGTACCTCCATCAATTCACACAGACACAAAAAATAGATGAATATACAAAGGTATACCTGTTAAAAATTCCCCTTGAGTTCAGTGAAATGCTTACGTCAAATGTCTTGGCATTTCTCAACGGGCGAAGGGTTGAGCCTCGAGGGGTGTTTCGGCCGAGCAGTGTTGCAGCCCAGGTCCCATGCCAGTCGTGACGGTCCTCTGAATATCGCAAACTTGAGAGTTCGCGAGCTCTGAGAAGCGTTCCACTCAGAGGGAGATTCTGGGCACAGCCCGCTGCCGTCCAGGAGAGCTCAGAGGGCCTCACTTGGGACCGCTGTTTATAGGGTCGCAAGATGATTGACTTCAGCCATCCGTCAAAACTCTCAGTGGTATCGTTCCACTTGAGCTATGACTCAGATAAGGGTATCAGAGGATGACAATTACCCTTGCCCTCGTCCTCCACTTGGGCCAGGCGGCGGAAGTTTCTGGTACAATGAGTACATTCCCCAACCTCAGCTCCACAGGAGTTCCTGGTACAGTAAGGGGACACTTCACCGCCTGACTCATTACACCAAGGCCAAGGTTTAATGGGAGTTTCTGAGATCGGGGAGCAGCCCAGGAAGGGGAGGGGAGGGGGAATGCACCACCACAGTCCTCAAACTCCTAAAACCCCCAAACAGGCACTCTCTCTAACTGGCTGAGGACAGGCACAATTCACACAGAGAGCAATCAGAGCTAAACCCTGCACTTCCCTTGGGACAGTATCCTTGGAAAAAGTCTTTGCTGGGTTGTTTTAAAACCTGTAACTGCAAGAAAACATCCCTGACGGGTTGACGGGAACTTCCCGGCTGTGGTAAAACCATCCGCCCTCGGTACCCCCATTTCCCAAGAGCCCGCAGCACAGCCTGGGTGTGGGGAAAGGCTCGTATCAGACCTGGGGGCCGAGAGAGGAGCACAAGCATCTGCCGAGGGAGCTGCATCCAACCAGGAGCACTCCCCACTGGCCTCTCTGACAACAAAGCCCTGGTGCCTGCTCCCAGCAGGAGGGTGAAACACCTTCCAACATTTCCCTCATTCCCAGGGATCCCCAGGGCTATCAAGAGCTACTTCTCTGTGGCACCACACAGTTCAGCTACCGATGGTGTGCAGGGTCATCCATAATGACAACAATAGAACCCGTCAGCCCAGGAGTCACACGAGTATTGAGGGAGGAAGAAGGAAGAGAGTGCGTCAAGGGTGCAGAGAGGATCATGCGTGCTTGTCCAGCCTCAAGCCAGCACCTGCAGGGAGACCACTGCCATGGCCTCCGCAGAAGGACACCATCCATTCCACTTCCCACCCATCACCAAGCTCTCTTGTGTTCACACTCTCCAGTTTTAAGTCATTTTTAAGTTCTGTGTCTAACAGAAAACACCTGGGTCAGTCTGGGTGCTATCGGGAAACACCCCAGAACTCACTCTAGGTTGGCAGCACATCAACATTCAGGGATGGAGCACCAGCCACGTCCGTCGCCTTTGGGCTTCACAAAATCCAAGCCTGCTGCTGAAGCCCTTACTCACAGGAGTCGTTCCCCATTGTGGCCACCGCTCCTCTCGGGAACAGAGGGGAAGGTTCTGGATGACAAAGGATGTCAGGACGTGCTCCAGAACGAGAAGACCAGTGCAAGAAGATCCCTGTCACCTAATTGCAAAGAAATAATTCTAGCTCAATAAAATGAGTACCCACAACGAAACACAGACCAGCATCTGCCAGCAAAACTGTTTCAGTGGTGGTTTTAACTGCTGCAGAGCTGCAGGCTGACGACCTTACCATCAGTGTCGCAGGACCCCAGTTCACAGCAATTATGAAGCCCCTTTTGAACAACTCACATGCATGTCACCTTCTCTGAAGAGGACCTGCTGCTTACCTGTTGCCAGCGTTAGCAGCAGAGCCCTCTGGCTCTCCAGCCCACACTTTCCCACCTTCTGTGCCCGAGTGACCGGCCTGCAGCTGCTACTTTGACGACTCTCTCTGCTGTGCTCCTTTTCTGTCTCGCTTCCCACCCTATCAGCAGGGTGGGCTTCTTGTCATTCTAGATGGAGCCCAACTTCTCAGGAGGAGGGCTGCACAGCTGTCCCCATGCTTACCTATTTTAGAATATGGAAAAGAAATTATAATCAGCAAACAGGAACTCTACTCGTAGCCCATATCTCTCTAGTCTATAGCCTACTACTCTGAAGGTATAGACCAGTCTATACTTACATCCTGTAGCTACCTACTCTATGATCTGTCCAGAAAGCCAAATCATAATTACTTTTAATAAGGAATGCAACTGGGGAGAAAGGGGAAGAAAGAAAAGGTGGAAAAAAGGAAAAGTGTAGGCGGTGAGTCCCAGGCCCTTGGGGCCACGTCCCCCCTCCTCTGCATCTCAGTCCCTCCCAGCCCTCCCCTCCCACTTCCCTCTGTCTCATTTTTTTCACTTCCCTGAACCTCTCTTCTTCTATTGCTGTGTTCTGCTCCCCGTCCTCTCTTCCCCAAGTCCCTCTTTCCCTGTCGCTCTACCTGCCCCTGTCTTTTTCTTGCTGTCCCTCTCCCCTGCTCCCTGTCCCTCTTTTTTCCTTCCTCTGTCTCTGCCCTGCAGCACATTGCTGTTGTTTTCTTCTCTCTTTGTCCTGATCTGCATCCTGCTCTGTTTTTCACAGTCTCTCTGGCCTGTTCCCTGTCCTTTGTCTCTCTGCCTGTATGTCCCACTCCCTGCCCTTGTCTTCCCCCCTCTCTCCTTCCTTCTGCTTCTCTCTCTCTCTCTGTCCTGCTCACTGCCACTGCGGTTTTCCATTCTGTATCCCACTGTCCCTGTCCTCCTTCCTGTTCATCTCTTGCGATCTCTATCCTGCCCCTAGTCCTTATTTCTCTCTCTCTCCTGCTCCCTCCCCCTCTTTCTGCCTCTCTTCCTCTTTCCCTGCTGCTTCTTTCTCCACCTCTGTCCAGATCCCTGTCCTTTTTTTTCTCTTGCTGTCCTTCTGTCCTTTTTCTCTTTTCTGTCTTTCTGTCCCATGCCCTGTCCCACCCTTTCTCACTACCCGCCCTGTCCAGCTGGCTGTGCCTTCTTTCCTCTCTGTCTTGCTCTGTATTTTTCCTTTCTTCATCTCTCTCTCCCACTGCCCATCACAGTTGGCGTTGCCCTCCAGTGGTGTCCTGTCCGCCATTCCTTTTTTATCTCGCAGTCATTCTGGCCTGCTCCCTGTGTCCATTTTTTAATTCCTCCATCTCAGTCCTGCAGCCCGTCACTATTTTTTTCTTCTCCCATCCCTTTGTCTTGCTCCCAGTTGCTGTTCTTGTCTTTCCTTCCCTTTGTTCTGCTGCCCATCTCTTTCTCCTTCTTGCTCCATCTCTCTGTCCTGCTCCCTGGCCCTCTAAGTCTCTCTCTGTTTCTCTGTCCTGCTCCCTGTCTCTCCCCCACCCTATTTTTCTGTCCTACTCCCTTTTCAGGTTCCCCCCCCGCCTCACTTTGTCCTGCTCCCTGTCACTGCTATTTCTCACTCCATCTCTGTCCTGCAGCCCAGTGTTGTTTTTTCCTTTCATCTCTCTGTCCTGCTGCCCAGCCCAGGCTCTTTTACCTCCTTCTGTGTCCTGCTCCCCGTCCCTTAGTTTTGCCTGTCTTTCCCTTTGTCCTGCCTCCCTGTGCCTTTCTTCTCTCTCTGTATCGCCCTGTCCTGCTCCCTGTCCTTGCCTTTCCCTGACAATCTGTGTCCTACTCCCTTTCCTTGTCTTTCCCTCTCTGCCCCCCATCCTTCTTCCTACCTTTCTTTTTCTTCTCTCTCCCCCTCTGTTCCTGCTGCTTCTTTTTCCACCTCTGTCCTGCTCCTTTCCCCTTTTTTCCTCTCGCTGTCCCTCTCTCCCGCTTCCTGTCCCCATCTTTTCTGTCTTTATTTCTCTGTCCCGCTGCCTGTCCCATCGTTTCTTGTTATATCCTGCTGCCCCGTCCAGCTGGCTCTCCCTTTTATTTGTCCTCTCTTCCTCTTTTCTGCTTCTCAGTCCTCTTTTCCTCTTCCCCTGTCTCTGTCCTCCAGCCCGTTGCTGGCTTTTTCCCCCCTTCTTGGTCTCCATCAGGATCTGACCCTCTCTTTATTTCTCAGTCCCTTTGTCCTGCTCCCTGTCCTTCCTTCTCTTTCTCCATCTGGACGTCCTGCTCCCTGTCCCTGTCATTCTCTATCCCCCCCTTCCTTCTTCCTCTCCTTCCCCACACCCATCTCTGTCCTTCTGTCCTGTTCCTTGACCCTCCTTTTTCTTCCTCCATCCCTCTGCAGGGCTCCTCATCCCTATTTCTCTTGATTTCTCCAGCTCTCTAGCCTTTTCCCCATACCTTTCTTTCTCTCTCAGCTCCTCTATCTTTTCTCTCATCATATTTTTCTCTTTCTAGTCCACTGTCCTTCTCCCCGTCAACTGAAGCTGAGTGACCAGGTGTCCCTGGGCTCTGGTATTTCCTTAGCATTGCCCTAGGGAAGATCTGTGGTTTTAGGGCTAGGGATCATTTAGGAGCTGGTCTCCTTACATAGGCAGCGGAGCTAGGCATAGTTAAAGCAGAGGTTGTTCTCAGCTGGTGCTCTGTGCGTCCTGTTGAAAGAGCAGGCTGTGGGCCTTATTTTGAAGGAAGGTTTCTTGTTCTGCGCTTATTGCTCCTCGGGACGCTGCACAGAAGTGGTGTTGGGGTCTGGAGAGACAGATGGGACCTGCTGTGATTCCTAGTAAATGTGAACTTGAACGAGACCAGACTGACTGCATATGGTTTTCTTCTCAGCTCCAATTCCAACCTGCGTGCTCGGTGCTGATGAAGAAGAGACCCTGACCTGCAAATTAGCAGGCAACGTCACTTACTGAGGTCACCATGCAGTTGGTCTGTGATAAGGGATGTGTACTTGCATGATGGTGCTTTCATGAACATGCTCTGGTCTTGCCACTTCAAAGCCCTTCCGTTTTCCGTGTCGCGAAATACTGATTTAGGATCCTGCCGGCTATGCCAATTTGTTGCGAGTGAGTGGTTTTGAGGCCACTTAAAGAATGAGTGGCAAAGGTATCAGCAAAAGGTGATTTTAATAGAAATTTGTAAAAGCGCGACTTAACAGAATTCAATGGCAAGGTTCACTCTATTACTCATTACATGGATTAAGTATACACAGGGAAAATCACGTCAGAATTACGTTGGAATGATTTATAGAAAGACCAAGAACAAAAAGGGTAAGGAAGACCCTCCCGTTGAGTCACGAGGTTCAGAGTAGACCCCCTGGCTTTCTAAACTCCTTCTCAGAGAGGAGTCCAGGTGTGGCTGGATCTACCCCTAGTCTCAGACTTGGGCAACGGTTTATGCCTAAGGGGTTATATGTGTTCAGCAATTTAAAGTGTCCAGCAGCAATCTAAAGTTCATTTACAGTTTTAAGGTAGATCATAAGATTTTGACAGCACTTAATCATTGCCTAATTTAACAGTTACAAAGCAAGTTAATCAAGTTTACTGCAATTACTAAATTACAGATTATGCGTATTGTTAGTTATCTAAATCAATACACACACACACACAGTATAGATCTATTCACACGCAGGGGCCCATAGCTAGGTAAATTCATGACAGACAAAGGCTTATAGCTACATAAAGATACCGGTTAAAAATTCCCCTCGAGTCTGTGAAATACTCACGTTAAATGCCTGGGCATTTCTCAGTGGGCGAAGGGGTGAGCCCCGAGGAGTGTCTCGGCCGAGGAGTGTTTCAGCCCAGGTTCCAGTCGTCCTCTGAATATCACAAGTTTGTGATGTTTGTGAACTCTGAGAGGCGTCCCACTCAGGGGGAGGCTCTAGGCGCAGCTCGCTGCGGTCCAGGAGAACTCAAAGGGTCTCGCTTGGGACCGCTGTTCATAGGTTTGCAAGACGATTGGCTTTAGTCATCAGTAAATTTCCATCTTGACCACTATCCAAGATGGCCGGGGGTAGTAATTATGGTATTGTTCCACAGTAACCATGGTATTGTTCCACTTGAGCTATGACCCAGGTAGGGAACGCTTCAGGGCTGTCAGAGATGACGAATTATCCCCTGCTCTTGTTCCCTACCTTGATCAGGTAGCTGGTGTTCCTGGTGCCATCAGTGTCGCTCCCCACCTTAGCCATGCAAGAGTGCCTGCTACGGTCAAGGGACGCTCAGCTGCCCAACTCGTTACACAATGGCTAAGGCCTAACAGGAGTTCCTGAGATCCTAGAGTGGCCCAGGGAAGGGGGGAAATGCACCAGCACATTCTGGAAATTTTAAGATGGCATTTCTTATTCTGGGGTTCAGGCTGGAGTTGGACTTAATGTTGAACAGCTGATATCATGGACTCCATAAAATGTGAGAGAGAACCCTGCTTTTTTGTTGTTGTTTTCTAATGCTCTCTGAACTTTGGTAAGCAAAGGGAAGAGTGGTTGAAAGAGTCTGTTCTTTGAGAGTAACGTATTCCTGTAGCCTGCCTGTCTTTGTACGGTGAAGGGTTCCTACCTGCAGTACGATTTTGCTGAGCTGTAAGGCTGTATTGGCGTAGCGGAGGTAAGAAGTGTTGTCTTTGAAGGTAATGAAGCTGTAGCCAAACTAGTGGGAAAAGCTAGTTTCTTCCTAGAATGCTGCCTCACAAAAGTAGTAGCGAGTAAAGGCACTTGCAGTTGGCTTTTTTATGCAGTGTTCATCCAGAGCTTTGGGTATTGATTGATTTCTGGGAGGCAAGGCAGCAGGGAGGAAAGAAAACTGGGGCTTCTTCACTGTAGGCAGGGTTCGAGCCTTTGCGCTAGAACAGGTCTTTATTACAGTTTACAAACACAGAAGATGAGCTGTCTGTAAGGAAAGTTTCAGTAGAAGTAAGGCTAGATTTGCTGAGTTTGGTCCTCTATACCTGTTGCAAATAAGAGATGACTTGGCAGTGTTTACATCTCGGGTGCACGCTGGTGTGTTAATGCAGGCTGTTGAGGTCTTTTCAGGAGTACTTCTGGTCTGCAGGTCATGTGCGTGGGTGACACAAAGTCCCAGGATGAGCCAGCTCCTGCCGACAGTTTTAACTCAGAGGATGTGACAGAGTGGAAACCATCTTTGTGGTGGACCCCTGTCGTGGTTTAACCCCAGTCGGCAACTAAGCACCACACAGCCGCTCGCTCCCCCTCCCCCTCGCCCCCGGTGGGATGGGGGAGAGACTCAGAAGAGCAAAAGTAAGAAAACTCATGGGTTGAGATAAGAACAGTTTAACACCTGAAATAAAAGATGATAATAATAACAACAACAACAACAACAACAACAACAACAACAACAACAACTTGTAATGAAAAGTAAAACAACGAGAGAGAGAGGAAGGGAGAGCGAGCATCCAAACTTGGGGCAAAAAACCACAAGTGATGCAACAGGTCACCGCCCGCTGACTGATGCCCAGCCAGTCCCTGAGCAGCAATTGCTACTCCCCGGCCAATTCTGCCCTGTTTATTTACTGCACAAGACATCATATGGTATGGAATATTCCGTTGACCAGTTTAGGTCAACTATCCTGGCTATGCTCCCTCCCAGCTTCTTGTGCACCTGGCAGAGCACGGGAAGCTGAAAAGTCCTTGACTCAGTACAAGCGCTACTTAGCAACAACTAAAACATCAGCGTGTTATCAACATCATTCTCATGCTAAATCCAAACCACAGCAATATGCCAGCTACTAGGAAGAAAATTATCTCTATCCCAGCCGAAACCAGGACAACCCCAAACGTCAAAGGTGCGGATATGTTGCTGATGTCCCTCTGGCCCGGAGATGTGGGGAGTTTTGCTAACAGTCCGGTAAGGATTCTGTTTTCTGCTGGAATGGGTTTCCAGATGGATGTAACAAAGGATTGCCTTTCTGCTTGCTGTGGCTATCTGCAGAAGGGTCTTCCTGTTCGTTTGGGTTTACCAATGTGAGGGCTTTGGAGGAGAACTGGCGAAACCAGCTTTCTTTCTATGGAGATCGCTAGCATTTGTGTAGAAAAGTGGAGGTTTGCTTTGCTCACACCGTGGAGCTATTGTTCATTTGGGCTCATTATTTTCTCAACTAAGTCTTTCCAAATCTTACAGGCTTGGGATCGTGACGTTGTAGTTGGAGTGCTCAAGTGGAAATGTTCGGTTTGCCATCACAAATCATCCAAGTCCAGGCTCCCCCCAGGCCCTTCCCTCTGCAGCCCAGGTGAGAGCAGCGTTGGGAACTGCCCCATCTTACCAGAGGAGCAGAAACAAGAACCAAAGTCGCTGCTGCCTCCTTTCCTACTCACCTGCACTGCACAGTCTTCCCCAAGCTTGGGAAAAAGGCTCCTCCTCCAGCTATGGTAGGACTTTGTTAGCGGTTTGGTACGGCTGGAGCACAGGACAGGAGAGGCCATTTGCAGATCCAGACCCAAGTCAATCCAGGACAAAGGAGTTCCTAACTGGTACGCGGGCAAGGCCAAAGGAAACATCCCGCCTGTGATAAGCCAAGGCTTTTGGAGAGGAGGGAGACGGTAAAATGAGAGGAGGAGTGCTTTAGTCCTGGAGAGGTGGTTGTTGCAGGAGGGTAAGAGAACCGCATAAGCGAAGCCTTTCAACAGGGAAAACCAGAGCACAAGTGAGAGGTTTGTGTGGCAGGCAGCAGGTTTGGTCTGAAAAAAAAAGACCTTGGTTTAGGTTTGGTGCGGTTTTTTTCCTCCTTTTCCCCAAAAGCCACGTTATTTTTACAGCATGGGATGGCATGCATGTGAAACTCTGCCAGAGTGGCAGACGATTTTCAGATCAATGTGTTCAGGCATTTTCATTTTGACTCCTGGCCTGTCCTCCTTATTCACAAACTGCTGGTAGCTGCTGCTCATGTTTCTCCTGAAATATTTCACAACCTTCTCTATGAGCGAAGCACCACTCCCTGCTGATTCAGGACTTTTCCTTTAAGCTCTTTTGCCACTACCTCTTTTACACCGATTCTCTCTTCTTCTAATTTCTGGGCTCAGCAAATCCCCATTTCAGATCCTCCAACACTGCCAGTGGATGCTGCTGTGGAGCTTCCAGCTGGGCTCGCTGCTCAGCTGGGCTCAGCTGCTCTCAACCCTGCAGCGATCTCTCTCTGGCTGCCGCGCACCAGCTCTCCACAACCAGCACCTGCAGAAAAGTCTCTCCCAGCACCAGCACTACTGTGCTCATTCTCTTCTTCAAAAACCTGTGCGGGTTCCCTTCCTCCCTCACTTCAGTTTGTGGGTTGCCTGTCTCCTCAGAAGACTCAGCAGGCGAACCCTCTGCCGCCCAGCTGTCCTCTGCGACTGCTCGTCACTTGTCACCTCTGTCACTGAGTGCAAGGACAGTGCAAAAACCAGGCGCTTTTGAAAGCTCCCTCGGTCTCTGCTGACGTTCAAACTCTGTCTCGCGGGCACTCTGAAAATACGCATTGAGACAGGACAAGCAGATCTCATGAAGGTCTGGCCCTGCAGGCTGGACATCCCCAGCCCCGCATCAGCCCGGTGATGCAGTAGCACAGATTATATCACCCAGGCTCCAGATGTCATAGTGCATTTCCGTGAGGATCCCGTGCTCTCCCCAAGGTCACCTGGCAGCTGACACCACAACCTCTCTTGCCGGATTTCTGCCTGCCCTCACCACTCCCCACGCTCAGTGACGGAGAGCAGAAGCCGCAGACAAGGTCGTCCTCATCCCTTCAACTGCTGGGTGAAGAACTGAGACTCGTCCTTCCTCGCCGTAGTTTAGCATCAATTATGAGCTCCATTGTGCCTGATGGGAATTTCATCACTAGGCTTGAATTTTATTCTATAGGATGAGAAATAATTTCAGACTCTTCTTTATTAAGAGGGAGGACTGAAATGGTGGCAATCACCCTCCTTCCTCTCCCATTACAGGGTGCACAGAGCAAATGACCCATCCAGCTCTGAGGCAAGCACAAGCCAATTAGCCTTTAGATGCTCTTCCCTGCCTAGTGAAAGGGACATCTTTCATTAGATCTGGTGGCTCAAAGCCTGTCCAACCTGACCTTGAACAAATCCAATGGTGGGGAATCCACAGCTTCTCTGGGCAACCTGTTCCAGGGGTTACCCTCATCGTAAAAATGTTCTTTTACCAAGAGCATTGGTATTCTCTGGTAAGACAGGACTCGGATGGTACAGGACCAAGACCAAGTGGAGAAATTTTAACTGAAATAGAAAAAAACAAAACTAAACAAACCAAAACCTGGCCGCTTTCAGGGAAGCCCGTTAGTAACTCTTCCGCTCTTTCCTCAGGCTTTGTAAGCATCTCCCAGCATGGACGGAGCCTGGGTGGGGCCCTAGAGACCTCATCGCCCATGGGACCCTGTCATGGCCCAGTTCACCAGCCCTGCACCCAAATACTCAGTCCCAGCAACACCAGGTAAAATGAGGATCAGAGAGGTGTACGGCACGTTGAGGACACCCGTGGTAAAATCAGCTACAAACCCGTTTCCCTTTTCCCCACCCCTCCCTGCCCCCTTTTTCCTTACAAAGCTCTACTTTGCCGTGGCTGGGAGAGGGCTGCTTTTCTTGCAGCAAAAGCACCTGACTGTGCAGCATTTGCTGGTGATCCTCCCATCTGGGCTCCTGGGAAAGTGTGAAATCACCCAGGAGTTCTTTGCACTTGCTTCAAGTTAGCTTACCAACTGCTTGTAGAGCTCAAATACTTCATTATGACATAATATGGGTGATATTACAATTAATTAGCAAGTGCCTACATTGCTGTTTCAGGAAGTGTGGTGTGGTGGGTTGACCCTGCCCGGACGCAGGTGCCCACCCAGCCGCTCTACCACTCCCCCTCCTCAGCTGGACAGGGGAGAGAAAATATAATGAAAGGCTCGTGGGTCGAGATAAGGACGGGGAAATCACTCAGCAATTACCGTCACGGGCAAAACAGACTCGACTCAGGGAAATTAATTTAGTTTATTGCCAGTCAAATCAGAGCAGGGTAATGAGAAATAAACCCAAATTTTCAAACACCTTCCCTCCACCCCTCCCTTCTTCCCAGGCTCAACTTCACTCCCCATTTTCTCTCCCTCCTCCCCCCGAGTGGCGCAGGAGGACGGGGAATGGGGGTTGCGATGAGTTCATCACTCATTGTCTCTGCCGCTTCTTCCTCCGCACACTCTTCCCCTGCTCCAGCGTGGGGTCCCACCCACAGGAGACAGTCCTCCACGAACTTCTCCAAGGTGGGTCTTTCCCACAGGCTGCAGTTCTTCATGAACTGCTCCAGCGTGGGTCCCTTGCACGGGTGCAGTCCTTCGGGAATGGACTGTTCCAGCATGGGTCCCCCACGGGGTCACAAGTGCCACCAGCAAACCTGCTCCAGCATGGGCTCCTCTCTCCATGAGGCTCCTGCCAGGAGCCTGCTCCAGCGCGGGCTTCCCATGGGGTGACAGCCTCCTTCGGGCATCCACCTGCTCTGGTGTGGGGTCCTCCTCGGGCTGCAGGTGGATATCTGCTCTGCTGTGGACCTCCATGGGCTGCAGGGCAACAGCCTGCCTCACCACGGTCTTCACCAGGGGCTGCAGGGGAAGCTCCACTCTGGCGCCTGGAGCACCTCCTCCCCTTCCTTCTTCACTGACCAACCCATGGGGTTTGGGGGTTCCCTTCACCTGTCCTGGCCCTGACTTATGGGGTTATGGGGTGCCCTGGCCCAGTCCTGGCCCTTTTCTGTGGGGCTTGGGGTGCCCTTTCCCTGCTGCTGCCGACATTTACTGGATTTTAGGGTGAACTACCATGAACATCAGGGTTTGTGGTGGCTTTCCTCTCTCCTGGCATAGAACTGCAGAGTCTGGGGATGCCTGCCCCTGTCCTAGTCCTGACCCATGGGGTTTGGGGTTCTCTGCCTCTGCTCTCGCCATATGCAACTTTTTTCGGGAGTGGCCTATCCCTATCCTGCAGCTGACCCATGGGGCTTGGGGTGCCCTGTCCCTGTCTGGTGCATGACCTGTGCGGTTTCGGGATGTCCTGCCTGTGACCTGGCCCTAACCCATGGAGTTTGGTGTGCCCTGTCCCTGTCTGGTCCATGACCTGTGGGGTTTGGGCGTGTCCTGCTCATCTTCTGACCCTGACCGACGGGGTTTGGGATGCCCTGTCTCTGTCTGGTGCATGACCTGTGTGGTTTCGGGGTGTCCTGTCCCCATCTTGGCTCTTACCCATGGGGTTTGGGGTGCCCTGTCCCTGTCTGGTCCATGACCTGTGGGGTTTGGGGATGTCCTGGCAGTGTCCTGGACCCAGACCCATGGTGTTTAGGGCATTCTGTCCCTGTCTCATTCATGACCTGTGAGGTTAGGAGGTGTCCTGTCTCAATCCTGGCCGTGACCACAGGGTTGAGGGTGCCCTGTCCCTGTCTGGTCCATGACCAGTGCGGTATGGGGCTGTCCTCCCCATGTCCTGGTGCTGATCCATGGGGTTTGGTTAGACTGTCCTTGTCTGGTCCATGATTTGTGGACTTTGGGGGTCTCCTGACTGTATCTTGGCCCTGACCCATGGGATTGGGAGTGCCCTGTCTCTTTCTGGTCCATAACCTGTGAGGTATGGGTGTGCTCTGTCCCTGTCCTGGCCCTGACCCACTGTGTTTGGGGTGCCCTGTCCCTGTCTGGTCCTTGATCTGTGGGGTTAGGGGGGCTCCTTTCCCCATCCCGGTCCTGATGCCCGAGTTTGGGGTGTCTTGTCCATGTCTCATCCATGACTTGTGGGTGTTGCACACGTCCTGCCCGTGACGAGGCCCTGACCAACAGGATTTGGGGTGCCCTGTCCCTGTTTGGTCCGTGACCAGTGTGGTTGGGAGGTGTCCTGTCCCCATCTTGTCCCTGACCCATAGGGTTTGAGGTGCCCTGTCCGTGTCTGGTCCATGACCTGTGGGGTTTGGGGGTATCCTGTCCCCATCCTGGTCCTGACCCATGGGGTGTGGGGTGCCCTGTCCATCTCTGGTCCATGACCTCCGCACTTCGGAGGTGTCCTGTCCCCATACTAAGCCTGATCCACAAGGATTAAGGAGTCCAGTCCCTGTCTAGTCCATGACCTGTGGGGTTTTGGGCTTGTCCAGCCCATGTCCTGGCCCTGAGCCATGGTTTGTGGTGCCCTTTCTCTGTGTGGTCCATGACCTGTGGGCTTTGAGAGTGTCCTGCTAGTGTCCTAGCTGTGACCCACGTGTTTTGGGGTGTCCTGTCCCTGTCTAGTCCATGACCTGTGGGAGTTGAGGGTGTCCTGCATGTGTCATGCACATATCCAAGGCCTGTCCCACAGGGTTTGGGGTGGCCCATCCCTGTCTGGTCCATGACCTGTGGGTTTTGGGCTTGTCCAGCCCATGTCCTGACCCTGACACTGACCCGCGGGGTTTGGGGTGCCCTTTCTCTGTGTGGTCCATGACCTGTGGCGTTTGGAGGTGTCCTGCAAGTGTCCTGGCCCTGAGCCACGGGGTTTGGGGTGCCCTGATCCTTTCTGGCCCATGCCCTGTGGGGTTTGCAGATATCCTGACAGTGTCCCTCCACTGAGCCATGGGGTTTGGGCTGCCCAGTCCCTGTCTGGTTCATGACATGTGGGGTATGGTGGTGTCCTGTCCCCATGCTAGCCCTTAGGCATGGGGTTTGGGGTGGCCTGTCCCTGCCTCGTCCAGGATCTCTGCGGTTTGGGGGTGTACTGCCCGTGTCCTTGCCCTGAGCAATGGGGTTTGGCGTTCCGGGTCCCTGTCTGGTCCATGACCTGTGGGGTTTGGGGGTGTCCAGCCCATGTCGTGGCCCTGACCCATGGGGTTTGGGGTGCCCTTTCTGTGTCCTGTCCATGACTTGTGGGGTTTGGGGATATCCTGCCCATATCCTTACCCTGATCCATGGGGTTTGGGGTGCCCTGTCCCTGTCAGGTTCATGACCTGTGGTGTATTGAGTTGTCCTGTCCCCATCGTGGCCCTTACGCATGGGGTTTGGGGTGGCCCATCCCTGTCTGGTCCATGACCTGTGGGGTTTGGGAGTGTCCTGCCCATATCCTTCCCATGACCCACGGGGTTTGTGGTTCCAGGTCCCTGTCTGGTCCATGACATTTTGGCTTTGGGCTCGTCCAGCCCATGCCCTGGCTCTGACCCATGGGGTTTGAGGTGCCCTTTCTCTGTCTAGTCCATGACCTGTGGGGTTTAAGAGTGTCCTGCCAGTGGCCTAGCTCTGACGGACGTGTTTTGGGTTTTCCTGTCCCTTCTAGACCATGACCTATGGGGTTTGGTAGTGTCCTGCACATGTCTTGGCCCTGAGACATGTTGTTTGGGTGCCCTGTCCCTGTCTAGTTCATGACCTGTGGTGTGTTGAAGTGTCCTGTCCCCATCGTGGCCCTTACCCACAGGGTTTGGGGTGTCCTGTCCCTGTCTGGGCCATGACCTGTGGAGTTTGGGGATGTCCTGCCCATGTCCTGGCCCTGAGCCACGGGGTTTGGTGTTCCAGTTGCCTGTCTAGACCATGACTTGTGGGGTTTGGGGGTGTCCTGCATGTGTCTTGGCCCTTAGGCACGGCTTTTGGGGTGCCCCGTTCCTGTCTGGTCCATGACTTGTGCGTTATGGGGGTGTCCAGCCCATGTCGTGGCTCTGACCCATGGGGTTTGGGGTGCCCTTTCTCTGTCCTGTCCATGACTTGTGGGGTTTGGGGAGATCCTGCCCATATCCTTACCCTGATCCATGGGGTTTGGGGTGCCCTGTCCCTGTCAGGTTCATGACCTGTGGTGTATTGAGTTGTCCTGTCCCCATCGTGGCCCTTACGCATGGGGTTTGGGGTGGCCCATCCCTGTCTGGTCCATGACCTGTGGGGTTTGGGAGTGTCCTGCCCATGTCCTGGCTCTGATCCACGGGGGTTTGGGGTGCCCTGTCCCTTTCTGGTCCATGGCCTGTGTGGTTTGGGTATATCCTGCCAGCTTCCTTGCGCTGATCCATGTTGTTTGGGGTGCCCTGACACTGTCTGGTTCATGACCTGTGGTGTATGGAGATCTCCTGTCCCCATGGTGGCCTTTACGCACAGGTTTTGGGGTGGCCCGTCTCTGTCTGGTCCATGACCTGTGATGTTTGAGGATGTCCTGCCCATATCCTTGCCCTGACCCACGGGGTTTGTGGTTCCAGGTGCCTGTCTGGTCCATGACCTGTGGGATTTGGAGGTGTTGTGTGCCATCCGGACCATGACCCATGGGTTTTGGGGTTCCCTATCCCTCTCTGGTCCATGACCTGTGGGTTTTGGGCTTGTCCAGCCCATATCCTGGCTCTGACCCATGGGGTATGGGGTGCCCTTTCTCTGTCTGTCCATGACTTGTGGTATTTGGGAGTGTCCTACCAGTGCCCTAGCTGTTACGCACGTGTTTTGGCGTGTCCTGTCCCTGTCTAGACCATGACCTGTGGGGTTTGGAGTGTCCTGCACATGTTTTGGCCCTTACGCACTGCTTTTCGGGTGCCCCGTTCCTGTCTGGTCCATGACCTGTGGCTTTTGGGCTTATCCAGCCCATGTCGTGGCTCTGACCCACGGGGTTTGGGGTTTCCTGTCCCTGTCTGGTCCATGACCTGTGGGGTTTCGGCTTGTCCAGCCCATGTCCTGGTTCTGACCCACGGAGTTTGCGGTGCCCTGTCCCTTTCTGTTCCATAACCTGTGGGGTTTGGGAGCATCCTGCCAGCGTCCTAGCTATGACCCACATGTTTTCGGGTGTCCTGTCCCTGTCTAGACCATTACTTGTGGGGTTTGGGGTGTCCTGCATATGTCTGCGCCCTGAGCCATGATGTTTGGAGTGGCCCATCCCTGTCTGGTCCAGACCTGTGAGGTCTGGGGGAGTCCTGCCCATATCCTTGCCCTGACACACCAGGTTTGCGGATGTCCTGCCCTTGTCTTCGCCCTGAGCCACGGAGTTTGGGGTTCCGGGTGCCTGTCTGGTCCATGACCTGTGGGGTTTGGAGGTGTTGTGTGCCATCTGGACCGTGACCCATGGGTTTTTTGGTTCCCTATCCCTCTCTGGTCCATGACCTGTGGGTTCTGGGCTTTTCCAGCCCATGTCGTGGCCCTGACCCATGGGGTTTAGGGTGCCCTTTCTCTGTCCTGTCCATGACTTGTGGGGTTTGGGGATATCCTGCCAGTGTCCTTGCCCTGATCCATGGGGTTTGGGGTGCCCTGTCCCTGTCTAGTCCATGACCTGTGTTGTGTTGAAGTGTCCTGTCCCCATCATGGCCCTTACGCATGGGGTTTGGGGTGTCATGTCCCTGTCTGGTCCATGACCTGTGGGGTTTGGGCGTGTCCTGCCCGTGTGCTGGCCTTGAGCCACGGGGTTTGGGGTTCTGGGTCCGTGTCTGGTCCATGACCTGTGGGCTTTGGGTGTGTCCTGCCAGTGTCCTAGCTGCGACCCACCTTTGTTGTGGTGTCCTGTCCCTGTCTTGTCCATGACCTTTGGGTTTCGGAGGTGTCTGCACGTGTCTTGGCCTTGAGCGTCGGGATTTGGGGTGCCCTTTCCCTGTCTGGTTCATGACCTGTGATGTTTGGGGATGTCCTGCCCATATCCTTGCCCTGACCCACGGGACTGTGGTTCCGGGTCCCTGTCTGGTCCATGACCTGTGCGGATTGGAGGTGTTGTGTGCCATCCGGACCGTGACCCATGGATTTTGGAGTGTCCTGACCCTGTCTAGTTTATGACCTGTGGTGTGTTGAAGTGTCCTGTCCCCATCGTGGCCCTTACGCACGGGTTTTGGGGTGTCATGTCCCTGTCTGGTCCATGACCTGTGAGGTTTGGGGGAATCCTGCCCATATCCTTGCCCTGAGCCATGGGGTTTGTGATTCCGGGTGCATGTCTGGTCCATGACATTTGGGGTTTGGGGATGCCCTGCCCAAGTCCTGGCCCTGAGCCACAGGGTTTTAGGTTCACTGTCCCTGTCTGGTCCATAACCTGTGGGTTTTGGACTTGTCCAGCCCATGTCGTAGCTCTGACACATGGGGTTTAGGATGCCCTTTCTTTGTCTGGTCCATGACCCGTGGGGTTTGGGAGCGTCCTGGCAGTGTCCTAGCTGGGACGCACATGTTTTGGGCTGTCCTGTCCCTGTCGAGGCCATGACCTGTGGGGTTTGGGGTGTCCTGCACGTGTCTTGGCCCTGAGCCACAGAGTTTGGAGTGCCCTGTCCCTTTCTGTTCCATGGCCTGTGGGGTTTGGGAGTGTCTTGTCAGTGTCGTTGCGCTGAGCCATGGGTTTTTGCGTGTCCTGTCCCCTTCTGTTCCATGACCTGTGGGGTTTGAGGATGTCCTGCACGTGTCTTGGTCCTTACGCACGGTGTTAGGGGTGACCCGTTCCTGCCTGGCCCATAACATGTGCGGTTTGGGGATGTCCTGCCCATTTCTTGGCCCTGAGCCACAGGGTTTGTGGTTTCCTGTCCCTTTCTCGTCCATGACCTGTTAATTTCAGGCTATCCTGTCCGCATCCTGGCCCTGACCCCTGGTTTTTGGGTGCCCTGTCCCTGTGCCGTCCATGACCTTTGGGATTTACAATGCCCTGTCCACTTCTGGTCCATAACCCAGAGGGTTTGGGGAGCCCTGTCCAGTCCATGACCTGGGCGGTCTCAGGGTTTCCTGCCCATGATCTGGCGCTGACCCACAGGTTTAGGGTACCCTGTCTGTGTCTGGTGCATGACCTGTGGGGTTTGGAGGTGTTGTGTCTCATCTGGACCATGACTCATGGTTTTTGGACTTCCCTGTCCCTGTCTGGTCCATGACCTGTGGGACTTGGGGTGTCTAGCCCATGTCCTGCCCTAACCCACAGGTTTTGGGGTTCCCTGTCCCTGTCTGGTCCATGACCTGTGGGACTTGGGGTGTCTAGCCCATGTCCTGCCCTAACCCACAGGTTTTGGGGTTCCCTGTCCCTCTCTGGTCCATGACCTGTGGGGTTTGGGCTTGTCCAGCCCATGTCCTGGCTCTGACCCATGGGGTTTGGGGTTCCCTGTCCCTTTCTGTTCCATAACCTCTGGGGTTTGGGAGTGTCCTGCACGTGATTGGCCCTGATCCACAGGTTTTGGGGTGCCCTGTCCCTGTCTGGTTCATGACTGTGGCGTGTTCATTTCTCCTGTCCCCATTGGGGCCCTTACGCACGGGGTTTGGGGTTCCAGGTCCCTGTCTCATCCATGACCTTTGGGGTTTGGGGATGTCCTGCCCATGTCCTGGCCTAAGCCACAGGATTTTGGGTTCACTGTCCCTCTCTGGTCCATGGTCTGTGGGTTTTGGGCTTGTCCAGCCCATGTCGTGGCTCTGACCCATAGGGTTTGGGGTGCCCTTTCTCTGTCTGGTCCATGACCTGTGGGGTTTGGGTGTGTCCTGCCAGTGTTCTAGCTGCTACCCCCGTGAGTTGGGGTGTTCTGTCCCTGTCTGTTCCATGACCTGTGGGTTTCGGAGGTGTCCTGCACGTGTCTTGGCCCCAAGCCTCGGGGTTTGGGGTGCCCTGTCCCTTCTGGTCCATGGACTGTGGGGTTTGGGGATAGCCTGCCAGTGTCCTTGCACTGATCCATGTTGTTTGGGGTGCCCTGTCCCTGTCTTGTTCATGACCTGTGGTGTATGGAGGTCTCCTGTCCCCATCGTCGCCCTTATGCACAAGGTTTGCGGTGCCCTGTCCCTGTCTGGTCCATGACCTGTGATGTTTGGGGTTATTCTGCCCATATCCTTGCCCTGACCCGTGGGGTTTGTGGTTCCAGTTGCCTGTCTGGTCCATGACCTGTGGGGTTTGGAGGTGTTGTGTGCTATCTGGACCGTGACCCATGGGTTTTGGGGTTCCCTGTCCCTGTCTGCTCCATGACCTATTGGCTTTGTGCTTGTCCAGCCCATGTCGTGGCTCTGACCCATGGGATTTGGCTTTCCTTGTCCCTTTTTGTTCCATTAACGTTGCCACCAAGGACGAGGAAAAGGCTGAGGTACTCAACGCCTTCTTTGCCTCAGTCTTTAGTAGTCAGAGTGGTTATCCTCAGGGTACTCAGCCCCCTGAGCTGGAAGACAAGGATGACGAGCAGGATAAACCCCCCATAATTCAAGAGGATGAAGTTCATGACCTGCTACGCCACCTGGACGTTCACAAGTCTATGGGGCCGGATGGGATCCACCCGAGGGTACTGAGGGAGCTGGCGGAGGAGCTTGCCGAGCCGCTCTCCATCATTTACCAGTAGTCCTGGTTAACTGGGGAGGTCCCGGACGACTGGAGGCTCGCCAGTGTGACTCACATCTGCAAGAAGGGCCGGAAGGAGGATCCGGGGAACTACAGACCGGTCAGCCTGACCTCGGTGCCGGGGAAGATCATGGAGCGGTTCGTTTTGAGGGTGCTCACGAGCCATGTCCGGGACAACCAGGGGATCAGGCCCAGCCAGCACGGGTTCATGGAAGGCAGGTCCTGCTTGACCAACCTGATCTCCTTCTATGACCAGGTGACCCCCCTAATGGATGAGGGAAAGGCAGTGGACGTGGTCTACTTGGACTTCAGTAAGGCCTTTGACACTGTCTCCCACAGCATTCTCCTAGAGAAGCTGGCGGCTCACGGCCTAGACAGGTACACTCTTCGCTGGGTAAAAAACTGGCTGGACAGCCGAGCCAGAGAGTTGTGGTGAACGGAGTTAAATCCAGTTGGCGGCCGGTCACGAGCGGTGTTCCCCAGGGCTCAGTACTGGGGCCGGTCTTGTTCAATATCTTTATCAACGATCTGGATGAGGGGATCGAGTGCTCCCTCAGTAAGTTTGCAGACGACATCAAGTTGGGCGGGAGTGTTGATCTGCTGGAGGGCAGGAAGGCTCTGCAGAGGGACCTGGACAGGCTGGATTGATGGGCTGAGGCCAATGTATGAGGTTCAACAAGGCCAAGTGCCGGGTCCTGCACTTCGGCCACAACAACCCCAGGCAACGCTACAGGCTTGGGGAAGAGTGGCTGGAAAGCTGCCCAGAGGAAAAGGACCTGGGGGTGCTGATTGACAGCCGGCTGAACATGAGCCGGCAGTGTGCTCAGGTGGCCAAGAAGGCCAACGGCATCCTGGCCTGTATCAGAAATAGTGTGGCCAGCAGGAATAGGGAGGTGATTGTGCCCCTGTACTGGTCACTGGTGAGGCCGCACCTCGAATCCTGTGTTCAGTTTTGGGCCCCTCACTACAAGAAGGACATGGAGGTGCTGGAGCGTGTCCAGAGGAGGGCAACGAAGCTGGTGAAGGGCCTGGAGCACAAGTCTGATGAGGAGCGGCTGAGGGAACTGGGGGTGTTTAGCCTGGAGAAGAGGAGGCTGAGGGGAGACCTCATCGCGCTCTACAACTACCTGAAAGGAGGTTGTAGCGAGGTGGGGGTTGGTCTCTTCTCCCAAGTCACTAGCGATAGGACAAGAGGAAATGGCCTCAAGTTGCACCAAGGGAGGTTTAGATTGAACATTAGGAGAAATTTCTTAACTGAAAGAGTGGTCAGGCCTTGGAACAGGCTGCCCAGGGAAGTGGTGGAGTCACCATCCCTGGAGGTATTTAAAAGACGTGTAGATGAGGTCCTTAGGGACATGGTGTAGAGGGCATGGTGGTGGTGGGTTGACGGTTGGACACGATGATCTTAGAGGTCTTTTCCAACCTGTATGATTCTATGATTCTATGATTCTATGATTAACTGTTGTGGGAGGTAATCCATGGGCCGTGATGTCCCCTGGGGCTGGCTGGGGTGTTCAGGGCACTGCGGCCACCTTAGGGCTCACTTGTGTGAGCTTACCCTGACACGGCAGCTCTGTTATGGCCTCTGCACTGTGGGACCAGCATGGCCCGGACAGGGCCTGGGGGAAAGAGGATCTGGAAAGCCAAGGGTGAGGAAATGGGTGCTCCCGCTGGGGTGCATCACGGGACCATCAGAGAGACACTTGGACTAGAAACTGGCTGTGGGCAGCAGGATGGAAATGCCTCTGTCAGCAGGATTATTCCCCAGGGACCATGGGCTCTCGCAGCCCCACAGCCTGACCCCAAGCCTGCTGCCCCTGAGACGCGCCCCTTCCCTACCACCGTGTCCTTCTTCTCTGCGCCCCCTCATCAGACTCAGGGAGACAACCCGACACCTGGGCCCGCCAGCACCAGCTCTGGCTCAAAGCCCTCACAGACTTTTCATAAGAACAAATATGGATGCACCGTGTAAAAATGGGAATAAAGATAGAGGAAATGCCAGGCGGTTTCTGCTGCCCATGGCACAGGGAGATGTTTCACAGCTCACAGCTCTCCCAGCTGCACAGACCTCTCCTCCCTCCTGGCGGCACCCAGCGGCACAGCAGAGATGGGCTCTGCTGGCCTGGGGCTCGGGGACGGTTGCGTAGCAAGCTCTGGTGTCACAGCCTTTGTGTCCTCACAGGGATGTGCCAGGGACATCTCTTCAGCATCATCATAGCCCATTGTCGTGGTTTAACCCCAGCCAGCAAAAATAAACGCCACGCAGCCGCTCGATCACCCCCCCCCCCGGTGGGATGGGGGAGAGAATTGGGAGGGCACAAGTAGGAAAGCTCCCGGGTTGAGATAAAAACAATTTAATAATTGAAATAAGACTAAGTAGAACAGTAATAATAACAGTGAGAACAACAACAATAACAGAATACACAAAGCAGGCAATGCACAACAGAACCGCTCACCGACCGCCGACCGCGTGTCACGAACGGGGGGCGAGCCCCCCCACACACCTGGTTTTTATACTGAGCATGATGTCACATGGTATAGAATACCCCATTGGCCAAGCTGGGTCCACCACCCCGGCTGTGCTCCCCCCTCCCGGTGCAAGCATCACCCAGCAACAGCCAAAGCATCAATGGGCCATCAACGCTCCTTTCACACCGAACCCAAAACACAGCACACCCCCCAGGCTACTGGGAAGAAAGTTAACCCTGTCCCAGCTGGAACCAGGACAATATCCACCCCTTATTCTATACCATCTACATCATGCCCAGGTCTCACATTTTCCCATACATTCCAATTAGTCACCGCTCCTTTTCCCTGCCTTTTGATATATACGCACACAGAGATATCATTCCCTTAGTCCATGGGCCATCCCTCTAAAACGTCCGTTGAGTTCATTTAGTCCATGACTTCGGGTTCCACCTGTCGTAACGGTCTTGCAGGGCAGGAGAGATGGTGTGTGGTGTCGGGCTCTTGCATGCGGAGGCCAGTTCTGGGCGCTCGTCTGGTTCTATCATTGTTGCACCTTGCTCAGTTTCATCGGCGTTCATCCTAAATTAATCTGGGCGATTCTTACTGTAATACTGTTAATATGGCATATGGTAACCATAAAAGTGATGACATACAGTACTATGTAATAACTAACATCGTACAATTCAGTTCATTGGCTATTTTCACCCAAAATTAAATCCCCCTGAGGTACACACCGGACTTCCCCATCCTTTCTCATCACCCACCAAGTGCACCCAGGTCCCTGAGCAAAAGCAATCCCACGGATGGGTTTTCCCTTGCCAGAGGCAGGAGCAACCCAGACTGTCTTCCCCAGCATATTTCTCATATGCACGACAGGGACTTTATCCCCCTCTACAGCACGTAAGGGTTTGGATTGGGCAGGGCCAGCTCGAGTGACAGATCCCCTAGTGTTCACTAACCAGGTGGCCTTTGCTAAATGTGTGTCCCAATGCTTGAATGTCCCACCACCCATTGCCCTCAGTGTTGTCTTTAACAGCCCGTTGTATCGTTCAATTTTTCCGGAGGCTGGTGCATGGTAGGGGATGTGATAGACCCACTCAATGCCGTGCTCTTTGGCCCAGGTGTCTATGAGGGCGTTTCGGAAGTGAGTCCCGTTGTCTGACTCAATTCTTTCTGGGGTGCCATGTCGCCACAGGATTTGCTTTTCAAGGCCCAGGATGGTGTTCCGGGCGGTGGCATGGGGCACAGGATATGTTTCCAGCCATCCTGTGGTTACTTCCACCATGGTGAGCACATAGCGCTTGCCCTGTCGGGTTTGTGGGAGCGTGATATAATCAATCTGCCAAGCCTCCCCATATTTATACTTCAACCATCGTCCTCCATACCAAAGAGGCTTTACTCGTTTGGCTTGCTTGATTGCAGCGCATGTTTCACATTCGTGGATAACCTGTGCAATAGTGTCCATGGTTAAGTCCACCCCTCGATCACGAGCCCATCTATATGTTGCATCTCTCCCTTGGTGGCCTGAAGTGTCATGGGCCCACCGAGCTATAAATAATTCACCTTTATGTTGCCAGTCCAGATCTACCTGAGCTACTTCGATCTTGGCAGCCTGATCCACCTGCTGGTTGTTTTGGTGCTCTTCACTGGCCCGACTCTTGGGTACGTGAGCATCTACATGTCGTACTTTTACAGTCAGGTTCTCTACCTGGGCAGCAATATCTTGCCACAATGCGGCAGCCCAGATGGGTTTACCTTTGCGCTGCCAGTTGTTCTGCTTCCACTGCTGCAACCACCCCCACAGGGCATTTGCCACCATCCATGAGTCAGTATAGAGATAAAGCACTGGCCATTTTTCTCGTTCGGCAATGCCCAAGGCCAGCTGGATGGCTTTCACCTCTGCAAACTGACTCGATTCACCTTCTCCTTCAGCAGTTTCTGCAACTTGGCGTATGGGACTCCATACAGCAGCCTTCCATCTCCGATGTTTTCCCACAAGGCGACAGGACCCATCAGTGAACAGGGCATATTGCTTCTCGTTTTCTGGTAGTTTGTTATATGGTGGGGCCTCTTCAGCACGCATCACCTCCTCTTCTGGGGATATTCCAAAATCTTTGCCTTCTGGCCAGTTCGTGATCACCTCCAAGATTCCTGGGCGACTGGGGTTTCCTATTCGGGCCCGTTGTGTGATCAGTGCGACCCACTTACTCCACGTAGCATCGGTTGCATGATGTGTAGAGGGGACGCTCCCTTTGAACATCCAGCCCAGCACCGGCAGTCGGGGTGCCAGGAGGAGCTGTGCTTCAGTACCAACCACTTCCGAAGCAGCTTGAACCCCTTCATATGCTGCCAATATCTCCTTCTCAGTTGGAGTGTAGCGGGCCTCGGATCCTCTGTATCCCCGACTCCAGAACCCTAAGGGTCGACCTCGAGTCTCCCCTGGTGTTTTCTGCCAGAGGCTCCAGGTAGGGCCATTCTCCCCGGCTGCGGTGTAGAGCACATTCTTCACATCTTGTCCTGCCCGGACTGGCCCAAGGGCTACTGCCTGAACTATCTCCTGTTTAATTTGCTCAAATGCTTGTCGTTGCTCAGGGCCCCATCTGAAGTCGTTCTTCTTCCTGGTCACGTGATAGAGAGGGCTTACGATCTGACTGTAATTTGGAATATGCATTCTCCAAAAGCCCACAACGCCTAAGAAAGCTTGCGTTTCCTTTTTGTTAGTTGGTGGAGACATGGCTGTTATTTTATTGATCACATCTGTTGGGATCTGACGACGTCCATCTTGCCATTTTATTCCTAAAAACTGGATCTCCTGTGCAGGTCCCTTGACCTTACTTCGTTTTATTGCAAAGCCGGCCTTCAGAAGGATTTGGACTATTCTCTCCCCTTTCTTGAAAACTTCCTCTGCTGTGTTGCCCCACACGATGATGTCATCAATGTATTGCAGGTGTTCTGGAGCCTCACCCTGTTCCAGTGTGGTGTGGATCAGTCCATGGCAAATGGTAGGACTGTGTTTCCACCCCTGGGGCAGTCGGTTCCAGGTGTACTGGACGCCCCTCCAAGTGAAAGCAAACTGTGGCCTGCACTCTGCCGCCAAAGGGATGGAGAAGAAGGCATTAGCGATATCAATGGTGGCGTACCACTTGGCTGCCTTTGACTCCAGTTCGTATTGAAGTTCCAGCATGTCCGGCACGGCAGCACTCAGTGGTGGCGTCACTTCGTTCAGGCCACGGTAGTCTACTGTTAGCCTCCACTCTCCATTGGACTTTCGCACTGGCCATATGGGACTGTTGAAGGGTGAGCGAGTCTTGCTGATCACTCCTTGGCTCTCCAGTCGACGAATCAGCACATGGATGGGGATCAAGGAGTCTCGATTGGTGCGGTATTGCCGCCGGTGCACTGTTGTGGTAGCGGTCGGCACCTGTTGTTCTTGGACCTTTAACAACCCCACAACAGAAGGATCCTCTGAAAGACCGGGCAAGGTGGACAGCTGTTTAATTTCCTCCGTCTCCAGGGCAGCTATACCAAAAGCCCACCGGTACCCTTTTGGGTCCTTGAAATACCCTCTCCTGAGGTAGTCTATGCCAAGGATGCACGGAGCCTCTGGGCCAGTCACAATGGGGTGCTTCTGCCACTCACTCCCGGTTAGGCTCACTTCCGCCTCCAACACAGTTAACTCTTGGGATCCCCCTGTCACTCCAGAAATACAAATGGGTTCTGCCCCTTTATAGCCTGATGGCATCAGGGTACACTGCGCACCGGTGTCTACGAGAGCCTTATATTCTTGTGGATCTGATGTGCCAGGCCATCGAATCCACACAGTCCAGTAAACCCGGTTGTCCCTTTCCTCCACCTGGCTGGAGGCAGGGCCCCTCTAGTCCTGGTCATCATATTCGCTATCTACTTCTTGTAAGTATGAGTCAGAAGTCCCTTTGTTAAGGTCGGAAGTGGAATCAGCCCTTCTACTCTGTCTGGGGAACTCACTGGAGACTGGAGCAGCGGTTTTCCTGGAAGAACCCCCTTTTGTGGTTGTTTTCCCTTGCAACTCATGTACCCGTGCCTGTAGGACTGAGGTAGGTTTTCCATCCCACTTCCTCATGTCCTCTCCGTGGTCACGCAGGTAAAACCACAGGGTGCCCCGGGGTGTGTACCCACGATGTCTCCTCTCTTGAGCAGAGGGACGTTTGCTCCTAATGGCTGAGACGCTGGCCCGTGCAGGGGGGGAGCAGGACATATCCTCTTTGATTTGCTGGACCTCCTGAGACAGTTTCTCCACAGCAGAGACACAGGCCCGTAGGGAGGAAGAGAGACTTTCTTCATATTGCCGGAGTTGGCCAGCCAGTTCATCCACTGTTTGTTCCTCTCCATCTCTCCAGGTCATTACTGCCAACGAGTTTGCATGTGACGCTGGTGCGCTCCGTACAAACTTCCGCCACATGGGTCGGGTGCATTTGACCTCATCTGGGTCTTTGGATAACTGCTCGTTGTTCAGGTCATCATAAATCACTTCCAGCACGGCTAATTCTCTCAGGTACTGGATACCTCTCTCCATGGTGGTCCACTTGCCTGGGTGGCATATAACATCTTCCTTGAAGGGATACCTTTCCTTCACACCTGACAGGAGTTGCCTCCAGAGGCTGAGGACTTGTGCACCTTGTCCAATTGCTTTGTCAATGCCCCCTTCCCTAGAAAGGGATCCCAGCTGCTTGGCTTCCCTACCCTCTAATTCCAGGCTACTGGCCCCGTTATCCCAGCATCGGAGCAGCCAGGTGACAATGTGCTCCCCTGGACGACGGCTGAAGTCTTTTCGCATATCTCGCAGCTCACCCAGAGATAGGGATCGGGTGGTCACCATCTCATTTACGGGTTCTGCCTCCTCCTCCTCCTGTTCTCGTGATGGCCCTGGTTCATCTTCATCCCTTACTAGACGAGCTGATTTTCTTGTGCATTTTCTTTTTTGTATAGGGGCGACTGATACCGGTGTGGGTTGGTTCTCTGTTGTAGGGGGCGGAGTAGCTGCTGTGCCTGCCCTGGGGGGTGAGGGAGCTGCTGTGCTTGCCGTGGGGGGTGGGGTAGCCGCAGGGCCTGTTGCTTTGTCATCAGCTGCAGGGACGTTTCCTTCCCCTTGGGGGTTCTGAGTGGTGTTAAACAGGGCTCGGTAGGCGTGGGCCAGGCCCCAGCACATTGTAGTGATTTGCGTCTCCCTGGAATGGCCAGGGTGACAGCATACTTCTTCCAAATATTCTACTAATTTTTCAGGGTTCTTCACTTGTTCAGGGGTAAAGTTCCAGAACACTGGGGGTGCCCATCGCCCTAGGCATTTGCCCATGCTATCCCACTCGCCCTGCCACTCATAACTATCCAACCTTGGGGCAGATCTCTGGATGACATTCTTAAATTGCTTACTAACCTTGGAGAAAACCGCAACAATATTCCCAAGGAGTACCAAGAGATATATCTTAACTACCCAGGGATGTTCAAGGTACTGGCAAGTTATTTTAACAAAGGAGATGAAGGTAGTGAGGGTGCCATTCTCTATTTCCTCCATAAAAAATCTCTCGGAGGAAAAGGTATAATTGCTAATGGTCTCCATGAGGTGGTACCCGAAATGCAGAAACGGCTTCATTACGAATCCCAAATACCAAATAACCCCCAATGCCAGCGTTTTAGTAACAAATCTCCCAGGCAAAACATCATTAATCACGGCAGAGCACAACAGACTACAAAACCCAACTCCAATTTTTAACAGGTACAGTAAAAACAAGAGCATGGTGCAGAACAAACGAATATGTTACCAGATATAAATTCCTTAATATGTTCTAAATAATCTGTCGTTATCTCAACCCTTCGTGCCCCACGTTGGGCGCCAAAAAGGACTGTCGTGGTTTAACCCCAGCCAGCAAAAATAAACGCCACGCAGCCGCTCGATCACCCCCCCCCCCGGTGGGATGGGGGAGAGAATTGGGAGGGCACAAGTAGGAAAGCTCCCGGGTTGAGATAAAAACAATTTAATAATTGAAATAAGACTAAGTAGAACAGTAATAATAACAGTGAGAACAACAACAATAACAGAATACACAAAGCAGGCAATGCACAACAGAACCGCTCACCGACCGCCGACCGCGTGTCACGAACGGGGGGCGAGCCCCCCCACACACCTGGTTTTTATACTGAGCATGATGTCACATGGTATAGAATACCCCATTGGCCAAGCTGGGTCCACCACCCCGGCTGTGCTCCCCCCTCCCGGTGCAAGCATCACCCAGCAACAGCCAAAGCATCAATGGGCCATCAACGCTCCTTTCACACCGAACCCAAAACACAGCACACCCCCCAGGCTACTGGGAAGAAAGTTAACCCTGTCCCAGCTGGAACCAGGACACCCATGCTCCCCAGGGTCAGGGATGAGGTGTCTCCTTCAGCTCCAGGGACCCCATCACTTCTCCGGGAGCACAGGCTACCCCCTGCAAGCAGCAAGGCAGGACATTGCAGTTCGGCCCATGGGGTCTGTACATCACCTTCCTCCCTGCTCCTCACCACATTCAGCTCCTTCTCCCACGCCCAGTCCCTCCAGGGAAAACTCCTGGCTCAGGTTCCCCCTTCCCAGGAGGTTTGGGTGTCAGTACAGTAGAGACTTGGGTGGCACCAGGGATGGCACCCCAGGAACCAGCAGCGCGCTCTTTCCCTCTCACCTCCCAGTGCATCCTTGGGCCCTGCTCCCTCCTCTGGTGCCCTGGGCATTTCCCAAGCTCCCTGCCCAGGGGCAGCATCATCGCCAGGGTCAGAAACCTCCCTGGCATCATCATAGCCATCTGCTGGGTCACCTCCGGGCAGGACAAGAACATCTGAAAGGAGAGGGGAGCTGGTGACAGGGAGAAGATAGGTCCTGCAGAGCAGAGGAGGGGAGGACGAGCAGGGACAGAGGGCTGAGACACTGCTCTTGGCAGCACCATGTCCTCCCCATCTCTGACGGTGACGCTCAGTGACACCCCTGTCTATCACATGTCTGCAGGGAGATCAACCCCTTCCTGCCTCCGTTACCTGGTGCTGATCCCAGACCATCCTCCTCCTCGGTGTTCCCAGGGTAGGGCTGCATCTGGCTCGGGGATTCCTCTGAATAGGAGTCTGTAGAGATGCACAGCGGGGGTCAGGGAGTGAGCCCCACTGCCCTGCCGCATGGTCAGCACTGCGGGGGAAGGGGGACCCACAGAGCTGGGGCTGCATGGGGAGGAAGGCTGGGAATTGACCCTGCTCCCCTGGGACAAACACTGTCTCAAAGCTGCTCCCAGAGCTGCCCTAGGACAGCCCCTTCCCTCACTCCTCGGGTGCCCCATTGGGTGCAGGGGCAGGAAGAGAGGGGCTGTCCAGCTGGTTGGGGGAAGCTCCTCTCCCGGGCCCAGGACCTCGATGCTCTCCCCACAGACCACATGGCCCCAGCGCTGCAGGAACCATGGGCTGGGGGGCTTCAGGGGATCAGCTCTGGTTGGGGCCAGGGGAAAGGGTCCTGCAGATGTGCCTCCCGCTCGGGGAGGACCCCCACCCACCTGAGCGACCAAACCTTTCCTGCTTCTCCCACGCTGGGCTGTAACCGATCTCCTCATACACGGCCTCGGGGAAGAGCTCCTGAGCTCTCCTGGAGCCTGTGGACAGAGACAGGGCTGGCCCAGGGAAAGGCAGAGGGGGATGGGACCCCACTGTGCTCCCCCAAACCTGTTCCTTTGGCCAGCCCAGGACTGGTCCGACAGCACAGCCCAACTGTGCCGTCCAGGCACATCCCCCGTGAGGGCAACATTGCTGTGGAGATTATCTGGGGCAGCGTCACCCTTGCATCATCCTTTCGGAGACAGTGCTCATGCCCCTCTGGCCCCTGGGTCCTGCCTCCCTTGCCTGACCCCCGAGCAGCTCCCATGTCTCCTCTCCACCTGGAGCTGCCCCTTATCTGCCCCACGGGTCTATAGCAGGGCCCCTGTCCTGCCAGGTGGTGGGCAGGGCTGGGCAGAGGGACAGCCTGGGGGCCTGACACCACGGAGATGGACCCTACTGCCTCACGCTCCTCCTGTTCTCTCCCTTGCCCCAGAGCCCCCTCCAGCACTACCCAGAGCGCTGCCGGCCTTGGCCATCCCCACTCTGCCATTTCCCTGCTCGCCCCATCGCGAGCTCCCCCTGCCTCCGGGCTCTCTCCACCCCTTGCTGCTCGTGCCCCACAGCCAGGCAGTCAGTGGGGTGGTGCATGAGGCAGATGGCAGCACACAGCCTCATCCCCCCAGCCCTGCCTGTGCCTGACAGCCCGCAGCACCCCACAGCCCTTCCAGCAGGCTTCTCCCCCTGGCACCGCTGTGGAAGGACCCACCTCTGCGCCCAGCCCTGGCACAGAGCACTTGCCCGGCCAGGAAGGCCAGGAGCAGGCAGAGAAGGGCCCCCAGGATGATGCAGATGATGACGGGCACTGAGACTCTCCCGCTGCTGCTCAAACGGCCCCGGGTGGGATCTGCATGGGCGAGAACATGGAAGGGGCAGCACCAGGCCTGGAGAGGTGGGGGCAGCCCCACTCCTGACTCCCATCACACACGGCAGCAGGGGGTGCAGAGCCCCCGGGGTGAGTGATGGGGAAGCTTCCACCCTGCTGAGCAAACTAAAACCCTCCCCAACCCCCACCACCACCCCAGTGCCTCCTCCTGGGAGTTTCACACCCCAGCAAGGAGCCCCTTCCATCCAGCAGTGCGGCACAACCTGGCCCCAGCGGGAGGACAAATTACCTGCTCGGGGTGGGGATGCTGTTGTCCTGGGTGTAGCTGCAGAGGAGGAAAAGGAGAGCTGGGCTGAGAGGGTGGGGGTGTGGGTACCGGGGAGCCTCCTCCCCAACACACTGTGTGTGTGTCTGTAGATGTCCCTGGCACATCCCACCCAAATTGCCCCTCCGGTAGTGCTAGAAAGGGAGGCCGGGACAGGGTGCAGCGCCGCTGCTCTGGGCAGCAGGCAGGATGGCACAGGCAGCCCAGGGCATAGCCCTGGGGCTGCAGGGCCCCATGGGCAGTGGCCGGAGGACACCCAGTCCCACCACGGCTGCTCCCCACCTGGCACGAGGCTCATCACTGCAGGAACCTTCGTGCTCTTGGCAGGTCAGGGGCCATGCCAGGACCAAGCGGGTGAAAGGCCTTCCCCAGCTCCCTGCCAATACCCGATCAAGGGGTCCCAGCCCTGCCGCTCACCTGAGCAGCGTATGGCCGCGTCTTCCTTATGCCGGCAAGCACCGCCATCCCCGGGCCGGGCCCAGCAGTCCTGCAGGGACGGCTCCGTCCCCTGGCACTCCACCTGCTCCAGCCAGATGGGGCCGTGCCCCATCCCAAATGCAGCCTCCTTCAGGGCAGACAGCGCGGGGCCACAGCCCAGCTGCCTGCACGCCACCTCGGCATCCCGCATGTCCCAGGAGTCGTCGCACACCGTCCCCCAGGAGCCACGGTGCCAGACCTCCACTCTGCCTGAGCACCCATCCTCGCCTCCCACGGCACGAATCTTCTCCCTGTCTGGAGAAAGCAAAGACCTCCCAAGGCACTGAGACAGCCCGCAGAGCCCTGCCAGACAAGAAGGGTGCACAGAGGAGCAGCTCAATACCTGTGCAGCTCGTGGAGTTGGGGCACGGGGCCAATGGGGCCGGGGACCTTTCTGGGCGTCCCCCTGAAGAGAGAAACACTGTAGTGAAGGGGCTGGTTGGGGGATGGTGCAGAAGAGAGCGAGGCTGAGCTCTGCTTGTGCCTCCCCGTACCATCTTTGTCACGGCAGCAACTGAACCCCGGTCATTCAGCGGGCATGCGCAGGCCTGGGGGGACCCTGATTGCTCAGCCCCTAAAGGTCCCTGGTTCACAGAGCAGCAGTAGTGTGTCTGTGGAGGGGAGGCTCTTCTGAGCCCTGTCTGGTCTCTTCTGAGACCTCACCTGGGGATGCCTCTGCCTCCGCCAGGCGCTGCTGGCAACCTGGGTGGCAACTGCTGCTGGATGTGTGTGGCTGTGGTCACATTTGTGCCACCGGGGTGACATGGAAAGGAAAAGCCCCTCCAAGCTCTTTCTCTGCCTTTGTGGCAGCGGGGAGCAGGAGCTGGGGTGACACTGGTGCCCGAGTGGCTCAGAGTTACCTTTGCAGGTGATGTGGATCTCGTCTCGCAGGTCTTCGCATGACTGCGGGTGCCAGGGAGTGGAGGGACACTGCCAGAAGGAGCTGGTTTTCTCCCCACACTGCACATTATCCAGCCACGCAGGGCCAGACACCCTGCCATAGGGCAGGTGTGTTTCCAGGGATCCTCCGTCCCCGCAGGCCAGCTCCTTGCATGCCAGCGACACCGTATCGAGAGTCATCGAGTTGGAGCAAATGCTCCCCCACGTCCCGTTGTAGAAAACCTGCAGGCGCCCGGAGCAGCCGTCGCTGTTCTCCAGCCTGAGGGCCATGAACTCTGGGAGGAAAGGCAGCAAGGGGGAAGAGGCTGGTCTGGGGCTGTGGGAGAGGGGACGCCTCTGCGCTCGCCAGGCCCTCAGCCAGGCAGGGGCACGGCCAGCACGTCCCCCTTGCACCCAGGGGCAGAGGGAGGTCCCTGAGGGGGACTGAGGGTCCGCAGGACAGGCTCGGGCAGGAGCTTAGAGGCAGCCAGGGACAGCCTTGGCCATGCGCGGCTCTCCCCACGTCCTGGCCTCCCCGGGAACCAGGCTCCCACCACACCACCCAGCACAGACCTGAGCAGATGACTCCCGCGTCCTCTTTGTGCCCACAGTCGTGCTGCCCCCAGGGCCCGGCAGGGCAGTCCCAGAGAGCAGCTTCGGCCCCGGAGCAATTCACGGCACCCATCCAGATCTGCCCAGAGCCTTCCCCGAACCGAGCGGAGGCGGCCGCCTCCACCGCCCCTCCACAGCCCAGCTGCTGGCAAACGACGGCAGCATCAGAGAGGTCCCAGCCATCATCGCAGACAGTCCCCCAGCTGCCCTGGTAGTAGATCTCCACTCTCCCGGCGCAGCGCCCGGCCCCGTTCACCAGCCGGACCTGCCGGCTCCCTGCAGTGGGGAGAAACCCCAGTTGCTGCCAGGGGCTGGCTGCCCACCCACCCCATCATCTGGGGGGCCCGGGCAGTGCCGCTCACCCCGGCAAATGACTCCCACGTCCTCCGCAACCCCTGCTGCCAGCGCACTCTCGGGCAGGGAGGTGTTGCAGAGGCTCAGGTTGGGCTCATGCCCTGCGCACCGGACCCCTCGCAGCCCTACGGGGCCCGTCCCTCGCTCAGGCTTTGGGGGGTTGTAGGCTGTCTCTGCCTGTCCGCACTGCAGCTGCCGGCACACCACGTTGGCCTCCTGCACATCCCACTGGTTGTCCAGGACTCTGCCCCAAGTCCCGCGCTGGAAGATCTCCACTCGCCCGTCGCACCGGCTCCCTCCACCCACCAGCCGCAGGGATGCAAAGCCGGCTGACCCTGCGGAGAGCAGAGATGCCACGGCCATTGGCGGCACTGGGGAGCACGGCACCCTTCAGGAGCAGGGTGAGGGGGAATTCTCCGACCAAACAGGGCAAGATTGGGCCTTGGGCTGACGAGAAGTGAGGGCAAAGCATGGGCCCACTCTGCAGCTCACACCCAGCTCTGCTGCTGCTGGGGGCACCCAGGAGCTCCTGCCTGGGTGGTGGGATGAAGCTCTGCAGGGCGCTCTGTGGAGGTGGGATGTGGTTGTCTGCAGCCAGGGGGTGGAGCAGAGCCCCGCAGCCCCGTCCTGGATTCATCCCACAGTAGGAAAAGCCAGGAGGCCAGGCCTGGCAGTGGCGCTGCCCTGGGGGCAGATGCCTGCTTCCGTTCAGCCCTCAGCTCTCCCACGGTAGAGCAGTCAGTCTGAGCAGGCAAAGCCCTCCAGAAGGCTCCTGGGGAAGCAAGGGTTTCTCCAGGGAGAAATTCAGCCTGGGGCTGCTCTGGGAGCCCTGCTTTGGGTGGCCATGTCGCACACAAAGGGCAAATCGAGTTAATGCAGCATTTTCCCAGCACTCACCTGAGCAAATGACAGCGGCGTTGTTCCCATGGGAGCAGGGTGAGGCCCCCAGGGTGATCACTGGGCACTGTCCCAGGTGGGCTTCAGTCCCGTCACAGTGGAATGAGTCTTTCCAGACAGGTCCGGTTCCTCTCCCAAAATGCCCTCCTCCAGGAATGGACTCAGCAAACCCGCAGTTGAGTTGACGACAGAGAACGTGGGCATCCGAGAGATGCCAGCGGGAGGCACAGGGGGTGCCCCAGGTCCCCAACACCTGGACCTCCACTCTCCCCGCACACGCCGTGCTGCCGTTCACCAGCCTGAACCCTGTGTACTCTGGGGACAGAGGAGGAGAACTGAGGGTGGGCCGGTGCTCTTGTACCCTCGGTAGCTGGCGGAGCGGCCAGCGGGACAGCATGCCTTTCTTCTCCTTCTGCCCTCTTTTCATGCTGCAGACAACCCATCACCCCTTCTGTCCTCATGCCCGGCCCAGCACGGTCCGTGCTCTGTTTCCCACCCTGGGGTTCAGCACCCCACCCTGAGTCCTTACGTGTGCAGGTGACAACAGCGCTGTTCATGCGGGTGCAGGGCTGGTCCCTGGGGGACCCCCTGGGGCAGGAGGCGAGGAGGGATTCATTCCCCACACACTGCAGCTCTCCGGCCCAGATGGGACCCACCCCTTCTTCAAAGGGAGCTGGCCCAGCCACAGGCAGGGCCACACCGCACTGCAACTCCCTGCAGACCACACCAGCAGCTTTGGCACCAAAGTGGGAATCACAGACAGTTTTCCACTGGTCCCCGTCACGGACCTCCACACGTCCTGAGCAGTGGCTCTTCCCTTCCACCAGCCGGAAAAATCCTGGAGAAACCAAAACAACTGAGAGCTCTCTGGCAGTTAAATGCCCACTTTCCCACATCACCTCCAAGCAAGCTGTGACCAAATTACCCATTGCGCATCACAGAGGAAGCTGTTGGGGGACTGTTGGTGACACAAGCACGTCCAGGTCCCCCAGCACCCCTTCTCTACACCATCACAGCACTCAAGGTCATGTGTCTATTGCAGACACACAGCAGACGCTGCAGACCATGGTGGCACCTTTGGGACCAAGGTGTGAGTCACAGACAGTTTTCCAAGGGTCCCCGTCATGGATCACTATATGTCCTTAGCAGGGGCTATTCCCTCTGACCAACCAGCCAGATCCCGGAGCAACCAAAGACCCCTGGGAGGTCCCACAGCCCTCTGGCAGTCCCCTGACCACATCCCACGTCCAAGGTGGCCGAAGGCAAAAAGCGCCACGACCACCCCAGCGGCTCTCAGGGGATGCTGATGGCACAAACAGAGCAGGGCCCGCCTGCCGCTCCTCAGAAATCAGCCCAGCACTTGTGGGCTTGCTTCTCTCCCAAACCCACTGCCACAAGCACTGCTCAGACAAACTGCTGCTGCCCAACAGGCCTTGGGCTGCCCGGCACTGGTCCCTGGGCACTGCAGCTCCCAGAGCACTTGGGCTCCAGGGAAATGAGTCCAGGCGCTGTTGCCTGCTGCAGCTTGCTCTGCCCCATGGAGCTCAGGGCCAGGCATGAGGAACCTCTTGGTGCCACCAGAAACGTGCCCTGTTCCCAGGGGGGTCTTGGGCTGTGGGGCACTGCTGGTAGATGGGACATGGCACAGGGCAAAAGTAGAGTGAGGCTGTACCTGCGGTCGGTGTCTGTGCCAGCCTCTGCTCCAGCACCTGCCCAGCAAAAAGGTCCTCAGCCATGGCCAGAGTGCACTGCTGGATGCTCATGTCCCTGGACAACAGCCAGGCGGAGGGCACGAGAGTGGACAGAGAGCAACCCTGGGCTTACACGAGCTCCCAGTGCAAGGGCAGGCACAGGGGAGTGCCAGTAAATGCTGGCAAACCCAAAAGTGCAAGGCAGCCAGGGGCTGGGACAGACATGAGAGGCTGGGCAGCAGGTCAGCCCTCCTGGACGGGGCCATGTCCCCACGGGCAGGCTCTCATGGGGTGACCCTGGGAAAGGTGCCACATGCCACCCCGCTCCTCAGACCAGGCCAAGCGCTCCTCCTCTCCAAGCAACCCCTTTGATTCAGCCAAGGGACTTGTGTCGCCAGGGAGCACAACCCCAAAGTAGCTAGCCATCTCACGCCCCTCCCCGGTACTGTGGGTGGCCACAGGAGTCACTCTTGGTGCCTCTGCATGGGGGGACCTGGCCCTTGGCACTGCCAGACAGGTCCTGGTTGAACAGGAGGAGAAAGATGGGAATCAACAGACAATGCAGGGCAGGGTGGGGACTAATCTGACCCAGCGCAGGGTCAGGCAGGGTATGGGCACCCTTGGGCAGGTTCCCACTGGGCTTTCCCGAGGGACCGGGGACACCAGCAATGACAGTCCCAGCTTGGCAGTGCGACCGGACTCATTGAACAATGCTCTGGTGCCCACTTGTTGCTCCCTGAGGGCACAGCCAGGTCTCTTCACCCGTCCCAGCCCCAGAGGTGGGGAATAGGCTCTGACCTTACCTGAACACATCACTCCAGCATCACGCGCATGATCGCAGTTATTTTCACCCCATCCGCTGTGTGGGCAGTCAGACAGGGCAGATTCGGTGCCATTACAGCCAACATCATCCATCCAAATGGGGCCAGATCCTTGCCCAAAGTGTCCGTACTGAGGAGCTCCAACAGCAGACCCACAGCCCAGCTGCTTACAAACCACTGCCGCATCGTGCATGTCCCAGTAGTGACCACACACGGTCCCCCACTGGCCCTGTTGTTTCACCTCCACTCTCCCAGCACAGCGCCTGCCGCCATCCACCAGCCTCACCTCCACAGCACCTTCAAACACTGACACAGGACCAGTCAGGACAGCGCTGAGCCCCCCAGCACTGTGGGTCTGGGGGAACCCCTGCCCGGGTGGAGTCAGAGGTGCCAGGGTGGGAGCCCACTCCCCTCCAGGCTGTCCCCGGGGTAGTGCAGGGTCCTTTCTATGCCCATGGGCTGTGCAAGGCTGGGGATGCCCAGCTCCAGCCCTGCTGGCTCATTCGTGGCTCCACAGACTTTGGCACCCCAGCCTTCCTTCCACCCCAACGACCCCCTGCAACCTGCCCCCGGCCCATGCCCACCCAGGGCACCCTCTCCTCCCCAGCCAGCACCCCGAGAAGAGACCTGCCCCCACCAGGACTCCCCCAAGCACACACTGCTGCTTCTGCCCAGGGCCCCGAGCTCTCCTGGGCCACAGCCTGCCCTGGGCGTCTGCCAGGACATCCTCCACCCTCAGGCCTTTCTGTGTCCCCTGCGGTGCAACATGATGGTCCCAGTGAGCCCTCCCAACCCATGGCCCCTCCTTGTCCTTGGGCATCAGCCCAGCCCTGCCCTTGTCTGGGATCCCCCAGAAGGTCACCTCTCTGCCAGCCTGTGGGAACACCCCCCCCAGTTCCCTTGTCTCCACAGGCACAGCCTGCCCCCCCTCAAGCTGGAGCTCACCCCAGTGTCCAGCACCCCACCCTGAGTCCTTACGTGTGCGGGTGACAACAGCGCTGTTCATGCGGGTGCAGGGCTGGTCCCTGGGGGACCCCCTGGGGCAGGAGGCGAGGAGGGATTCATTCCCCACACACTGCAGCTCTCCGGCCCAGATGGGACCCACCCCTTCTTCAAAGGGAGCTGGCCCAGCCACAGGCAGGGCCACACCGCACTGCAACTCCCTGCAGACCACACCAGCAGCTTTGGCACCAAAGTGGGAATCACAGACAGTTTTCCACTGGTCCCCGTCATGGACCTCCAGACGTCCTGAGCAGCGGTTCTTCCCTTCCACCAGCCGGACAAATCCTGGAAAACCCAAAACAACTGGGAGTTCCCAGAGCCCTCTGACAGATACATGACCACATCCTGCATCACCTCCAAGCAAGCCATGACCCCATTGCGCATCCCAGAGGAAGCTGTTGGGGGAGTGTTGGTGACACAAGCACGTCCAGGCCTCCCAGCACCCCTTCTCTACACCATCACAGCACTAGAGGGTCTGTGTCTGTCACAGCACCAGGCACCGCTCAGACAATCTGCTGCGGCACAAGGTGCCCTGTGCTGCCCGGCGTGGTCCCCCCAGCACTGCAGTGGGGTGCGCAGTTCAGGTCTGGGAGAACTGGCCCAGATGGTAATGACTGCTGCAGCCTGCTCAGCCTCTGCAGAGCTTGGGACCAGGCAGGACCATCACCTTGATGCAGCCAGAAATGCACCCTGCTCCCAGGGCTGTTCTGGGTGTTGGGAGGTTCCTGTTAGGGGCAGATGTCACAGAGCACAGAAATGGTGCAGCTGTTCCCATGGCTGGTGCCTGTCCAGACCTCTCCGATGCCTGCTCGGAGGGCACGTCCTCAGCCAGGCACACAGTGCTCTGCCTGGAGGTGCACAGGTCCCAAGCCAACGGCCAGGCAGAGGGGCAGGAGACCTGCATGCCCCCTCGGCTCGCACTGGCTCAGAGGGTAACAGCAGGCACAGATGAGAGTCAGTAAGTGCTGCCAAAGCCTCTGTTTCGTGGGGCAGTGTGGGGAGCCATGGGAAGGCAGGAGAGGTTGGGCAGCAGGTCAGCGCTGCCTGCATGGGGCCGTGTCCCCGTGGGGCTGTCACAGCCCCAGGGATGTCCCAGGACCAGCCTGGGCACGTGGTGATGCAGAAGGGAGCAGCCAGAGTCAAGCAGCTGCCAAGCTCCTAAGCCTCGCAGTGCTGGACCACACAGCTGAGCCCTGGGCACAGGCAGCCAAGGGCTCTGTGCCACCCTGTTCCTCTCCCAGGGCCCAGCGCTCACGCCCTCTGAAAAGCCCTTTGGATTCAGCTGAGGTACTCATGCCTGTGAAGGGGAATGACCCAGGGGGACCAGCATCTCATGCCATTCCTCCAAGGGGTGGAGTGCCACGCAAGTGCCCCCTGGTTTCTCCAGCACAGGGACCCCCAGCATTGTTGGCTGGAAGTGGCAGAATGGGTAGAGATCAGTGGAGATCAGTGGACACCCCGGGGCAGGGATGGAGGATCCATCTGCAGCCCAAGACACGGACTGAAGAGGGGCTGAGGCACTGTGGCAGGGTTAGTTCACCCTGGGGTGGGCTCCCTCTGGGCTTTCCCAGGGACTGGGAACACCAGCAATGACAGCCCCATCTCGGCAGTGTGCCCGGCCACATTGGGCAATGTTCCGGTGCTCATTTGTTGCTCCCTGAGGGCACAGCCAAGGTCCCTTCCCCCGTCACATCCCCAAAGGTGAGGAACAGGTTGTTCTCTTACCTGAACACATCACTCCAGCATCATGTATATGAGCACAGTAATGTTTACCCCATCCTCTGTGTGGGCAGTCAGACAGGGCAGATTCGGTGCCGTTACAGCCAACATTATCCATCCAAATGGGGCCAGATCCTGGCCCAAAGTGTCCGTACTGAGGAGCTCCAACAGCAGACCCACAGCCCAGCTGCTTACAAACCACTGCCGCATCGTTCATGCTCCAGTATGCTCCACACACGGTCCCCCACTCGCCCCTGTGTTTCACCTCCACTCTCCCAGCACAGCGCCTGCCGCCATCCACCAGCCTCACCTCTGCAGCACCTTCAAACACCAACATGGGACCAGTCAGGAGAGTGCCAAGGCCCAGCTCTGCAGGTCTGGGGGAACGCCCTGCCCATGTCTGAGATACCAGGGTGGGGGCCCTCTCCCCTCCAGGCTGTCCCCAGTGCAGTGCGGGGGTCCCGTCTATCCCCACGCGCTGCACAAGGCTGGGGATGTGCAGTTCTGGCCCTGCCGGGTCATTCGACATCCCACCACAGAAAGCACCTTTGCCCACCCCAACGGCCACCTACCCCCTGCCCACGCACACCTCCACACTGTGCCCAGCCCTGCACAGGGCACCCGCTCTTCCCCAGCCCACCCCTCTTCCCCTGAACAGCCCCGTGTACCCAGGCCGGCTTCCCATGCAAACCACCTGCCCCCGCACCATCCAAACCCACCCCCACCCCCAGGGCTTTCCGAGCTCCCACCGAGACGATTCCAATGATCTCCCCACCCACAGCCCCTCCTTGCCCCTGCTGTCAGCCCAGCCCCTGCGCTGGGCCGGACCCCCCAGGAAGGATGTCTCTCGACGCAGATGTCCCCGTCCCCTTCTCTCTTCGGGGCACAAACTGCCCTCATGGGGTCAGGGCTCCCCTGGAACCGGGAGGCAGGGAGCAGCACACAGACCCTCCGGGGCACCCCAGAGGTTGACAGTGCCCTGGGCATCTCTGGGTGCTGCCATCGCCAGCTGGGCCACCACCGGCTCCAGAGGCCACCACCGGCTGGGGAAGAGAGGGTCCCAAAAGGGTGTCTACGAGGGTCTATGAATCCAGCCAGGCACAGGCTGCCCGAAACGCCGGAGCCCTGGAAAAGGAGATTCTCTCTCCCACCCAGACAGGCAGGCACAGGGTCCATGGACTCGAGCACCTTCTGACCCTCAGCTCAGTAGCACCTCAAAGAAACCCATTCCCAGACAGATCCTATGACCATGCTGGCGCCCGCTGGCCCTGGGCTGTGGGACAAAGGAACGGGCACTTACCGCTGCACAGCTGTACCCAGAGGAGCAACCACAGCATCTGAGGGGACAGGAGTCCCTCTGTGCCCATCCTGAGCCTCCTGCCCTGCCAGCACATCCCTGCTGCGCCACGCTCCCTGCCTCAGCTCCTGGGGCCTCCTGGGGCCAATGATGACAGGAGGGCAATATATCTCTGCAGATCCCAGCCCAGCTGCAGGAGGAGCCAATCAAAGCAGCAGGACCTTTTTAGACATTATCGGGAGCTATCTCCCCTCCGACACAGCCCAGCCCTCCAATGAACTTCTCCAGCGCCGTTCGTGACCATATATGAGAGACGGCTCTGCTGCAGGTGTCACGTCACTGTGGTGGGGGGCCCTCACAGGAGAGGGCAGGTTGTTGGGGGGGAAATGGGGTTTTCACCCCTGGAACCCTCTTGTGTTGACCAGGAGCACTGAGCATCTCCTACGCCAGGCCCATCCAAGAGCCCAAGGTGAGAGAGTCCAGCCGTCCCCGTGCCAGGGGGACCCGAGGGCTGGGATTGCAGCAGGGTCTGTGTCAGGAAGGGAAGGAAACAGCCCCTGCCCCTGCTACAGACCCCCCTCTGCTGGCAGCAGCAGCTGCGAATGGGCCTTAGCCCAGGCCAGAACCTCACCCCAGCAGTGCTGGCTCCCCCTTCCTTCCCTGGAGAGCCCATGGAAGACCCCTCCCAGGAGCCAGCGCTGGGACACGTCCCTGCCCTGGCAGCAGATGTACAGCCCAGAGGCTACGACACATCCCTGGCTCTCAGCGTGTCACCACGGGGCCGTTATTCCCCGCCGGCGCATCGGGAGCCGCAGCCTGCAGGTGCACAAACCACAGCCCACGTGGCCTCACGGCGCTCGCCGCGCTCCCCCCGCAGCGCCCAGGCAGGAAGTCTGTGGTTTCCTCGTGGCACCGTGCCCGGGCACAGCCCTGGGGTGCCCCCGAGCCACCCCCACCCCGACTGCTCCAGCCAGGGCTGCAGGGGCTGCTCCTTCGGCCTCGCAGACACCGGGCCGGGCAGCTCCCATCCCCCGGGATGCCCTTGTGGCAGCACACGGCCGCTCTGCACCGAGCCCCACAGCCACGGGGTGCCATCGGTGCCACGGCTGCTGCCACCCTCCTCCTGCCACTGCTGCATGCCCATGAGTTATACTGGTGGTGACCTCACACCCTCCTACTGCCGACACCGTGTGTACGAGTTACGCTGTCACACGTGTGCGCGGCGTACGGACTTCTGCTGACCTTGGTTCTTCCAAAAAGCCGCATTTGGGCATGGCCTAAATATTATTCTGGTGACATCAGAAGCACCTACACAAGCTATGTGCCAGCTCCTGGCCTATCAGCTACTCAGGCACCAGTGACAACACAAGCTCCTACACAGCCCCTGGCCTATCTGCTACTCAGCCACAGATGATGTCATAGCATCCGCCTCTCATATTGGCCTGCTCCTGGCCTATGGGCTATTCAGGCACCAATGACCTCATACCACCTACAGAAACTATGGGCCTGCTCCTGCCCTATCAGCTCCTCAGGCAGCAATGACATTATAAGCACCTACACATGCCATGGCCTATCTGCTACTCAGCCACAGATGATGTCATAGCATCCGCCTCTCATATTGGCCTGCTCCTGGCCTATCGGCTCTTCAGGCACCAATGACCTCATACCACCTACAGAAACTACGGGCCTGCTCCTGCCCTATCAGCTCCTCAGGCAGCAATGACATTATAAGCACCTACACATGCCATGGGCCTACTCCCGGCCTGTGAGCTACTCAGGCATGGGTGACCTCATAAGCACAGACACGAGCCATGGGCCTGCTCCTGCCCTATCAGCTCCTCAGGCACCAGTGACCTCAAAACAACCTACACGTACCTGTCGTGGTTTAACCCCGGCCAGCAGCTAAGTCCCATACAGTCGCGCGCTCACTGTTTCACTAAATAGAAAGTTAATTGTGTCCCAGCCAAAACCAGTACAATGCCAGATGCCTGCTCCTGCCCTATCAGCTCCTCAGGCACCAGGGACCTCACAAGAACATGTACACCCATTTGCCGTGTACTTGCTGTTGAGGGCCTCAGCCTCCGGTGACCTCACAAGCACCTAGAAAGGCCATGCACCTGGTCCTGGCCTATCAGCTATTCAGCCAAGAGTGACATCACAAGTACATACCCAAGCCATGTGCCTCCCTCTTGCCTATCATCTACTCAGGCATCAGTGACCTGACCACCACAAAGCCACCTACTTGCTACCTACTCGCCTACGAGATGTGAAGGTACAAGTGACCTCACAAGCTACGTGCCTACTCTTGGCCTATCAGCTACTCAGGTATCAGTAATGTCACAACCACTTACACAAGCCATGTGCCAGCTCTCGGCCTATGATCTACTTAGGCACCAGGGACCTCACAAGCACATACCAACCTATTTGCTATGTGCCCACGTGGTGGAGTGGCCCCATGTGGCAGCCCCCACCCAGTCACTTGCTCACTCCCCACCAGTGGGATGGAGGAGGGAACTGGAAGAAAAAAAACGAGAAAAAAAAAATCTCCTGGGTCGAGATGAAGACAGTTTAATAAGTGCAGAATCAATCGCTCACAGCAGGAGATCAATGCCCAGCCAGTCTCTGAGTAAAGGACACTTCAAAGAACACACCCTCCTCCCCAGTTTTATTGCTGACCATGACATCACGTGGTGTGGAATATCCCTTTGGTCACTTGGGGGTCAGCTGTGGTGGCTTTGTCCCCTCCCAGCCTCTTGTCACCCCCAGCCCCCTCACTGTTGGGGCAGAGGGAGAAACAGAGCAGGCCTTGACGCTGGGCAAGCGCTGCTCAGCAATAGCTACGATGTCAGTGTGTTATCAGAGCTGTTTGGGCCACCAAGGCAAAGCACGGCACCAGAGGGGCTGCTAACAAGAAAATTCACTTCATCCCAGCCAGACCCAGTACAACCTCCACCCCTTATTCCATACCGTGTGCGTCCTGCTCAGGTCCTACATTATTCAGTACATTTACATCCACCACCACCACTCCCTTCCCCATCCCTTGGCATGACACGCACACAGCATACTGGGTTTGGCTGGTGTGGCTCAGGTGGACGTGGGCAAGTGCCAGCACCCTCCTGACTTCTCCCCTCACTCAGTCAGCCAGAGCTTTTTGAAACGTTCAATCAGGTCATGAACCTGCTCTGTCTCACCTGGAGCCTGTGTAAGAGTGTGTCTAACCCTGGGGCGGAGCTCCCCCATAATCTCTCTGTAATAAAACGGGATCTCCCCAGTGCACTGGTGTATCAGCCATTCCTCCCAATTTTGTATCATCCACAAACTTGCTCAGGATGCCCTCGGTCCCATCACCCAGAACTGAAATGAAAGGTTGAATGGAATGGGACCCAGTATCAGCCCTTGGGCTACACCACTGGTGACTCTCCTCCAGCTGGACTTTGTGCCACTGGACACAACCCTCTGGGCTTCAGTCAGGTTTCCATCCATCTCATTTTCCACTTATCTAGTCCATACTTGCTCGCCTTGTCTATGGGGATATAACGGGAGACATGCTGACTGCTCCCTGCATCCTCCTCCTTGCCCTGCTTCAAGATGGGATTTACATTTGCTTTCTTCCAGTCCTCAGGAACCTCACCCAATCCCCATGACCTCTCAAAGTTGATTTCAAGTGGCCTTACAATGACATCAGCCAACTTCCTCAGCACTCAGGAGTGCATGCCCTCAGGTCCCAAGGACTTACGCATGTGCAGTGAGTTTAAATGTTCCCTAACCTGAGACTCTTGCACCAAGAGTAAGTCTTCCTTGCTCCTTGTCTCTGGTCTTGGGGGCCTGGGATTCCTGAAGGTTGGTCTTACCAGTAAACTTCCTCCTCCAGAGAGGAAGAAGGCATGGAGTACCTTGGCTCTTTCTGTGTTCTCTGTCACCAGGGTCCCACCCCATCTAGCAGCAGGCCCACTTTTTCCTGAGCCTTCCTTTTGCTGCTGGCGTCATTGTTAAATCCTTTCATGATGCCCTTCGCGTCCAGATTGAATTACCAGATTGAGATCGAGATGGGCTTTGGCTTTCCTAACACCCTCTCTGAATGCTCGGGAGGTTCTTGGTGCCCTCTAGAGACCTCCTGGGTGTCTTGTGCCCTGCTGTGCTGTCCCTCAGGCAGTTGTCCAGCTGGGTAATGTCCCCCATGAGGACCAGGGCCTGCAAATGAGAAGCTGCTTCTACTTGTCTGAAGAAGGCCTCATCTGCTGCTTCTTCCTAATATGTAGACACCATAGCAGACACCAACTACAGCGTCACCCACGTTGGTCTGCCCACTAATCCATCAGCTCTCATCTGGCTCATCACCTGCCACCAGGCAGAGCTCCACGCTTTCCTTCTGCTCGCCCACATACCGGGCAACTTTCCTTCCTCACTGACCTGCCCCATCTTTCCTAAAGAGGCACCTTCCATCCATGGCCATACTCCAGTGGTGGTGTGTGCAATCTGACCGTGTCTCTGCTATCTAAGTGAGATTATAGCTCGGGCATTGCCCACAGACTCCTAATTCCTCCTCTTTGCTGTGTGCATTCCTGTGCGGGCACATCAGAGGTGTGCCCAGCCATGCTGATTTCCCGCCGAGATTGAGGGCTACTTGATAGGTGCCCACAAACAGCCCTGCTTGTACCCTTTGCTTCACCTCCAACTCTCTTCCTCCCTGTTTCCCCCCTCCCAGGTTCTTCCCTTTGGTCATCCTCAAACCCTCTCATACAAGAAGCCTGCCTCTGTTTTCCCTTTCCTCACTGGCCCTGGTTTTGCTTGCCTGGTGCCCTCTGTTGGTGGATCTGGGAATTCTGCATTGGGAATTCTTACTTTGCTCAGCAAGTCCACTAGTACCTCCTTTTATTGTCCGTCATGTCCCACAATTCCTCATGCTGTCATCTTGTTAGAGGCACCACAGGACAGGGTGGCCAACAGAAACCTCACCAAGTTTTGCATGGAGAAGTGGCCAGTCCTGCCTCAGGGGCAGAGTAGCTCCATGTATCAGGGCAAGCTTGGAGCTGACCGGCTAAGGAGTGAGCCTGAGGAGAAGGCCATGGTTGCTACAAGGGATGCTTATAAGAGCCAGTGGAGCATGCTGACCACTACTAAGGGCAGCTGCATATGGGGCTGAATTAGGAGGAACATGACCACCCAGCCAAGGGCAGTTACCTCCTCCCTTGACTCAGCACTGGTGTGGCCACATCTGAAATAAATCTGTTGTGGTGTGGGGCTCCATGTTCTGCAGAAGTAGGGAGGATCTGGAGAAGGTCCAGAGGACATCTGCCAAGATGGGGTGAAGGGGCTGAATCCCATGACTTGTGTGGAGAGGCTGAGGGAGCTGGGCTGCTTTGGCCTCATGATGTTGTAATAGCCAAGGGCAATGTTGTAATAGCCTGCAGCTGCTTGAAGGGTGCTTTCAGAGAGGATGAAGCTTTTCTTTGTAGAGGAAACAGCATGAGAAAGGAGAAATTTCTTTACTGAAAGAGTGGTCAGGCCTTGGAACAGGCTGCCCAGGGAAGTGGTGGAGTCACCATCCCTGGAAGTATTTAAAAGACGTGTAGATGAGGTACTTAGGGACATGGTTTAGTGGACATGGTGTGTTGGGTTGACAGTTGAACACGACGATCTTAGAGGTCTTTTCCAACCTGTATGATTCTATGATTCTATGGTCCATGACATGTGGGGTTTGGGGGTGTCCATCCCATGTCCTGGCCCTAACCCACAGGGTTTGGGTTTTCCTGTCCCTCTCTGGTTCTGGTCCCCTTTGTCTAGTCCATGACCAGTGGGGTATGGGAGAGTCCTGCCAGTGTCCTACCTGCGACCCACGTGTGTTGAGGTGTCCTGTAACTGTCTGATCCATGATCTGTGGGTTTCGGAGAAGTCCTGCACGTGTCTTGTCTCTGAGCCTCGGGGTTTGGGGTACCCTGTCCCTTTCTGGTCCATGGCCTGTGGGGTTTGGGGATATTCTGCCAGTGCCCTTGCGCTGAGCCATGTTGTTTGGGGTGAGCCCATGTCGTTGGTCAAACCGATGGGGATTGGGGTGCCCTTTAGCTGCAAGGTCCATGACCTGTGGGGTTTGGGAGTGTCCTGCCAGTGTCCTAGCTGTGACCTGGTTTGAGGTGTCCTGTTCCTGTCTGGTTCATGACCTGTAGGGTTTGGGGCTGTCAAGCTCATGCCCTGGCCCTAACTGTGACCTGGTTTGAGATGTCCTGTCCCTGTCTGGTTCATGACCTGTGGGGTTTGGGGCTGTCAAGCTCATGCCCTGGCCCTAACCCACAGGGTTTGGCGTTCCCTGTCCCTCTCTGGTCCATGACCTGTAGGTTTTGGGCTTGTCCAGCCCATGTCGTGGCTCTGACCCATGGGGTTTCTGGTGCCCTTACTTTGTCTGGTCTATGACCTGTGGGGTTTCGGAGTGTCCTGCCAGTGTCCCAGCTGCGACCCACGTGTGTAAGGGTGGACCGTCCCTGTCTGGTCCATGACCTCTGGGGTTTCGGAGGTGTCCTGCACGTGTCTTGGCCATGAGCCACGGGGTTTGGAGTTCCCTGTCTCTGTCTGGTCCATGAACTCTGGGGTTTGGTGATGTTCTGCCCATGTCCTGGCCCTGAGCCACAGGGTTTGGGGTTGCGGGTCCCTGTCTGGTCCATGACCTTTGGGGTTTGGGGATGTTATACCCATGTCCTGGCCCTGAGCCACGGGGTTTTGGGTTCCCTGTCCTTGTCTGGTCCATGACCTGTGGGTTTTGGGCTTGTCCAGCCCATGTCGTGGCTCTGACCCATGGGGTTTGGGGTGCCCTTTCTTTGTCTGGTCCATGGCCTGTGGGGTTTGGGGATATCCTGCCAGTGTCCTTGCGCTGAGCCATGTTGTTTGGGCTGTCCTGTGCCTGTCTAGACCATGACCTGTGGGGTTTTGGGTGTCCTGCACGTGCCTTGGACCTGAGCAACGGGATTTGGGGTGCCCTGTCCCTTTCTGGTCCATGGCCTGTGGGGTTTAGGGGTGTCCTGCACGTGTCTTGGCCCTCAGCCACGGGGTTTGGGGTGCCCTGTGCCTGTTTGGTTCATGACCTGTGGTGTGTTGAAGTGTCCTGTCCCCATCGTGGCCCTTACACACGGGGTTTGGGGTGGCTCATCCCTGTCTGGTCCATGACCTGTGAGGTTTGGGGTTGTCCTGCCCATATCCTTGTCCTGACCCACAGGGTTCGGCGTTCCCTGTCCCGCTCTGGTCCATGACCTGTGGGTTTTCGGCTTGTCCAGCCCATGTCGTGGCTCCGACCCATGGGGTTTGGTGTGCCCTTTCCATGTCTGTCCATGACCTTGGGGTTTGGGGACGTCTTGCCAGTGCCCGAGCTGTGAACCACATGTTTTCGGGTGCCCTTTCTCTGACTGTCCATGACCTGTGGGGTTTCGGAGGTGTCCTGCCAGTACCCTTGCTGTAACTCACGTGTTTTGGCGTGTCCTGTCCCTTTCTGTGCCATGGCCTGTGGGGTTTGGGGATATCCTGCCATTGGCCTTGCGCTGAGCCGTGTTGTTTGGGGTGACCTGTCCCTGTCTGGTCCATGACCTGTGGGGTTTGGGCTTGTCCAGCCCATGTCGTGGCTCTGACCCATGGGGTTTGGGGTGCCCTTTCTTTGTCTGGTCTACGGCCTGTGGGATTTGGGGATATCCTGCCAGTGTCCTTGCACTGAGCCATGTTGTGTGGGGTGTCCTGTGCCTGTCTAGACCATGACCTGTGGGGTTTTGGGTGTTCGGCATGTGTCTTGGCCCTGAGCCACGGGGTTTGGGGTGCCCTGTCCCTTTCTGGTCCATGGTCTGTGGGGTTTGGGGGTATCCTGCACGTGTCTTGGCCCTCAGCCACAGGGTTTGGGGTGCCCTGTGCCTGTCTGGTTCATGACCTGTGGTGTGTTGAAGTGTCCTGTCCCCATCGTGGCCCTTACACACGGGGTTTGGGGTGGCCCGTCCGTGTCTGGTCCATGACCTGTGATGTTTGGGGCAGTCCTGCCCATATCCTTGTCCTGACCCACAGGGTTTGGCGTGTCCTGTCCCTGTCTGGTCCATGGCCTGTGGGGTTTGGGGATGTCCTGCCCATGTCCCAGCCCTGAGCCACGGGGTTGAGGGTCCCGGGTCCCTGTCTGGTCCATGACCTGTTTGGTTTGGGGGTGTCCAGCCCATGTCCTGGCCTAAACCCACAGGGTTTGGCGTTCCCTGTCCCACTCTGGTCCATGACCTTTGGGTTTTGGGCTTGTCCAGCCCATGTTGTGGCTCCGACCCATGGGGTTTCAGGTGCCCTTTCCATGTCTGTCCATGACCTTGGGGTTTGGGGACGTCTTGCCAGTGCCCGAGCTGTGAACCACATGTTTTTGGGTGTCCTTTCTCTGACTGTCCATGACCTGTGGGCTTTGGGAGTGTCCTGCCAGTGTCCCCGATGTAACTCACATATTTTGGCATGTCCTGTCCCTTTCTGTGCCATGGCCTGTGGGGTTTGGGGATATCCTTGCCATTGGCCTTGTGCTGAGCCATGTTCTTTGGGGTACCCTGTCCCTGTCTGGTCCATGACCTGTGGTTTTTGGGCTTGTCCAGCCCATGTCCTGGCTCTGACCCATGGGGTTTGGGGTGCTCTTTCTTTGTCTGCTCCATGACCTGTGTGTTTTGGGAGTGTCCTGCCAGTGTCCTAGCTGTGACCCACATGTTTTGGGGTGTCCTGTCCCTGTCTGGTCCATGACCTGTGGGGTTTGGGGGTGTCCTGCACATGTCCTGGCTCTGACCCATGGGGTTTGGGGTCCCGTGTCCTCGTCTGTTTCATGACCTCTGGTGTGTTGAATTGTCCTGTCCGCATCATGGCTCTTACACACGGGTTTTGGGGTTGCCCATCTCTGTTTGGTCTATGACCTGTGGGGTTTGTGGGTGTCCTGCCCATACCATTTTCCTGGCCCGCGGGCTTTGGGCTTCTGGGTCCCTGATTGGTCCATGACCTGTAGGATTTGGGGATGTCCTGTCCATGTCCCAGCCCTGAGCCATGGGGTTGTGGGTTCCGGGTCCCTCTCTGGTCCATGACCTGTTTCGTTTGGGGGTGTCCAGACCATGTCCTGGCCCTAACTCACAGGATTTGGATTTCACTGTCCCTCTCTGGTCCATGACCTGTGGGTTTTGGGCTTGTCCAGCCCATGTCGTGGCTCTGACCCATGGGGTTTGGGGTGCCCTTTCTTTGTCTTGTCCATGACCTCTGCGGTTTGGGAGTGTCCTGCCAGTGTCCTAGGTGCGACCCACGTGTGTTGGGGTGTCCTGTCCCTGTCTGTTCCATGACCTGTGGGATTTCGGAGGTGTCCTGCACCGTGTCTTGGCCCTGAGCCTCGGGGTTTGGGGTTTCCTGTCCCTTTCTGGTCCATGGCCTGTGCTGTTTGGGGATATCCTGCCAGTGTCCTTGCGCTGAGCCATGGGGTTTTGGGTGTCCTGTCCCTTTCTGGTCCATGACCTGTGGGGTTTGGGGGTGTCCTGCACTTGTCCTGGCTCTGAGCCACGTCGTTTGGAGTGTCCTGTCCCTTTCTGTTCCATGGCCTTTGGGGTTTGTGGATATCATAGAATCATGGAATCATTAAAGTTGGAAAAAACATCTAAGGTCATCGAGTCCAACCATCAGCATAACACCACCATACCCGCTACACCATGTCCCTAACGGCCTCATCTACACGTCTTTTAAATACTTCCAGGGATGGTGACTCAACCACTTCCCTGGGCAGCCTGTTCCAAGGCCTGACCACTCTTTCAGTTAAGAAATTTCTCCTAATGTCCAGTCTAAAGCTCCCTTGCCGCCACTTGAGGCCATTTCCTCTCGTCCTATCGCTTGTTACTTGGCAGAAGAGACCAACCCCCACCTCGCTACAACCTCCTTTCAGGGAGTTGTAGAGCGCGATGAGGTCTCCCCTCAGCCTCCTCTTCTCCAGTCTAAACAACCCCAGTTCCCTCAGCCACTCCTCATCAGACTTGTGCTCCAGGCCCTTCACCAGCTTCGTTGCCCTCCTCTGGACACGCTCCAGCACCTCCATGTCCTTCTTGTGGTGAGGGGCCCAAAACTGAACACAGGATTCGAGGTGCGGCCTCACCAGTGCCGAGTACAGGGGCACGATCACCTCCCTGCTCCTGCTGGCCACACTAGTTCTGATACAGGCCAGGATGCCGTTGGCCTTCTTGGCCACCTGAGCACACTGCCGGCTCATGTTCAGCCGGCTGTCAACCAGCACCCCCAGGTCCTTTTCCTCCGGAATATCTCAGAGAGGAACCCTTGTCAAATGCTCACAGCTGCTTAAAAGTCGAAGGGGTAAGGAAGCTTTCAATTTTCAGCTAAAAAGGATTTTAAAATATATATTTATTTGAGAAGGAAGCATCACTACAGGAAACGTCTTTTCAGTGTGGCTTGTAAATTAATCAGTTAACGTCTCATCATTTGTAAACGCACATGGTTATGCTTTTAGGAACACAGTAGTTGCCTGTCAAAGTAAAGCACAGCCGTATCAGCCCTGAAAGATGAACTCTGCCCCTCCTGTCAGTAAGTTTAAAAATGCCAACCTCACCAGACCCCACAAAACCCAAATAAAAACACCAGTCCAAGACATCAGCCATAAAAGGAACCCACCACTTTGTCTAGAAAAAGAATAAACTGCTCAAATTATTGAATTAAAGGGCTTTACCGTGAAGGAGTAGCCTTCAAAAACTGAGAAAACGGATTTCTTGTATTTTATTAGGCCACAGGCCGTACTATCCAAATAGTTTGGGCAGTGTGAGAATTTAATAGTATTCTCCTTGCTATCAGACCCAAACCAATTTTTAATAATGATGAAAACATGGGTTCAGAGCACAATCCTGTGATTTTTTTCTCCATTGCAACCACAATCCTGCCTCTCAGCTCCCTACTGGAAGAGCTTGCAGGAACAAAGTCCTCAGGCCACTGGTTAGTAATGGGCTGCAGTGCTTATTGAGGACTAATACTGACGTGCAGTTTTTCCACAAGTAAAAAGGGTAACTCGTATCTTGTTCCTTTTCCAGTATATCGAATTATATTATGCCACAAGCAGCAGTTAAGCTGACCCTAGTAAAACATTATCAGAAAGACACTTGAATCACTGCTTATTATGCCTCAAAAACATAGAATGTAAATGCAACTGCTCTCCTCAAGAGGTCACTAAACTGATCAGAAGAGAGATTAAAACCCTTCCTTGGAAAAAGCTCTTGTCCTTTATTACCTAATGCAGTGGAAGAATTCAAGGGAGCAGTTTTTGCAGACTCTGGGGAAAAAAAAAATCTACATGCAGAAGATGATTCCTCACTCCAGTTCATCACGCCTTCTCTATACGTTTAGGAAAGCACATCCAACAGTACTGTATTACGAACTCAAGAGTTCTTGAAAATGGGCCTTTGGAGAGGAGCACCCAGATCTGGAAAAAAAGACCTTCTTTCAAATTTCCTTCTTTTCAGAATGTTTTGTACCTAGTTATGATAAAAAGGAAGCCTGATCAAGTATTTTGCAGCTTCACGCTCCATATGCCACTCCTTTTTACATGTGGAAAAACAGCCTATGTTCCCTCATGGCAGGCACAACCACTGTCATTTAGTGGTTTTTCAGAAGCAAACAAGAAGTTAGGAAAGCTCTCTGTTGAAGTCTAGCATGAAACAGTCTAGTATTGACCAGTAACTGAAACAGAACAGTTCATAAACTATTAACTAGTTCTTGTCTTTTTTAGGAAGCAGTTATTATATGGCCTGCAGGCAACAGACTAATTTCTTAAAGGAGATGATTGCATAACAACAATTATCAAAAGCAGCAGATAGATAATTAATGTACTATTTAGTACGTTTGCCCAAAGGCCATCTTCCAATGATCCTACATTCTTGTGTCTTTTTTTTCCCTTTAAATTTCTACTGAAGTAGAATTTCTTCCTGCCAGTTCCTCCAATCAGTCAAGTAGAAACAACATCTCCATGGAACTTGTATACAGCCCTCAGATAATACTGCAGAAGAATTGGAAAAAAAAAACCAAACCCCAAAACCAAAAACCAAACCCAAAACCCCAGCATTGACAGTCAATGTATTCACTCCCATTTCAAACAGAAGACTAAACAGAAACTAACACAAAGCAAGTGGGAAAGGGGACAGGAAATAGGAGGAACAGGCTGGTCTCACTGCTGGAGTGCTACATTTAAATTAGAGTGGTTTCCTAAAACCCGATAGCTTGGCTAAACTAAAGCTTCAGCCAGGAAGGATCACAGTGGTGCTGGACGGCGCTAAAACAACGGGCATGACTCTGCATTTCTGCAGCCTGTAAGGACAAATACCAACCAGAGACCCTTGCAGTTACTGAACTAGTAACACTAAAACAAAAAGGATCCACTTTCTTGATTTGGCTGTAGTAACAGTAGGACAGCAGCACAAATTTGGAAGTGTAGAATGACAGCTAACAGAAGAGCAAGACAATGAAGAAATATTCAAAGTATAACCTTTTGTGCATCCTTTTTAAAAAAATCTCAACTAATTTTAATTTTGCTGCTTTACTGTTCAACAATAATCGGCGAGCTTTGCAGTGATTTATTCCTACCACACTAAGATCCAGGTTCTGCTTTGAAATACATACAGAAATATGTGTATTAAAAAAAAAAAAACCAAAACAAAAAAACCCCACCACACTTTAGACCAAGACCTGGGTTAGCTTTAAGAATAAAGCTAATTGTGTCTCCAACACCAGAAGCACCTGAGGCCGCAGTGCTTCTACAGTGAGAGAGAGAGAGGACGTGTAAAGAGAGATGCAAGGCTTCCACCCTCCCTATGGCTACCCACAACCCAAATCAGGTACAGTCAGAGCAAACAAGAAGGAATGTTTTTGCTTTGTCTTTCCTTTACTTTAATTAGTTCTAACTAACACTAAGTCTTCCTTCCCCCTCCAGGATTTTTCCTTCTTTTTAATTTTTTTTTTGAGACATCTATGTTAGCTTATGGCAAGGTGCCACTTAGACATGTAATACAGACATGCCAGGGAACACACGAGACTAAAGGAATGTTAACTTTATTTATGAACATGTGATTTGTGTTTATGCACATGCTAGCAAACAAAGAGAAAAATAACTTGTCAAGAAAGAAAACCCCATCTGAATCAGATCAAATACTATAAATGCGGTTTACATAAATGCATTACATTAACTGCTAGGGTCACTGTTAAACTAACTCAAACTCCCAATGAGAGGCATTCATGTCCAAAAAGGAATTCAAACCAGTCAGTGATAGAATTACGGATGCCAGATTTAGACTTAGTGCTTTCAGACCTACCTACGAAAAGTTTTTGATTTTAAGTTGATTGTGTACCATTCCACGAGAATCAGAGGCTGTATTCTTCACAGAACACAGACCCAGAGTTCATGAATTTCTAGATTAAGTTATCCTAACAGCTTATCAAGTGATCAGATCCAGTGATCCAGGGTTAGTGTAATGCCTCACGCTATTCTAGTGAAGAAAAAGCAGTTATACTTAAAGATTAAATAAAAAATACCACATAGTAATTTTTATCCTATAAGGACTATTTTGAAATGTGTAGTTACAGATAGTATTTGACCCAAGCGGCAAATCAAGATCTAGACCATTACCAGCCAAGTATTTCCTTGTGTTACTTATTTCTATTTTAGCAGCAGAACGGCAGTGTTTTCAAACCTGTAGAAAAATGCTGCCCCTTTTCCAAATGTAAATTCAAAGTGGCAGTATCCTAAAGGAAAGCTTAGCCTTTGGGAAATTAAAGCAGCATCCAGCCCTGAAGTCACCCAGATCCAAAAATGTACTGCAGGCGGAGATTAAGAAAAATGACAGGGATTTTTACCCACAAATGCACCAGGCTCTAACCTTGTGCCAAAATTTGTACACTGGGTTTTAGGTGTTCTCATTTGCAAACAAACTATTAAACTAAACTGCTTCGACAGATAAAGTGGAAAGATCAAATGCAGAACTTTAGCATACCACTCTGTGTAGCAACGATATTTACATTCACGGCAATCTATTAAAGACGTTTATGCACTCGGAGGGGCCCAAACAATATCACTTCAATTAACACAGTTTTAGGAACAAATACCCAAGTCTTTAAGGACATGAAAAGGAAGCATTCAGCTGCACAGAACTGTCCTCAGAACATATGGGATATGTTGGTTTTGGTATTTGTTTGAACCCCCAAGTCAAAAGTAAGAAACAGTACCAAGTTTAACAATAATGGTTTCTCAGTGGTTTTTGATAACATTTTCAAAAACCATTAGGCAAAAAAAAAGTATTTAAAAACAAAACCTAAGTGATACAACGTCAGAATGGCAAAAAATACACTCCAAACAATTTTTATTGCAAGGAGCAAAAAGCACACAACAAGCTACACAAACATACTTATTCCTAGCTATACACAGGCAGATGTAGGACATGGCACCATGTTCAGTTGTGCAAACCTTGAACCTGCGTGATCTAAAAACGATCGTGCATTACCTGCAGAACACAAAGTCATTCAGGAAATAGTCTGGCGTATCCAATATGAAATACAATGCATTGCTAGGCACGAACACCAATAGCCACATTGGAACTGTGCAAATGATGGCATTACTCAGGTTTGACTATGCTGAATCAAATACATTGTATTTACAACATGTACTATGTTTTACTGGAACATATATTAAGTTAATGTTTGGAAAATTAATCCAAGGCTACATTGTTTAGAATTAAGTGCAGTGTGCAGAAAAAAGGGTGAGATTGTGTTTTTACATACTGCTTTTGGTGTTCCACTCCCTGGCTCAGTTTGACTTCTAGAAGAAGAAATAAAGGTGATCAGAACTTCAAATAAAGCACTTGTACCAAAAACATAAAGCAGTGAAAACAGATTATAAAACCTGAACATCAAAACATTATGTTCTGATAGTCTAGTGAATGTGGAAATTTATTCGTATAAATAACCTGCTCTCTCTTGGTACATTCAGTGCAACTAAAAAAAACCCCCAAAATCCTATTTCGACTTTGTCACAAATTACTCTAAGACTTACAGGTATAGAACACAACAGTGCAAGAGGAAGTCCTCAAATATTTTGTCTCTGCTATGTAAGTATCAAAAATATGAAGTCTGTACAACAGTTCTGTGTTCTTAAATAACCATCAAAATACGAAGGTAACTTTAGCCAACCTGTCTATCGCTAGTATTACAAATAGGTACCAGATAGAGTCCTTTAGTTTCTAAGAAAGAACAGTGATAGTCTAGACACTTCCAAGTGCACGTTTACTTAAGTGAAATAAACCAGTCACCTGACAAATAACAAAAATGTCAGCAGCATCGTCTTTAGAACAGGGTTTCTCTGTGGAAGCCCAAGCACTGTTGGCTTAGCCATGAAAGTGCCAAAATACTAAATGTGTTACATATGCTATATTGACTAAAAACAGTGGTAGAAATGTCACCTGAAAGCAGGTCCTAGGCCTTTATATGATTTAGGAGACCTGTGACAAAAGAAAAAAGGTCTTTGCCAGTATTTGTTTCAAGATAATCTTGAAAACGCTACAATATTTTAGGAAATATTTATTAAATTTGAAAACTTGCTGAGATTCCACATACTCATAGGTCTGTATCTGCACGCTACTCATCATGAATCAGCCATGCAACCATTGATATCGTTAACAAACAATTCACACATCATCCAAAGTGTCCCATGAGCAGAGGCAATTCAAAGGCTGCTGTGCAATTGGTGTACAAATAGAAAGGCGCATGCTCCCTGCCACTGCTAGAACACCACCAGGCTCGCAATGACAGCCACGTACCTCCTGAAGTTGAGGAAGGACAAGGACATCCTTTAGATTACCACAGCATGGATTCTTCATACATTGACCTTCAAGAGCGTACTAAAAGGAGAGTAACGCATTTTTGAAGGCCTCTCCACCATTACAGCATACATTCATCATTCCCAAACATTCACCACTCTACCAGTTGTTTCTGCAATGTTCACAGCTGAAGGACTAGAAAGCTAATCTGCCTGGTTAATTTTCAGCGCTAGAACAGCGGTGCCGTTCCTTCCTTATCCCCTTATACATACAGGTATGTATTTGACCTTTGATGCTAGCCGCATCTATCCTCTCATTTTAGGGTAGCATTACAATACCAGGAGAGGGTGCCCGAAACAGAGGATGCACTGACAAGACAGCACTAAGCAGACATGTTTAAACTGGTGGGAGGATCGGGAGCACAGGCAGTGTTTCCCTCGATCCCTTTAGTGGCAGGGCGGAACACTGAAAGGAACAGGAAAACTCATCGGATCAACACGTGGCTCAGGGGCTGGTGCCATCGGCAGAATTTTGGCTTCTTTGACCACGGGGAGGTTTACACGGCACTGGGGCTGCTGGCGACGGACGGAGTTCAGCTGTCTCACAGGGGGAAAAGGATTCTCGCGTATGAGTTGGCGGGGCTCATCGAGAGGGCTTTAAACTAGGTTCGAAGGGGGAAGGGGGTAAAACCAGGCTCACTAGAGAAGAGCCTAGGGACCGCACGCCAATGTCGGGGGAGAAATCGGCAGCCCAGCTCAAGTGCATCTACACCAATGCAGGCAGCATGGGCGGCAAACAGGAGGAGCTGGAAGCCATTGTGCAGCGGGGCAGCTATGACTTAGTGGCCATCACGGAAACATGGTGGGATGAGTCTCACGATTGGAGTGCTGCAATGGATGGCTATAAGCTCTTCAGAAGGGACAGGTGAGGAAGGAGAGGCGGTGGGGTAGCCCTGTATGTTAGGGAATGCTTCGACTGTCTAGAGCTCGATGGTAGTGATGATGAGGTCGAGTGCTTGTGGGTAAGGATGAGGGGGAAGGCCAACAAGGCAGATATCCTGCTGGGAGTCTGTTATAGACCACCTAGCCAGGACAAGGAGGCAGACAAAATATTCTACCAGAGGCTGGCAGAAGTCTCCCAGTCGCTAGCCCTTGTTCTCGTGGGGGACTTCAACTTTCCGGACGTCTGCTGGAAATACCACATGGCAGAGAGGAAACAGTCGAGGAGGTTCCTGGAGTGTGTGGAGGATAACTTCCTGACGCAGCTGGTAAGCGAGCCTACCAGGGGAGGTGCCTCGCTTGACCTGCTGTTCACAAACAGAGAAGGACTGGTGCGAAATGTGGTGGTCAGAGGCCGGCTTAGCGACCATGAAATGGTAGAATTCTCGATACTTGGTGAAGTAAGCAGTGGGGCCAGCAAAACCGCTCCCATGGACTTCCGGAGGGCGGACTTTGGCCTGCTCAGGACACTGGTCAAGAGGGTCCCTTGGGAGACAGTCCTGAAGGGCAAAGGGGTCCAGGAACGCTGGACATTCTTCAAGAAGGAAGTCTTAAAGGCGCAGGAGCGGGCTGTCCCCATGTGCCGCAAGAAGAACGGGCGGGGAAGGCGACCGGCCTGGCTGAACGGGGAGCTCTGGCTGGGACTCAGGAAAAAAGGAGAGTTTACCACCTTTGGAAGAAGGGGCAGGCAACTCAGGAAGAGTACAGGGATCGCGTTAGGTCGTGCAGAGAGGAAATTAGAAAGGCAAAAGCCCAGCTAGAACTCAACCTGGCCACTGTTGTGAGAGACAACAAAAAATGCTTTTACAAGTACATTAAAGACAAAAGGAGAGCCAAGGAGAATCTCCATCCTCTATTGGATGCGGGGGGGAACGTTGCCACCAAGGATGAGGATAAGGCTGAGGTACTCGATGCCTTCTTTGCCTCAGTCTTTAATAGTCAGAGCAGTTATCCTCAGGGTACTCAGCCCCCTGAGCTGGAAGACAGGGATGGCAAGCAGGATGAACCCCCCATAATCCAAGAGGAAGAAGTTAATGACCTGCTACGCCACCTGGATGTTCACAAGTCTATGGGGCCGGATGGGATCCACCCGAGGGTACTGAGGGAGCTGGCGGAGGAGCTTGCCGAGCCGCTCTCCATCATTTACCAGCAGTCCTGGTTAACTGGGGAGGTCCCGGATGACTGGAGGCTCGCCAATGTGACGCCCATCTACAAGAGGGCCGGAAGGAGGATCCGGAGAACTACAGACCGGTCAGCCTGACCTCGGTGCTGGGGAAGATTATGGAGCAGTTCGTCTTGATGGCGCTCATGAGCCATGTGTGGGACAACCAGGGGATCAGGCCCAGCCAGCACGGGTTCATGGAAGGCAGGTCCTGCTTGACCAACCTGATCTCCTTCTATGAGCAGGTGACCTGCCTCATGGATGAGGGAAAGGCAGTGGATGTGGTCTACCTGGACTTCAGTAAGGCCTTTGACACTGTCTCCCACAGCATTCTCCTAGAGAAGCTGGCGGCTCACGGCCTAGACAGGTCCACTCTTCGCTGGGTAAAAAACTGGCTGGACGGCCGAGCCCAGAGAGTTGTGGTGAACGGAGTTAAATCCAGTTGGCGGCCAGTCACGAGCGGTGTTCCCCAGGGCTCAGTACTGGGACCGGTCCTGTTCTATGTCTTTATCAACGATCTGGACGAGGGGATCGAGTGCTCCCTCAGTAAGTTTGCAGATGACACCAAGCTGGGTGGGAGTGTTGATCTGCTGGAGGGTGGGAAGGCTCTGCAGAGGGACCTGGACAGGCTGGATCGATGGGCCGAGGCCAACTGTATGAGATTCAACAAGGCCAAGTGCCGGGTCCTGCACTTGGGCCACAACAACCCCAGGCAACGCTACAGGCTTGGGGAAGAGTGGCTGGAAAGCTGCCTGGAGGAAAAGGATGTGGGGGTGCTGGTTGACAGCCGGCTGAACATGAGCCGGCAGTGTGCCCAGGTGGCCAAGAAGGCCAACGGCATCCTGGCCTGTATAAGGAATAGTGTGGCCAGCAGGAGCAGGGAGGTGATTGTGCCCCTGTACTGGGCACTGGTGAGGCCGCGCCTCGAATCCTGTGTTCAGTTTTGGACCCCTCACGACAAGAAGGACATGGAGGTGCTGGAGCGTGTCCAGAGGAGGGCAACGAAGCTGGTGAAGGGCCTGGAGCATAAGTCTTATGAGGAGCGGCTGAGGGAACTGGGACTGTTTAGCCTGGAGAAGAGGAGGCTGAGGGGAGACCTCATCGCGCTCTACAACTCCCTGAAAGGAGGTTGTAGCGAGGGGGGGGTTGGTCTCTTCTGCCAAGTAACAGCGATAGGACGAGAGGAAATGGCCTCAAGTTGCACCAAGGAAGGTTTAGATTGGACATGAGGAGAAATTTCTTTACTGAAAGAGTGGTCAGGCCTTGGAACAGGCTGCCCAGGGAAGTGGTGGAGTCACCGACCCTGGAAGTATTTAAAAGACGTGTAGATGAGGCGCTTAGGGACATGGTGTCGTGGGCATGGGGGGGTTGGGTTCACTGTTGGACACGCTGATCTTAGAGGTCTTTTCCAACCTTAAAGATTCTAAGATTCTATGATACCATTGTTACTGTCACAGATCATTCTGGATTGTGACCAGGATGGAAACGTACTGATGACTAAAGCGAATCATCTTGCGAACCTATAAACAGCAGTCCCAAGTGAGGCCCTCTGAGCTCTCCTGGACTGCAGCGGGCTGCGACCAGCATCTCCCCCTGAGTGGGACGCCACTCAGAGCTCGTGAACTCTCGGATTTGCAATATTCAGAGGACTGTCGCCGAAAGCTGATGACAGTATCTGGGCTGAAACACTCCTCGAGGCTCAACCCCTTGCCCGTTGAGAAATGCTGAGACATTTGACATGAATATTTCACGGGACTCGAGGGTAATTTTTAACAGGTATACCTTTTGTACATTTATATATATTCGTGTCTGTGTGTGTGTGAACTGATTTAAGTAACCAATAACAAGTGCAATCTGTAATCAAGCCACTGTTGTGATTGTAGTAAATTCTGTTAACTCACTTTGTAAATGTTAAATTAATCAATGATTAAGGGCTACTAAAATCTTGTGATCCATCTTAAAACTGTGAACGTACCTTAGACTGCTGCTAGACACCACTAATCCCTTAGACATAAACTGTTGACCAAGTCTGTGACTAAGAGTGGATCCAGCTGCACTTAAGCTCCGTCAGGAGTTTAGAAAGAAAGGGGTTCTACTCGGAAGCTCGTGACTCAACAGGAGGATCTCCTTACCCTTTTGTATGAGACACAAACCATTGTCTAAGTCTGAAACTAAGATTGGACGTAGCCGCATCTAAGCTCCACCAGGAGTTTAGAATGCAAGGGGGTCTTCTCTGAACCTCATGACTCAACGGGAGGGTCTCCCTTACCCTTTTACATCTTCGGTCTCTGTATAAATCATTTGAGCTTGACCCTAACTCAATTTTCCTTTGTATACTTCATCCATGTAGTAAGGGATAGAGTGAATTTTGCCATCAAACTCTGTTAAGTTGCACTTTTATAAATCTCTAATAAAATCACTTCCTGCTAATACCTTTCACAGTGATTCTTGAAGCGGCCTCTAAACCACTCATTCACGACAAATTGCAGAGTTGGCAGGATACTACATCAGGATTTTGCGACAGTGGTTAATACTACATTGGACAGCAATTCCATTAAAGTAGTACCTCCTTTTAGTGTTTGTAGTGCCTTGTAACTCCTCGTACTCTTATCTTGTAAGAGACACCACCATCAGGGTGAGCCATCTGTAGACAAACTTTAACACCTGACCAACGAGAGTTTCAGTCCAGGGAGCCCCTGAGAAACTTTGTGATTTAGCCAACAGAAACCTCTTAAAGTTTACAAGGAGAAGTGGCTAGTCCTGCTTGAGGCGGGGAGAATAACCCCATACAACAGGGCAGGCTGGGACCTGACAAGCTGAGCAAAGGCCTTGAGGAAAAGGGCCTGGGCACTATGAGGGACACCATACAAGGCAGTGGTGCACGCTCACCATGGAGAAAACCAGCTGCATATAGGACTTCACGAGGAAGAAGGTGGCCACCCAGACAAGTGGAGTAATTATTGCCCTTGAGTCAGCCCCGGTGTGGCCACCAGTGGACTAGTGTGTCCCTCTGTGGGGCTTCCTGCTCTGGACAAGTGAGGAGGAACTGGAGAGGGTCCAGAGGAGGTCTGCCAAGATGGGATTTGGGGCCTCAAGCACATGGCCTGTGTGGGAGGCTGAGGGACTTGAGCTTCTTCAGCCTGGTGAAGTGGAGGCTCAGAGCAGCACAGTCAGAACATGCAACTGCTTGAAGGGTGGTTTCTGAAACGGTGGCGCTTTTCTTCATAGTGGAAAAAAGCAGGAGAACGGAAGAGTGACACAAAGTGCACCATGGGAGGTTGAGACTAGACATGAGCAGAAAGAAATGTCACTCCAAAGGCAGTGCTGTGGTACAACAGGCCTCCCAGAGGGAGTCTGGATCAGCCCATGGCTTTGTGTTTCAAGGAACAGCCAGGGATGACCAGAGAACTATCAGTAAGGGTAGTGAGATGTTGGAGTGAGAAGAGCCTTGGGTGTCCACAGTCTTCAAAGAAAGAGGTGCAGGCATGGGACACCGTAGGACAGACTGTGGTGGAGCTGTGACAAGGCTGAAAGCCCACAACAGAGCTGACCTTTCGTCACCTTGGCTATGGCTGTTGTCTCTGCAAACAAGGCCTGCCAGGAGATACCTTACCCTTATTCACCAAGACCTCATCACCGCTTTGCCCCACCCAGGAGAGACCCAGAAGGGTCGTGCTGTAGTCCTGCACTTGCCATTGCATATCCCCACATCACACTGCCCCTAGAAGAGCCCTAAGCAATGTGTGAGGGACAGGTGGTCGACAGCCGGCTGAACATGAGCCGGCAGTGTGCCCAGGTGGCCAAGAAGGCCAACGGCATCCTGGCCTATATCAGAACTGGTGTGGCCAGCAGGAGTAGGGAGGTGATTGTGCCCCTGTACTGGGCACTGGTGAGGCCGCACCTCGAATCCTGTGTTCAGTTCTGGGCCCCTCATGACAAGAAGGACATGGAGGTGTTGGAGCGTGTCCAGAGGAGGGCAACGAAGCTGGTGAAGGGCCTGGAGCACAAGTCTGATGGGGAGCGGCTGAGGGAACTGGGGTTGTTTAGCCTGGAGAAGAGGAGGCTGAGGGGAGACGTTATCATGCTCTACAACTACCTGAAAGGAGGTTGTAGCCAGGTGGGGGTTGGTCTCTTCTGCCAAGTAACAGCGATAGGACGAGAGGAAATGGCCTCAAGCTGCGCATTTCAAGAGTAAAGTCAAGGCAGGGGCTACCTTAAAGACGAGGACCTTTTCAGGGTCTGTGATCTCAGCTTTCTTCTAAGGAAAAGGGGAAAGGGGCTGTCAAGTTTGAATAAGTCTCCGAGACTCCTGAACTGTTACACTGAGGGATTAGCAGATCTGCCAGAAACCTCAGAAAGTGCCTTCAACCACTTCTCTACCTACAGACAGCACCGACATCGCCTTTGCTTGAGGCTTGAGGTTTTGTCTGATTTGCTCCTTAGGACCTGAAAACAGGGAGATGCCCCTGGGCAGTGCCCTGCTGCCAGAAGGTGTCTTCAGGGCAGAGCTGAGCACAGAGAGGGTGGGATGCACTGACAGGGAGGAGAGCTGGCGACAGAGAAACAGCCCCCACCAGGGACAGCTCCAGGTAGCAGGGAGCCATGCCACCCCTCTGCATCCCTCTCTGCTCGGCTGCACAGGGAAGGAGAACAGTAACGGAATTTGAAACTGGACTCTTCCACGCTCACAAAAGTCCAGTTTCTTCTTCAAGTATGTTGTTAGTGATGTCATCCTGCAGCAGAGAGTGGTGTAAGCACAGGGCACCCGTGTGGTGACCAGGAGGTCACTCGTGGGCAGAGCAGCTCTCCTGATTCTGCACTGGGGGGCACAGGGAACCCTTTTGTCCCTCAGGGCTCACCAGTGTTCAGGCGGAGAGCAATGTGGAAGATGATGATTTCTGCCCCTTCAGAGAAAGTGCCCGCACTCAGCAGCACAAACCTGAGATCACCATAAGGAGCGGAACAAAGTTACACCAAAGAAAGAGAAGTAATTGGGGGGGGATTTTTTGGGAAACAAGCATAGGATTGGCTCAAAGAAGTCAATGTCTTCTCCTCTTTCAGCAGTCCCCCATGCCCAGAGTGAACAAATGTCCAACAGCAGCTCCATGACCCAGTTCCTTCTCCTGGCATTCACGGACACATGGGAGCTGCAGCTCTTGCACTTCTGGATATTCCTGGGCATCTACCTGGCTGCCCTCCTGGGCAATGGCCTCATCATCACCGCCGTAGCCTGTGATCACCACCTCCACACCCCCATGTACTTCTTCCTTCTCAACCTCTCCCTCCTGGGCTCCATTTCCACCACTGTTCCCAAAGCCATGACCATCTCCCTCTGGGAAACCAGGGCCATTTCCTACTTGGGATGTGCTGCACAGGTCTTTTTTTTCTTTTTCGGTGCTACAGCAGTTTTATCTTCTCACCATCATGGCCTATGACCGCTACGTTACCATCTGCAAACCCCTGCACTACGGGACCCTCCTGGGCAGCAGAGCTTGTGTCCACATGGCAGCAGCTGCCTGGGGTGGTGGTTTACTCACTCCTGTGGTACACACTGCCAATACCTTTTCAATACCACTCTGCCAAGGCAATGCTGGGGACCAGTTCTTCTGTGAAATCCCCCACATCCTCAAGCTCTCCAGCTCAGATGCCTACCTCAGGGAAGTTTGGGTCATTGTGGTTAGTATCTGTGTAGAATTTGGGTGGTTTGTTTTCATCGTGCTGTCCTATGTGCAGATCTTCAGGGCTGTGCTGAGGATCCCCTCTGAGCAGGGCCGGCACAAAGCCTTCTCCACGTGCCTCCCCCACCTGGCTGTGGTCTCCCTGTTTATCAGCACTGGCACGTTTGCCTACCTGAAGCCTCCCTCCATTTCCTCCCTATCCCTGGATCTGGTGGTGGCAGTTCTGGACTCAGTGGTGCCTCCAGCTGTGAACCCTGTCATGTACAGCACGAAGAACAAGGAGCTCAAGGATGCAGTGTGGAGACTGGTGACCAGATGATTTTCAAAAGCAATAAACTGCTTTTCATCTTCTGCAAATCACTCATAATGTAACTCCTTACAGGCCAAGCCCATCTTCTGTAGTTTTTGTTGGTTTTGGTTGTGGGGTTGGGGTTTATTTGCTTTGTTTTACTTCACAGAATGTTGTCCCTAAAGAAATGTCATTATTTGTGCCATTTTTAATTACGTGTCTATCCAACTTTGGTGTTACCCAGAGTCTGTGTAAATAAGGAGCTGTGCTGTCTGTGTGTTTAAACAAAACAATGAACCCCGCAGTGTCTTGTCTGAGATCCTTCCTTCGAGACCTTCTCTGGAGCTACAGGGGCAGTGCCTGTGTGCAGAGGTGGAGGGGAAAAGAGTCCCAGCACAGCAGCACTGCCAGGGAGCACCAGCGCTTGGTCTTTCCAGAGCTGCTCACTTTCCACTTCTACCCTGTCCTTCTCAGCTCTTGCACTGGTGTAAGGCCTGAGTGCTCTGGCAGCTTGGTCACAGTCCTGCTGCGTGGTAGTCCTGTGACTGCAGGCAGGGACAGGCAATGGGCACTTCTGGGACAGAGCTGGCCTCCACAACAGCATTTCCATAAAGCAAGGTGATCTTCTCAGGGCACTGCCTGAAGGCTTAGGTCTTGTTCCAAAGCTGCTCTCAAGAACATGCCCAAGCAAGTGGCCCGCAGATGAAAACACCAGTGAACAGCTAAACAATGTGAGTGTGCAAGGTTGGGGCCTGCAGCAATGTCCTTGCACAGCCAGGCCTCCTGCGAGAGGCCTGAAGGACCAGCAGAGCAGGGCCTGCTCTGTGCCCGTGTTCGCTGGACACCCTGGGGAAGCTGCCCCAGGGCAATCATAATGGACGAGCCCCTCAAAAGCACCATTTCCAGCACTGGCCTCTCACCCCAGCCCAGAGAGGTCCTTTGTCCCTCCACGGAGGGACACCGAATGACTAGGTCAGAAGTCCCTGTTTGCATTGTAGGGATGAGACGTAAGCATGCACATCATGTATGTGAGGTGAGATGAACCCCAGTGAGCACAAATGCCACCGGCTATTCCCAGGGGTTCCATGAAGGCCTGAGAGACAGTGCCTTGAGGTCACTTCACATTGAGAGTAACTTTCCCTGGGAAACCAGGGAAGTCCCTTGAATTGAGGTCCCTGTGTCTATTCTTCATGCCTTGGGCTATCTCAGATGGATGCAGAGCAGGGCGATACACCGCAGGGCTGAGATGTCTCTTATCCTCTGGAGGAATTCAGAGAGACACTGTGACTCCTGCAGTGCACTGCCTCTGTGTGTAAAAGGGAAAGACTCTGTCTCTGACCACCCCTGTGCACATAAGGAGTGCACAAAGCCAGCTCAGATGTGGACACCTGACAGAATCTTGACATTTCTGTGGGTTTCTCCAGGAACAACCCCCACTGTCCCAGTGACATTCATCTCAGGTGCCTTGGACAGGTTCATTGCAAGTGCTCCTGTCTGCTACGTCACCCTTGCCTGAGATTCTGGACTATGCCCTCAGAAGTGCCAGAAGCAATCAGAGAGGTTCTGGGGTCCTTGGAAAAGGCAGATGTCAAACCCATCTTCAGGAAGGGCAGGAACAAGAATTGGGAGAATTACAGACTGGTCAGCCTACCTCCGTCCCTGGAAAGGTGATGGTGCACATCCTCCTGCAGCTCATGGTGAGGTGTCACGAATGAGTGGTTTAGGGGCCGCTCAAAGAATCACTGTCAAAGGTGTTAGCAGAGAGTGATTTTAATAGAAAATTATAAAAGCGCGACTTAACAGAGTTCGATAGCGAGGTTCACTCTATCACTTACTACTCGGATGAAGCACACAAAGGAAAAGAGGATGGGAAGCTGAAAAGTCCTTGACTAGGGTAAACACTACCTAGCAACAACTAAACCATCGGTCTGTTATCAACCTTATTCTCATACTAAATCCAAAACAGAGTACTATACCAGCCACTAGGAAGACAATTAACTCTATCCCAGCCAAAACCAGAACATCGTGTTAGAATTGAGCTGGAATGACTTATACAGAGGCTGAGGATGAAAAGGTTAAGGGAGACCCTCCTGTTGAGTCACGAGGTTCAGAGAAGACTCAGCTGGATCCAATCTTAGTCTCAGACTTGGACAACGGTTTATATCTAATACAAAAAAAGGGTAAAGAAACCCTCCCGTTGAGTCACACGATTCAGAGTAGACCCGGCTGGATCCACCTCTAGTCCCAGACTTGGTCAACGGTTTATGTCTAAAGGATGATATGTGTTTAGCAGTAGTCTAAGGTTCATTCCCAATCTTAAAATAGATCATAAGATTTAAGCAGACTATATTTGCTAGTAGGTACCTCCATCAATTCACACAGACACAAAAAATAGATAAATATACAAAGGTATACCTGTTAAAAATTCCCCTTGAGTTCAGCGAAATGCTCACGTCAAATGTCTTGGCATTTCTCAACGGGCGAAGGGTTGAGCCTCGAGGGGTGTTTCGGCCGAGCAGTGTTGCAGCCCAGGTCCCATGCCAGTCGGTGACGGTCCTCTGAATATCGCAAACTTGAGAGTTTGCGAGCTCTGAGTGTTTCGGCAGAGCAGTGTTGCAGCCCAGGTCCCATGCCAGTCGGTGACGGTCCTCTGAATATCGCAAACTTGAGAGTTTGCGAGCTCTGAGAAGCGTCCCACTCAGAGGGAGATTCTGGGCACAGCCCGCTGCCGTCCAGGAGAGCTCAGAGGGCCTTACTTGGGACCGCTGTTTATAGGGTCGCAAGATGATTGACTTCAGCCATCCGTCAAAACTCTCAGTGGTATCGTTCCACTTGAGCTATGACTCAGATAAGGGTATCAGAGGATGACAATTATCTATTATGTAAGGAGGAAAGAAAACTGGGGCTTCTTCACCGTAGGCAGGGTTCAAGCCTTTGCTCTAGAACAGGTCTTTACTACAGTTTACAAACACAGAAGATGAGCTGTCTGTAAGGAAAGTTTCAGTAGAAGTAAGGCTAGATTTGCTGAGTTTGGTCCTCTATACCTGTTGCAAATAAGAGATGACTTGGCAGTGTTTACATCTCGGGTGCACGCTGGTGTGTTAATGCAGGCCGTTGAGGTCTTTTCAGGGGTACTTCTGGTCTGCAGGTCATGTGCGTGGGTGACACAAAGTCCCAGGATGAGCCAGCTCCTGCCGACAGTTTTAACTCAGAGGATGTGACAGAGTGGAAACCATCTTTGTGTTGGACCCCTGTCGTGGTTTAACCCCAGTCGGCAACTAAACACCACACAGCCGCTCGCTCCCCCTCCACCCGCCGGTGGGATGGGGGAGAGACTCAGAAGAGCAAAAGTAAGAAAACTCATGGGTTGAGATAAGAACAGTTTAACACTTGAAATAAAAGATGATAATAATAATAATAACAACAACAACAACAACAACAACAACAACAACAACAACTACTTGTAATGAAAAGTAAAACAACGAGAGAGAGAGGGAGAGAGAGCGAGCATCCAAACTTGGGGCAAAAAACCACAAGTGATGCAACAGGTCACCGCCCGCTGACTGATGCCCAGCCAGTCCCTGAGCAGCAATCGTTACTCCCTGGCCAACTCTGCCCTGTTTATATACTGAGCAAGACATCATATGGTATGGAATATTCCGTTGGCCAATTTAGGTCAACTATCCTGGCTATGCTCCCTCCCAGCTTCTTGTGCACCTCGCAGAGCACGGGAAGCTGAAAAGTCCTTGACTCATGGCAAGCGCTACTTAGCAACAACTAAAACATCAGCGTGTTATCAACATCATTCTCATGCTAAATCCAAACCACAGCAATATGCCAGCTACTAGGAAGAAAATTATCTCTATCCCAGCCAAAACCAGAACAACCCCAAACGTCAAAGGTTTGTTGCTGATGTCCCTCTGGCCTGGAGATGTGGGGAGTTTTGCTAACAGTCCGGTAAGGATTCTGTTTTCTGCTGGAATGGGTTTCCAGATGGATGTAACAAAGGATTGCCTTTCTGCTTGCTCTGGCTATCTGCAGAAGGGCCTTCCTGTTCGTTTGGATTTACCAATGTGAGGGCTTTGGAGGAGAACTGGCGAAAACAGCTTTCTTTCTATGGAGATCACTAGCATTTGTGTAGAAAAGTGGAGGTTCAGTCAGTAAAACTTGTAGCGTAGTGGTGTGCTCAGACCGAGGAGCTACTGTTCATTTGGGCTCATCATTTTCTCAGCTAGGTCTTTCCAAGTCTTACAGGCTTGAGCCGCTTGGGATCGTGACGCTGTAGTTGGAGCACTCAAATGGAAATGTTCGGTTTGCCATCGCAAATCATCCAAGTCCAGGCTCCCCCCAGGCCCTTCCCTCTGCAGCCCAGGTGAGAGCAGCGTTGGGAACTGCCCCATCTTACCAGAGGAGCAGAAACAAGAACCAAAGTCGCTGCTGCCTCCTTTCCTACTCACCTGCACTGCACAGTCTTCCCCAACCTTGGGAAAAAGGCTCCTCCTCCAGCTATGGTAGGACTTTGTTAGCGGTTTGGTACGGCTGGAGCACAGGACAGGAGAGGCCATTTGCAGATCCAGACCCAAGTCAATCCAGGACAAAGGAGTTCCTAACAGATACGCGGGCAAGGCCAAAGGAAACATCCCGCCTGTGATAAGCCAAGGCTTTTGGAGAGGAGGGAGACGGTAAAATGAGAGGAGGAGTGCTTTAGTCCTGGAGAGGTGGTTGTTGCAGGAGGGTAAGAGAACCGCATAAGCGAAGCCTTTCAACAGGGAAAACCAGAGCACAAGTGAGAGGTTTGTGTGGCAGGCAGCAGGTTTGGTCTGAAAAAAAAAGACCTTGGTTTAGGTTTGGTGCGGTTTTTTTCCTCCTTTTCCCCAAAAGCCACGTTATTTTTACAGCATGGGATGGCATGCATGTGAAACTCTGCCAGAGTGGCAGACGATTTTCAGATCAATGTGTTCAGGCATTTTCATTTTGACTCCTGGCCTGTCCTCCTTATTCACAAACTGCTGGTAGCTGCTGCTCATGTTTCTCCTGAAATATTTCACAACCTTCTCTACGAGCGAAGCACCACTCCCTGCTGATTCAGGACTTTTCCTTTAAGCTCTTTTGCCACTACCTCTTTTACACTGATGTCCTGGTTTTGGCTGGGATGGTGTTGATTTTCTTCCTATTAACTGGTATAGTGCTGTGTTTTGGATGTAGTGTGAGAATAATGTTGATGACACGCTGATGTTTTGGTTGTTGCTAGGTATTGTTTACGCTAGTCAAGGACTTTTCATCTTCCCATGCCGTGCCAGATGTGCAGGGGGCTGGGAGGGAGTGTGGCCAGGACGGCTGGCCCAGCTGGCCAATAGGCTATTCCATACCATATGACGTCATGCTCAGCATATAAGGCTGGGTGAAGAAGAAGGAGGGGGGGCGTTCGGAGTGATGGCGTTTGTCTTCCCAAGTAACCATTACACGTGATGGAGCCCTGCTTTCCTGGCGACTTTCCGTCCCGCTGGGGGTGGGGGGAGTGAGTGAGCGGCTGCGTGGTATTTGGCTGCCTGCCAGGTTAAACCACGACAGTCCTTTTTGGCGCCCAATGTGGGGCTCGAAGGGTTGAGATAACGACACATCTGACCCGAACGGGTTAAAACAAATTTGTTATAAGCATTCATTATATCAGTTTAGTACTCGATGTTCACAATGTTGATTTATTTGCTCTCAGAGTTTTTGGATCTGTTCTTGCAGTTGTGGTATGTAGCACCTTACTGGCTGTCTATACTGCTGATTATCAGTTTTTATGTGGGGTTGGTCATCTCTGGGAAATGGATTAAGGTCATTGCTTTGCTATACTGTGTGACCTGGCTTTATGTTATGATAAAATTATTGGTCACGAGCCTGTACTCAGCACTGCCATCATTCCTGTTCTTCGGGAGCTATCTTTTGGAAACTATTAATAACTACACTTCTTACATCTTCACCTCAGAGGATGAATTTAGGGGGGAGACAGGATGGGACACTTTCTCCCACTTGTTCACCTTCCCCTCCATATCTTCAGAAACTCCTTTTTCTTCTATCCTCTTCATGAAGACGTCTACAATATTCCCTGAGAATTTTGAATATCCTTGGGATGTTCAAACAAGCATGATCATATTGCTATGTCTTCTGAATGTGGTTCAGGCCTTGTTTAGGGTTAAACAACTATTCAGGAATACTGTCCAGAGATCAACCCCAGCAACAGATACAGTGACTACTCAAACCCCCACGACAGGCACTGTAGCTCCTTCAACCCGCACGACAACCACTGTGGCTACTCAAACCCCTGCGACAGGCACCGTGGCTACTTCAACCCCCACAACAACCACTATGGCTACTCAGACCCCGGCAATAGTCACTACAGTTACTCCAATCCCCGCAACAGGCACTGCAGCCACTCAAACCCCGGCAACAGTCACTGCAGTTACTCCAACCAGTGCGACAAGCACTGCAGCCACTCAAACCCCGGCAACAGTCACTACAAATACTCCAACCCCCGCGATAGGCACTGCAGCTACCCAAACCCTCGCGACGGGTACTAAAGCTGAACCAGAGGACCAACCGTCGCTGGTATCCGTCGCCCCTGTACAGAAGAAGAAATCTTTGAAGCGGAAGTCAGGTCGTGTAGAAAAGGATGATGGAAAACCAGGGCCATCACGAGGAGGGGAGGAGGAAGAGGAAGAACTCATAAACGAGATGGAAACCACCCGATCCTTATCCCTGAATGAGTTGCGAGATATGCGGAAAGATTTCGGCCGTCGTCCAGGCGAGCATATTGTTACCTGGCTGCTCCGATGCTGGGATAATGGGGCCAGTAGCCTGGAATAGAGGGGAAGGAGGCCAAACAGCTGGGATCCCTTGCTAGGGAAGGGGGTATTGACAAAGCAATCGGAAAAGGGACACAGGTCCTCAGCCTCTGGAGGCGACTGCTGTCAGGCGTAAAGGAAAGGTATCCCTTCAAAGAAGATGTTATATATCGCCTAGGCAAATGGACCACTATGGAGAGAGGTATCCAGTACCTGAGAGAACTAGGCATGCTGGAGGTGGTTTATAGTGACCTGGATGACGCCCGAACACCCAAAGATCCAGATGACATCCAGTGCACGCGACCCATGTGGCGGAAGTTGGTACGGAGCGCAGCAGCATCGTATGCCAGTTCATTGGCAGTACTATGCTGGAAAGAGGAAGAAGCACCAACGGTGGATGAGGTGGTTAGCAGACTTCGGGATTTTGAAGAAACTATCTCCTCCTCCCTTGTCTCGGCTGTGGAGAAACTGTCCCGGGAGGTCCAGCAACTCAAAGAGGATATGTCTTATTCTCCACCTGTACGGACCAGTATCTCAGCCATTAGGAGTCAGCGTTTTCCTCCTCAAGAGAGAGGATATAGGAAGTACACACCACGGGGCACCCTGTGGTTTTACCTGCGTGACCACGGAGAGGACATGAGGCAGTGGGATGGAAAACCTACTTTCATCCTAGAGGCACGGGTACGCGAGTTGCAAGGAAAAACAATGACACAAGGGGGTTCTCCCAGGAAAAATGCTGCTCCAGTTGTCAGGAAAAACCTGTCTCACGACGGTCCAGTTTCCAGTGAACAGTTCCCCAGACAGAGTAGAAGGGCTGATCTTACTTTGGATTGTAATTGCAATGAAGAAATTCTTGACTCACGTTTGCAAGAAGTGAGAGATGGATACTATGACCAGAACTAGAGGGGTCCTGCCTCCGGCCAGGTGGAGGAAAGGGACAACCGGGTTTACTGGACTGTGTGGATTCAATGGCCTGGCACATCAGACCCACAGGAGTGTAAGGCGCTCGTAGACACCGGTGCACAGTGCACCCTAATGCCATCAAACCATGAAGGGGCAGAACCCATTTGTATTTCTGGAGTGACAGGGGGATCCCAAGAGTTAACTGTATTGGAGGCCGAAGTGAGCCTGACGAGGAATGAGTGGCAGAAGCACCCCATTGTGACTGGCCCAGAGGCTCCGTGCATCTGTGGCATAGACTACCTCAGGAGAGGGTATTTTAAGGACCCAAAAGGGTACCGGTGGGCTTTTGGTATAGCTGCCCTGGAGACGGAGGAAATTAAACAGCTGTCCACCTTGCCTGGTCTCTCACAGGATCCTTCTGTTGTGGGGTTGCTGAGGATTGAAGAACAACAGGTACCAATCGCTACCACAACAGTGCACCGGCGGCAATACCGCACCAACCGAGACTCCCTGATCCCCATCCATGAGCTGATTCGTCGACTGGAGAGCCAAGGAGTGATCAGCAAGACTCGCTCACCCTTCAACAGTCCCATATGGCCAGTGAGAAAGTCCAATGGAGAGTGGAGACTAACAGTAGACTACCGTGGCCTGAACGAAGTCACGCCGCCACTGAGTGCTGCCGTGCCGGACATGCTAGAACTTCAATACGAACTGGAGTCAAAGGCAGCCAAGTGGTACGCCACCATTGACATTGCTAATGCCTTCTTCTCCATCCCTTTGGCAGCAGAGTGCAGGCCACAGTTTGCTTTCACTTGGAGGGGCGTCCAGTACACCTGGAACCGACTGCCCCAGGGGTGGAAACACAGCCCTACCATTTGCCATGGACTGATCCACACCGCACTGGAACAGGGTGAGGCTCCAGAACACCTGCAATACATTGATGACATCATCGTGTGGGGCAACACAGCAGAAGAAGTTTTTGAGAAAGGGAAGAAAATAATTCAAATCCTTCTGAAATCTGGTTTTGCCATAAAACACAGTAAGGTCAAGGGACCTGCACAGGACATCGAGTTTTTAGGAATAAAATGGCAAGACGGACGTCGTCAGATCCCAACAGATGTGATCAATAAAATAACAGCCATGTCCCCACCAACTAACAAAAAGGAAACACAAGCTTTCTTAGGCGTTGTGGGTTTTTGGACAACGCATGTTCCAAATTACAGCCTGATCATAAGCCCTCTCTATCAAGTGACCAGGAAGAAGAACGACTTCAAATGGGGCCCTAAGCAACAACAAGCCTTTGAACAAATTAAACAGGAGATAGTTCAGGCAGTAGCCCTTGGGCCAGTCCGGGCAGGACAAGATGTGAAGAATGTGCTCTACACCGCAGCCGGGGAGAATGGCCCTACCTGGAGCCTCTGGCAGAAAGCACCAGGGGAGACTCGAGGTCGACCCTTAGGGTTCTGGAGTCAGGGATACAGAGGATCCGAGGCCTGCTACACTCCAACTGAGAAGGAGATATTGGCAGCATATGAAGGGGTTCGAGCTGCTTTGGAAGTGGTTGGTACTGAAGCACAGCTCCTCCTGGCACCCCGACTGCCGGTGCTGGGCTGGATGTTCAAAGGGAGCGTCCCCTCCACACATCATGCAACCGATGCTACGTGGAGTAAGTGGGTCGCACTGATCACACAACGGGCCCAAATAGGAAACCCCAGTCACCCTGGAATCTTGGAGGTGATCACGAACTGGCCAGAAGGCAAAGATTTTGACATATGCACAGAGGAGGAGGTGACACGTGCTGAAGAAGCCCCACTGTATAACAAACTGCCAGAAAACGAGAAGCAATATGCCCTGTTCACTGATGGGTCCTGTCGCCTTCTGGGAAAACATCGGAGATGGAAAGCTGCTGTATGGAGTCCTATACGCCAAGTTGCAGAAAATGCTGAAGGAGAAGGTGAATTGAGCCAGTTTGCAGAGGTGAAAGCCATCCAGCTGGCCTTGGACATTGCTGAACGAGAAAAATGGCCAGTACTTTATCTCTATACTGACTCATGGGTGGTGGCAAATGCCCTGTGGGGGTGGTTGCAGCAGTGGAAGCAGAACAACTGGCAGCGCAGAGGTAAACCCATCTGGGCTGCCGCGTTGTGGCAAGATATTGCTGCCCGAGTAGAGAACCTGGTTGTAAAAGTACGTCACGTAGATGCTCACGTACCCAAGAGTCGGGACACTGAAGAACATCAAAACAACCAGCAGGTGGAGCAGGCTGCTAAGATTGAAGTGGCTCAGGTGGATTTGGACTGGCAACATAAGGGTAAACTATTTATAGCTCGGTGGGCCCATGATGCCTCAGGCCTTCAAGGAGGAGATGCAACATATAGATGGGCTCGTGATCAAGGGGTGGACTTAACCATGGACACTATTGCACAAGCTATCCATGAATGTGAAACGTGCTGCAATCAAGCAAGCCAAGCTAGTAAAGCCTCTTTGGTATGGGGGACAATGGTTGAAATATAAATATGGGGAGGCTTGGCAGATGGATTATATCACGCTCCCACAAACCCACCACAGCAAGCGCTATGTGCTCACCATGGTGGAAGCAACCACCGGATGGCTGGAAACATACCCTGTGCCCCATGCCACCACCAGGAACACCACCTTGGGCCTTGAAAAACAAGTCCTATGGCGACATGGCAGCCCAGAAAGAATTGAGTCAGACAAGGGGACTCATTTCCGAAACACCCTCATAGACACCTGGGCCAAAGAGCATGGCATGGAGTGGGTCTATCACATCCCCTACCATGCACCAGCCTCTGGGAAAATCGAACGATACAACGGACTGCTAAAGACAACACTGAGGGCAATGGGTGGTGGGACATTCAAGCATTGGGACACACATTTAGCAAAGGCCACCTGGTTAGTTAACACCAGGGGATCTGTCACTCGAGCTGGCCCTGCCCAATCAAAACTCTTACGTACTGTAGAGGGGGATAAAGTCCCTGTCGTGCACATAAGAAATATGCTGGGGAAGGCAGTCTGGGTTACTCCTGCCTCTGGCAAGGGAAAACCCATCCGTGGGATTGCTTTTGCTCAAGGACCTGGGTGCACTTGGTGGGTAATGCGAAAGGATGGGCAAGTCCGGTGTGTACCTCAAGGGGATTTGCTTTTGGGTGAAAATAGCCAATGAACTGAATTGTATGATGTTAAATGTTATATGATATTGTATATCATTATTTCTATGGTTGCTATCAATGGTATAGCAGTAAAAATCACCCAGATTAATGAAGAATGAACTAACTCTGATGAAACCGAGCAAAGTGCAACGATGATAGAACCGGACAAGCGCAGCAGTACCGAAATGAGAACTGGCTTCAGGATGCAACAGCCCAACACCACACACCATCTCTCCTGCCCTGAAAGACTGTTATGACAGATGGAGCCCAAAGTCATGGACTAAATGAACTCAATGGACATTTTAGAGGGATGTCCCTTGGACTAAGAGAATCATATCTGTGTGTATATATAAATATAAAGACAAGAAAGGTGATGGTGATTAATTGGAATGTATTGGAAATTGTGAAACCAAAGCATGACGTAAATGGTATAGCATAAGGCGTGGATACTGTCCTGGTTTCAGCTGGCGTAGAGTTAAATTTCTTCCTAGTGCTGTGTTTTGGATTCAGTATGAGGAGAATGTTGATAAGACACTGATGTTTTCAGTTGTTGCTAAGTATCTTGTCAAGGACAACTACCCTCTGCTACCAAGCTAGACTGGGAGGAGGGAACACAGCCATGACAGCCAGCCTAGCTGGCCAACGGGGTATTCCATACCATGTGACGTCATGCTCAGTATATGAATGGTAGGCGTGACCCAGGAAGTACCGATCGCTACTTGGTTATCGGACAGCGCGGGTGGTGAGCAATTGCATTGTGCATCACTCATTTTGTATATTCTATCATTATCATTATTATTTTCCCTTTTCTGTTCTATTAAACTGTCTTTATCACAACTCACGAGTTTTTCTCACTCTTACCTTTCCGATTCACCTCCTCTTTTACTAGCAAGACTGGCCTTCAGGAATACCAGGTGCCAGAGATGAGAGGGGCAAGTCTGGAGCCCAGCAGACATACTCCTGGTGCAAGAGGATCAGGTCAGGGAGTACTTACGTGACCTGGATATACATAAGTCCATGGGCCCTGGTGCGATGCACCCATGAGTGCTGAGGGAGCTGGCAGATGTCCTTGTGAGGACACTCTCAATAATCTTTTATCAATCATTGAAACTGGGGGAAGTGCCTGAAGACTGGAAGAAATCAAATGTCACTCCTATCTTCAAGAAGGGCAAGAAGGAGGACCTGGGGAACTACAGGCCAGTCAGCCTCTCCTCGATCCCTGGGAAGGTGATAGAGCACCTAATCCTGGTGCATATTTCCAGGTACATTGCACTGGTTTTGGCTGAGATGGAGTTAATTTTCTGCAGAGTTAATTTTCTGCAGCTCCCACAGACCATAGGTGCTATGGTTGGGATTTGTGACCAACACAGTGTTGGTGTGGTCTTTTCCTGCAGCCCATGGAGAAGACCATAGTGGAGAAGGTAATCCCCGCAGTCCGTGGAGGAGCCAACACCAGAGAAATTGAATAATTCCTGGAAGAACTGTGGCCTGTGGAGAGCCCACAGTGGAGCAGGTTCACCTCAAAGGACTGTAGCTTGTAGGAGGGACCCCATGGGAAAAGTGTGAGAAGGAAGGAGCAGCAGAGAGGAACTGTTATGGCCTGACTACAGCCCCCATTCCCCATCTGCTAGCGCTGCTCAAGGGGGAGGAGGGAGGAGGTAGAAGAGCTGGGAACAAAGGAGGGAAGTTGAGCTGGGGCAAAAAGGGTGGGGAGGAGGCCTTCCATGGGGAAGGAGATAAGGTCTTCCAACAGCCCCACACTTCTTCCACCCTCAGCCTGTGCAGTTCCACGTGCTTGGCCTGCCCCCTTGCTTTGCCACTGTCGTGTTGGTCCTAAAGTCCCCCACACATTTTGGCATGCCCAGTGTAAGCTGGCCTCCACCCAAATCTGGAGCCCACCTGGCCATGGAGGCAGGGAGAGGCCAGGTCCCCTCTGCCCAGGGCTGGGAACCGCTTCTCCCTGGGAACCTCCCCAAGGAATGCTCCTCACGTGTGTCAGCGTATGGCCTGGCAGGGGTGGAACTGGGACAAGGGCTGCTGGAACAGGGCCTAAGTAGCTCAGCTGGGAGAGCATTAGATTGAAGATCTAAAGGTCCCTGGTTCAACCCTGGGCTTCTGCAGGAGTTTCCTCCCTTAGTTTTTTGCAGAGCCTCTCTGCCTTCTTCCAGCCTACCCTGGCCCTCCTTGCTCCTTCACCTCTTGCCAGAGCACTGCCCCTGCACTGTAGCTGCAGACCTGCGGGTTAGAAGGAGCCTTCCTCTTGCACCACAAGTCCCCAGCCTCCCTCTGGGCAGGACTCTACATTCAGTGCTTCTTTGGGGTGGTCTCCATCTGTCGCTCCTTCCCTGCTCCACAGCAACTGGGATCTTTCCTTTGTGGGGTCTCTGCAAAGACCTTGTCTCTCTCCTCTTTGTCATTCTTGATGGTGCGCAGACAGCTCCCATCCTCACACACATCCTTCGCCTGGACCTTCACCTGGCAGTACCCAGACCAGAACATACTGCCCATCGGGGAGGCCACTGTCCCCCCAGTCCCAGGGAGACGCACTCCCTGGAGCTGAGGCCCCAATGGCAGCATCCTCCCTCCCTCTTGTCACAGCAAGACCTCTGATGTGCCAAGGACAGAGGACAAAGCCATGCCCAAATATACTCACCCACCAGACTGGACTGTCTAGACCAGCCGCAGCCCCCCACAGCCATCAGTCCCTGCACAGAGGAAGAAAGACCTGCTCATGAGCTTCAACAAGCTGCGGGGCTCCCCTCTTGCAGCCTCCTGCTGTTACAGAACCTTGCTCGCCCATCAGGAACACAGTGACAGTTGTGACCCAGACCGTCTCCCTCTGTCTCCAGTCTCAGCCTCTCCCCAGTCAGGCCAAGCAATGGCACATACTGGCCGGCTCCTCAGGGATGCACCTCCAGAGAAGTTTGGCTTTTGTCGTGAGTGAGCGCAAGTGTGAGGAGGGGAGAGGGAGAGACTGTCTGTCCAAGCAAAGTTACTGTCTCGTCAGCTTTGAGCACGAGCTTGAAAATGCTTGGCCGCGGGGGTAGTGCCTGCAGGATTATCACTGCTCCAGAAGAGTACTTCTAGATCTTCCTTGAGCAGGAACGGGAGAGTCATTGCTGAGGATAGGCTTTGGGGCCATGTATGCAAAGCAGAAGAGATGAGCAGTGCATCCCTTTAACTCCACTCAACGACTCCAGAAGTTCACAGTGACTGTGGTCTGGTTTTGATTCCCCTAAACCCTCTCTGCTAGGCCGGGGCTCAGCAGGGAAAAATCTATGGCATTGGGCAACACAATTGCCCCAGCTGTACCACCATGAGGACACCATCCCTGCGTGTGGTTGTCTTGGTTTCAGCTGGCATAGAGTTAAATTTCTTCCCAGTGCTGTGGTTTGGATTTAGTATGAGAAGAATGTTGATAAGAGACTGATGTTTTCAGTGGTTGCTAAGTACCCTGCTAGTCAAGGACTTTTCAGCTTCCCATGCTCTGCCAAGTGCACAAGCCGCTGGGAGGGAGCATAGCCAGGACAACTGGCCCAGCTGGCCAACGGGGTATTCCATACCATGTGACGTCATGCTCGGTATATAAATAAGTGGTGTTTGGGCATTGCTTGGCAGGTGGTGAGCAATTGCGTTGTGCATCACTTATTTTGTATATTCTATCATTGTTATTATTGTTATTATTATTATTTTCCGTTCCTTTTCTGTTCTATTAAACTGTTGTTCTCTTAATCCCTGAATTTTACTCATTTTCTGATTCTTCCTCCCGTCCCACTGCGGGGCGAGGAGTGAGCGAGCAGCTGTGTGGTGTTTGGCTCCCTGCCGGGTTAAACCACTCCAGCGGTCAAACCCTCACCTTTGAGTTAAGAGCTGCACATGCCCACCCCCCCTGCCACAGAGACCCCAGCCAGGGCCGTCCAGGGCACTGCTTTGCTGTCAGGACAGTCACCAGTGCTGGAGGAACGGGAAGGTCCCTGAGCCCGACCCACATCCCCAGCCCCGTGGAGATGGAAGCCTGTGGTCCAACTCACCTCCAGGGAGGCTGGGAACAGAGGGGTGCAGGGGGAGGCCCGGTGCCCGGAGGAGGGCGTGTAAGATGTCTGCCTCCATGTCCCCTCCATGGCATGCCCTGGGATGCCATCAGAGCCTGGGGGCACATCAACCCAGGGAGCGCATTTCCCTCACCCTGCTGCACTGCTCCTGCTGTGGAGTTAGGGACAGATGTGGCCCAAAGGGGTGTTGCTCTGGGTGGCAGAGAAGGCTCAGGGGAAGGGGTTTTCTCCTCTTCATTGACCCATGCTGGAGTGGGCCCGAGCGTGGGAGCAGCACCCGCAGCAAGAGCCTTCTCCTGCCCCCTTGCCCTGCAGAGACGTTGAAGGGGCAGCGCTCTGCAGTGCAGCCCTGTGCCAGGATCAGACCCCAGCGGAGATGCAGTCCCAACTTCTGCCATCTCAGGAGGATTCGAGTGCTGTTTTCTGCAGAGGGTCCCTGGGCACCCAGGGGACAACAGGGCTGTGCTCTCATAGACACGTCACGGGAGGAGAGTGTCTCTCCCGCTGGCCGGTGTCAAGGGGATGTAGCTCAGTGGCAGAGCGCCTGCTTCGCGTGTGGAAGGTCCTGGGTTCAACCCCCAGCATCTCCAGGGGTGCTTTTGCCCTGACTCCCCAGCCTCAGGGAGGTGTGGGCTGGAGCTGGGCACTGGTCCTCCTGCCCACCCAGGGCTTGGCTGTGAGGTGAGGAGGGCTGTGGGAGGGCTGTGTGCCCTGCTGAGTCCTCTGCTGGAGGAGAAGCTGTGCTGGACCTGAGCTCAGGGTACTGCCCTGCGCCACAGACCCACCCCACCCACTGCCCAGGGACAATGCTTGGCAGCAGAGTGTGCTTGTGGGGAGACCCAGGGAGGGGACAGATGTCAGCAGCACACTACAATCGTTTCTGGCTGCACCGTGTCGTGGTTTAACCTGGCAGCAGCCAAATACCATGCAGCCGCTCGCTCACCCCCCCGCCGGGTGGGATGGGGGAGAGAATCAGAAGGGTAAAAGTGAGAAAAACTCATGGGTTGAGATAAAGACAGTTTAATAGGGAAAGCAAAAGCCGCGCACGCAAGCAAAGCAAAACAAGGAATTCATTCACCACTTCCCATCGGCAGGCAGGTGTTCAGCCATCGCCAGGAAAGCAGGGCTCCATCACGCGTAATGGTTACTTGGGAAGACACACGCCATCACTCCGAACGTCGCCCCCCCTCCTTCTTCTTCACCCAACCTTATATGCTGAGCATGACGTCATATGGTATGGAATAGCCTATTGGCCAGCTGGGCCAGCCGCCCTGGCCACACTCCCTCCCAGCCCCCTGCACATCTGGCACGGCATGGGAAGATGCAAAGTCCTTGACTAGCGTAAACAATACCTAGCAACAACCAAAACATCAGCGTGTCATCAACATCATTCTCACACTACATCCAAAACACAGCACTATACCAGTTAATAGGAAGAAAATCAACTCCATCCCAGCCAAAACCAGGACAGTATCCACCCCTTATTCCATACCATTTACATCATGCTCAGGTCCCACACTATCCAATACATTCTCATTACCCACCATCCCCCTTCCCATCTTTTGATATAATACACAGATATCATTCCCTTAGTCTATGGACCACCGCTGTGAAATGTCCATAAAATATCCATAAATGTCCACAAAATGTCCACTGCGTCCATGACTTTGGGCTCCATCTGTTATGGTGGTTACTCAGGTCAGCAGAGGTGGTGTGTTGCGTGGAGTTACTGGGCACCAAAGCCAGCTCAGGTCAGGTCACTGCTGCACCTGTGCTGCTTCTTGTAAAGTTTGTCCTCCGTTGGTTCAGGTGGTTCCTGCTATAGTAATTCCTATAACATGCAACTCAAATCATGGGTTACAACAATTTAAAGGTATATCCGTTACAATCTCCACCCCTGGTCCCTTTGGGCCAGACCATAGGGTTTAACATTGCAATGAACTCCTCCCCTTGCCCCTGCTCCGCCTTGGTTTTATCCACAGACTGCAGTCCCTTAGGGTGTACCTACTGCAGCATGGACTTATCCACAGCCACAGATGCTTCGAGGTGTACCTTCTCCAGCGTGGACTTATCCTTAGGCCACAATCCCTTCAGAGGTATACCTGCTGCGGCACGGACATAATCACGGCCACAGACGCTTCAAGATGTACCTGCTTGGGCATGGGCTTATCCACAGTCACAGATGCCTCGGGGTGTCCTGTCCCGCATGGACTCAGCCACAGGTCACAGTCCCTTCAATTCGAGTTCATGCTGCAGTTCCAGCCTGCCCAGCACAGCAGCACAGAAGCAGCAGCGATGCCCTGGCCATCTGCCAGCCCAGGCACATCCCCATTGCTGTTATCAGAATGTTCCCAGGCACAGCACAGTAAGACGATCAGCAGTGCAGCAGTAACAGCTATAAATTTGATCTAGCACATTCCAATCAAACCTGTCGTTATCTCGAACCCTTCGAGCCCCACGTTGGGCGCCAAAAAGGACTGTCGTGGTTTAACCTGGCAGCAGCCAAATACCACGCAGCCGCTCGCTCACCCCCCCGCCGGGTGGGATGGGGGAGAGAATCAGAAGGGTAAAAGTGAGAAAAACTCATGGGTTGAGATAAAGACAGTTTAATAGGGAAAGCAAAAGCCGCGCACGCAAGCAAAGCAAAACAAGGAATTCATTCACCACTTCCCGTTGGCAGGCAGGTGTTCAGCCATCGCCAGGAAAGCAGGGCTCCATCACGCGTAACGGTTACTTGGGAAGACACACGCCATCACTCCGAACGCCGCCCCCCCTCCTTCTTCTTCACCCAACCTTATATGCTGAGCATGACGTCATATGGTATGGAATAGCCTATTGGCCAGCTGGGCCAGCCGCCCTGGCCACACTCCCTCCCAGCCCCCTGCACATCTGGCACGGCATGGGAAGATGCAAAGTCCTTGACTAGCGTAAACAATACCTAGCAACAACCAAAACATCAGCGTGTCATCAACATTATTCTCACACTACATCCAAAACACAGCACTATACCAGTTAATAGGAAGAAAATCAACTCCATCCCAGCCAAAACCAGGACAACCGAGAGATGTGGTGTGAGGGTGCTGGTCCAGCCCAGGTGTCCTCTGGGACCAGGGCCACTCTGCCCTGGTGGCTTTCCAGGGGTAAGGGTCTGAGATTGTCTCCAGGTGGAGATCCCATACCACATGGGAAGCACCCCTCTGTGCCAGCAGGTAGGGGCATCTGAGTTGGACAAGCCTGGGCAGGGCTGTGGGACTCCCAGCTGGAGGAATGACATTTCTTACCCTGAGCCTGTCTCCAGGTCCTTCTTCCACCATCACCGCTGGCTTGAGCAGAGCCTCAGCTCAGGGAACCTGGAACTGCTAAGGTCAGGCACAACCCTGCAGAGGTGGGACTGGTGGGGCCGGTGCCCACCTCTTGTTCCTGGGGTGTTTGGTGTCTCTGTCGACGCTGTGCCGGTGGGATCAGGGAGGCACAGGCCTGTCCACAGACGTGCACAGGCGGGGAGGGCCAGATGGTGCCTCGGCTGCTCCCCCGGCAAAAACACCCGCAACAAAAATGGGGTGTGAGACACCTTCCACTGCAGGGTGCCCAGCCCCTGGGAATGGTGACCCCAGACTAAGAGCAATAAGGCTGCTCTCCCATGGGCTTTCCACAGCCGTGCTCTGCCTGGCGTGGGGCAGCAGTGCTGAGGGTTGGTCTCCCTGTGACCGCCCTCAGTTCCCCCTCGGGAGCTGCAGGAGAAACCACCGGTCTGGGGCACAGTGACAATCCTGCTTTGCTGCAGAGAATGGACCCAGCCTGCAGGGCCAGACTGTTCAGGCCCCAAAATGCCATGAAACAGGCTCTTTCTGCTCAGGTGTGCTGCCCCCCAAGCACACCCAGGCCTGTGGCTTATCTCCACGAGGAATAGGAGGCAAACCTTTACCAAGTGCCAGAGTAAGGGAGAAATATTCCACCTGTGGGAGGGCAGAGCTGGTGGAGAGGTGGCACAGGACAGGCACTGGGCTCTTCTCCCCGGTCCCCACTTGGGCCACCTTGAGTCTGCAGGTCAATGTCCATGCTGCCCATAGGCCCCCACCGTCCTGCGTTCAGAAGAGAACACTCCCCTCTTCTTCTTTACTTCACTTTTATACCGTATTTCTCCGAGATGCAGGGCTGGAGCTTACCCTAGTGGGAGTTTTCCAGGGGAAGTAGGCTGGGTTTGCAGTGCCCATGTGTGTCACCCATCACCGTCGGAGTCTCACCCTGGGCACGCTGCTCTCCCTTGGGGGCTGCCAGCAAAAAGGCTCCAGGGTATGGAGCAGAGGGATGTGGCAGCCTGGGCCTCCTCCAGATCCCCCCAGGGTGACCCCAGGGGTGGAGTAGCTCCCAGCAGGGAACGGGGCAATCATGAAGTGGGAGAGGATGTTGGCAAGAGCTGCCTCCTGCCCTCTCCTCCTCCAGGGCCAGACCCTGCTGTTGGCAGCAGTCCTGAGCTGCAGCAGCTCCCACAGGGAGCCAACGCACCTTCCAGCCTGCAGCAGAGGAGCCTTTCAGGGAGGAGCCGGAGGGTGTGCAGACCCACCAGCGGGAGAGGGAGGGCACTTTGGGCTCCAGGTCCTGCCCAAGGGTCAAAGCCTTTTCCCCGCCTGACTCCTGTGTAAGAGGGTTTTCTGCCCATGGGCACTGGGGCTGGTGAAAGCCCTGGCCAAGGGAGAGGGACCCTGGCTCAGCTCCCAGCAGCACCTCTTTTAGGGGAGGGACACAAAATCTCCTCTGCCACGGAAACGTTCCCGCATGAGCGGGACTGCGTTAACTCAGTTCCAGTCAGGAACTGACTCCTGACGCAGCTGGTAAGCGAGCCCACGAGGGGAGGTGCCTCGCTTGACCTGCTGTTCACAAACAGAGACGGACTGGTGGGAGATGTGGTGGTCAGAGGCCGGCTTGGGCTTAGCGACCATGAAATGGTAGAATTCTCGATACTTGGTGAAGTAAGGAGGGGGGACAGCAAAACCGCTCCCATGGACTTCTGGAGGGTGGACTTTGGCCTGCTCAGGACACTGGTCGAGAGGGTCCCTTGGGAGACAGTCCTGAAGGGCAAAGGGGTCCAGGAAGGCTGGACGTTCTTCAAGAAGGAAGTCTTAAAGGCGCAGGAGCGGGCTGTCCCCATGTGCCGCAAGAAGAACGGGCGGGGAAGGCGACCGGCCTGGCTGAACGGGGAGCTCTGGCTGGGACTCAGGGAAAAAAGGAGAGTTTATCACTTGTGGAAGAAGGGGCAGGCAACTCAAGAAGAGTACAGGGATCGCGTTAGGTCGTGCAGAGAGGAAATTAGAAAGGCAAAAGCCCGGCTAGAAGTCAACCTGGCCACTGTCGTGAGAGACAACAAAAAATGCTTTTATAAGTATGTTAATGACAAAAGGAGAGCCAAGGAGAATCTCCATCCTCTACTGGATGCGGGGGGGAACGTTGCCACCAAGGACGAGGAACAGGCTGAGGTACTCAACGCCTTCTTTGCCTCAGTCTTTAGTAGTCAGAGTGGTCATCCTCAGGGTATTCAGCCCCCTGAGCTGGAAGACATGGACGATGAGCAGGATAAACCCCCCATAATTCAAGAGGATGAAGTTCATGACCTGCTATGCCACCTGGACGTTCACAAGTCTATGGGGCTGGATGGGATCCACCCGAGGGTACTGAGGGAGCTGGCGGAGGAGCTTGCCGAGCCGCTCTCCATCATTTACCAGCAGTCCTGGTTAACTGGGGAGGTCCCGGACGACTGGAGGCTCGCCAATGTGACTCCCATCTACAAGAAGGGCCGGAGGGAGGATCCGGGGAACTACAGACCGGTCAGCCTGACCTTGGTGCCGGGGAAGATCATGGAGCGGTTGGTTTTGAGGGTGCTCACAAGCCATGTCCGGGACAACAAGGGGATCAGGCCCAGCCAGCACGGGTTCATGGAAGGCAGGTCCTGCTTGACCAACCTGATCTCCTTCTATGACCAGGTGACCCACTAGTGGATGAGGGAAAGGCAGTGGATGTGGTCTACCTGGACTTCAGTAAAGCCTTTGACACTGTCTCCCACGGCATTCTCCTAGAGAAGCTGGCGGCTCACGGCCTAGACAGGTACACTCTTCGCTGGGTAAAAAACTGGCTGGACGGCCGAGCCCAGAGAGTTGTGGTGAACGGAGTTAAATCCAGTTGGCGGCCGGTCACGAGCGGTGTTCCCCAGGGCTCAGTACTGGGGCCGGTCCTGTTCAATATCTTTATCAACAATCTGGACAAGGGGATCGAGTGCTCCCTCAGTAAGTTTGCAGACGACACCAAGTTGGGCGGGAGTGTTGATCTGCTGGAGGGTAGGAAGGCTCTGCAGAGGGACCTGGACAGGCTGGATCGATGGGCCGAGGCCAACTGTATGAGGTTCAACAAGGCCAAGTGCCGGGTCTTGCACTTCGGCCACAACAACCCCATGCAACACTACAGGCTTGGGGAAGAGTGGCTGGAAAGCTGCCCAGAGGAAAAGGACCTGGGGGTGCTGATTGACAGCAGCTGAACATGAGCCGGCAGTGTGCTCAGGTGGCCAAGAAGGCCCACGGCATCCTGGCCTGTATCAGGAATAGTGTGGCCAGCAGGAGTAGGGAGGTGATTGTGCCCCTGTACTCGGCACTGGTGAGGCCGCACCTCGAATGCTGTGTTCAGTTTTGGGCCCCTCACTACAAGGACATGGAGGTGCTGGAGCGTGTCCAGAGCAGGGCAACGAAGCTGGTGAAGGGCCTGGAGCACAAGCCTTATGAGGAGCGGCTGAGGGAACTGGGGTTGTTTAGCCTGGAGAAGAGGAGGCTGAGGGGAGACCTCATCGCGCTCTACAACTACCTGAAAGGAGGTTGTAGCGAGGTGGGTGTTGGTCTCTTCTGCCAAGTCACTAGCGATAGGACAAGAGGAAATGGCCTCAAGTTGCACCAAGGGAGGTTTAGATTGAACATTAGGAGAAATTTCTTTACTGAAAGAGTGGTCAGGCCTTGGAACAGGCTGCCCAGGGAAGTGGTGGAGTCCCCATCCCTGGAGGTATTTAAAAGACGTGTAGATGAGGCCCTTAGGGACATGGTGTAAAGGGCATGGTGGTGTTGGGTTGACGGTTGGACACGATGATCTTAGAGGTCTTTTCCAACCTGTATGATTCTATGATTCTATGATTAACTGTTGTGGGAGGTAATCCATGGCCGTGATGTCCCCTGGGGCTGGCTGGGGTGTTCAGGGCACTGCGGCCACCTTAGGGCTCACTTGTGTGGGGCCACAGCCCAGGGCTTACCCTGACACTGCAGCTCTGTTATGGCCTCTGCACTGTGGGACCAGCATGGCCCGGACAGGGCCTGGGGGAAAGAGGAGCTGGAAAGCCAAGGGTGAGGAAATGGGTGCTCCCGCTGGGGTGCATCACGGGACCATCAGAGAGACACTTGGACTAGAAACTGGCTGTGGCCAGCAGGATGGAAATGCCTCTGTCAGCAGGATTATTCCCCAGGGACCATGGGCTCTCGCAGCCCCACAGCCTGACCCCAAGCCTGCTGTCCCTGAGACGCGCCCCTTCCCTACCACCGTGTCCTTCTTCTCTGCGCCCCCTCATCAGACTCAGGGAGACAACCCGACACCTGGGCCCGTGTCGTGGTTTAACCTGGCAGGCAGCCAAATACCACGCAGCCGCTCACTCACTCCCCCCGCACCCCCAGTGGGATGGGGAGAGAATCGGAAGGGTAGGAGTGAGAAAAACTCGTGGGTTGAGATAAAGACAGTTTAATAGAACAGAAAAGGGAGAATAATGATAATAAATAATGATAGAATATAGAAAATGAGTGATGCACAATGCAATTGCTCACCACCCGCGCTGACCGATAACGAAGTAGCCATCGGTACTTCCTGGATCACGCCTACCGTTCATATACTGAGCATGACATCACATGGTATGGAATACCCCATTGGCCAGCTGGGCTGGCTGTCCTGATTATGTTCCCTCCCATCTCGTGTACCTAGCTCAGTCAGTAGGCACGGGAGCTGTCCTTGGACTAGGAGGGCACTTAGCAACAACTGAAAACATCAGTGTGTTATCAACATTCTCCTCGTACTAAATCCAAAACACAGCACTAGGAAGAAATTTAACCCTATCCCAGCCGAAACTAGGACAGTATCCACCCCTTATTCCATACCATTTACATTATGCTTAGGTCTCACATTTTTCGATACCTTTCAATTAATCACCACTATCTTTTTTATATATATACATATATAATACATATACATACATATATACATATAATACATATACATACATATATATATACATAAATATATATAAATGTCCATTGAGTTCTTTTAGTCCACAACTTTGGGCTCCATCTGTCATAACAGTCTTTCAGGGCCAGAAGGATGGTGTGTGGTGTTGGGCTGTTGCATCCTGAAGCCAGTTCTCATTTTGGTACTGCTGCGCTCGTCCAGTTCTATCATCGTTGCACTTTGCTCGGTTTCATCGGAGTTAGTTCATTCTTCATTAATCTGGGTGATTTTCACTGCTATACCATTGATAGCAACCATAGAAATAATGATATATAATATCATATAACAATTGACATCATAAAATTCAGTTCATTAGCTATTTTCACCCAAAATCAAGTCCCCTTGAGGTACACACCGGACTTGCCCATCCTTTCGCATCACCCACCAAGTGCACCCAGGTCCTTGAGCAAAAGCAATCCCATGGATGGGTTTTCCCTTGCCAGAGGCAGGAGTAACCCAGACTGTCTTCCCCAGCATATTTCTTATGTGCACGACAGGAACTTTATCTCCATCTACAGTACGTAAAAGTCTTGATTGGGCAGGGCCAGCTCGATTAACAGACCCCCTAGTGTTGACTAACCAGGTGGTTTTTGCTAAATGTGTATCCCAATGCTTGAATGTCCCACCACCCATTGCCCTCAGTGTTGTCTTTAGCAGCCCGTTGTATCGTTCGATTTTCCCGGAGGCTGGTGCATGGTAGGGGATGTGATAGACCCACTCAATGCCGTGCTCTTTGGCCCAGGTGTCTATGAGGGTGTTTCGGAAATGAGTCCCGTTGTCTGACTCAATTCTTTCTGGGGTGCCATGTCGCCACAGGACTTGCTTTTCAAGGCCCAGGATGGTGTTCCGGGCAGTGGCATGGGGCACAGGGTATGTTTCTAGCCATCCGGTGGTTGCTTCCACCATGGTGAGCACATAGCGCTTGCCGTGCCGGGTTTGTGGGAGTGTGATATAATCAATCTGCCAGGCCTCCCCATATTTGTATTTCAACCATCGTCCCCCATACCAAAGAGGCTTTACTCGCTTGGCTTGTTTGATTGCAGCGCACGTTTCACATTCATGGATAACCTGTGCAATAGCGTCCATGGTTAAGTCCACCCTTCGATCACGAGCCCATCTATATGTTGCATCTCTTCCTTGATGGCCTGAGGCGTCATGGGCCCACCGAGCTATAAATAATTCACCCTTATGTTGCCAGTCCAGATCCACCTGGGCCACTTCAATCTTAGCAGCCTGGTCCACCTGCTGGTTCTTTTGATGTTCTTCAGTGGCCCGTCTCTTGGGCACGTGAGCATCTACGTGACGTACTTTTACAGTCAGGTTCTCTACTCGGGCAGCAATATCTTGCCACAATGCGGCAGCCCAGATGGGTTTACCTCTGCGCTGCCAGTTGTTCTGCTTCCACTGCTGCAACCACCCCCACAGGGCATTTGCCACCATCCATGAGTCAGTATAGAGATAAAGTACTGGCCATTTTTCTCGTTCAGCAATGTCCAAGGCCAGCTGGATGGCTTTTACCTCTGCAAACTGGCTCGATTCACCTTCTCCTTCAGCAGTTTCTGCAACTTGGCGTATAGGACTCCATACAGCAGCTTTCCACCTCCGATGCTTTCCCACAAGGCGACAGGACCCATCAGTGAACAGGGCATATTGCTTCTCGCTTTCTGGTAGTTTATTATAGAGTGGGGCCTCTTCAGCACGTGTCACCTCCTCCTCTAGGGATATTCCAAAATCTTTGCCTTCTGGCCAGTTCGTGATCACCTCCAAGATTCCTGGGCGACTGGGGTTTCCTATTCGGGCCCGTTGTGTGATCAGTGCGACCCACTTACTCCACGTAGCATCGGTTGCATGATGTGTAGAGGGGACCCTCCCTTTGAACATCCAGCCCAGCACCAGCAGTCGGGGTGCCAGGAGGAGCTGTGCTTCAGTACCAACTACTTCCGAAGCAGCTCGAATCCCTTCATATGCTGCCAATATCTCCTTCTCAGTGGGAGTGTAGCGGGCCTCGGATCCTCTGTATCCCCGACTCCAGAACCCTAAGGGTCGATCTCGAGTCTCCCCTGGTGCTTTCTGCCAGAGGCTCCAGGTAGGGCCATTCTCCCCGGCTGTGGTGTAGAGCACATTCTTCACATCTTGTCCTGCCCGGACTGGCCCAAGGGCTACTGCATGGACTATCTCCTGTTTAATTTGTTCAAAGGCTTGCTGTTGCTCAGGGCCCCATCTGAAGTCGTTCTTCTTCCTGGTCACGTGATAGAGAGGGCTTACAATCAGGCTGTAATCTGGAATATGCATTCTCCAAAAACCCACAACGCCTAAGAAAGCTTGTGTTTCCCTTTTGCTAGTTGGTGGGGACATGGCTGTTATTTTGTTGATCACATCCATTGGGATCTGACGACGTCCGTCTTGCCATTTTATTCCTAAAAACTGGATCTCCTGTGCAGGTCCCTTGACCTTACTTTGTTTTATGCCAAAACCGGCTTTCAGAAGGATTTGAATTATTCTCTCCCCTTTCTCAAAAACTTCTTCTGCTGTGTTGCCCCACACAATGATGTCATCAATGTATTGCAGGTGTTCTGGAGCCTCACCCTGTTCCAGTGCGGTGTGAATTAGTCCATGGCAAATGGTAGGGCTGTGTTTCCACCCCTGGGGCAGTCGGTTCCAGGTGTACTGGACGCCCCTCCAAGTGAAAGCAAACTGTGGCCTGCACTCTGCTGCCAAAGGGATGGAGAAGAAGGCATTAGCAATGTCAATGGTGGCGTACCACTTGGCTGCCTTTGACTCCAGTTCATATTGAAGTTCTAGCATGTCCGGCACGGCAGCACTCAGTGGCGGCGTGACTTCGTTCAGGCCACGGTAGTCTACTGTTAGTCTCCACTCTCCATTAGACTTTCGCACTGGCCATATGGGACTGTTGAAGGGTGAGCGAGTCTTGCTGATCACTCCTTGGCACTCCAATCGACGAATCAGCTCATGGATAGGGATCAGGGAATCTCGGTTGGTGCGGTATTGTCGCCGATGCACTGTTGTGGTAGCGATTGGTACTTGTTGTTCTTCAACCCTCAGCAACCCCACAACAGAAGGGTCCTCTGAGAGACCGGGCAAGGTGGACAGCTGTTTAATTTCTTCCGTCTCCAGGGCAGCTATACCAAAAGCCCACCGGTACCCTTTTGGGTCCTTAAAATACCCTCTCCTGAGATAGTCTATGCCAAGGATGCACGGAGCCTCTGGGCCAGTCACAATGGGGTGCTTCTGCCACTCGTTCCCGGTTAGGCTCACTTCGGCCTCCAATACAGTTAACTCTTGGGATCCCCCTGTCACTCCAGAAATACAGATGGGTTCTGCCCCTTTATAGCTTGATGGCATCAGGGTACACTGTGCACCGGTGTCTACGAGAGCCTTATACTCCTGTGGCTCTGATGTGCCAGGCCATCGAATCCACACAGTCCAGTAAACCTGGTTGTCCCTTTCCTCCACCTGGCCGGAGGCAGGGCCCCTCTAGTTCTGATCATAGTATCCGCTTCTCACTTCTTGCAAACGTGAGTCAAGAATTCCTTCATTACAGTCCAAAGTAAGATCAGCCCTTCTACTCTGTCTGGGGAACTGTTCACTGGAAACTGGACCGTCGTGGGACAGGGTTTTCCTGAAAACTGGAGCTTCATTTTTCCTGAGAGAACCCCCTTGTGTGATTGTTTTTCCTTGCAACTCACGTACCCGTGCCTCTAGGGTCAAGGTAGGTTTTCCATCCCACTGCCTCATGTCCTCTCCGTGGTCACGCATGTAAAACCACAGGGTGCCCCGTGGTGTGTACTTTCGATATCCTCTCTCTTGAGGAGAAAAACGCTGACTCCTAATGGCTGAGATACTGGTCTGTACAGGTGGAGAATAGGACCTATCGTCTTTGAGTTGCTGGACCTCTCGGGACAGTTTCTCTACAGCCGAGACAAAGGAGGAGGAGATAGTTTCTTCGAAATCCCGAAGTCTGTTAACCACCTCATCCACCGTTGGTGCTTCTTCCTCTTTCCAGCACAGTACTGCCAACGAACTGGCATACGATGCTGGTGCGCTCCGTACCAACTTCCGCCACATGGGTCGGGTGCACTGGACATCATCTGGATCTTTGGGTGTTCGGCCGTCGTCCAGGTCACTATAAACCACCTCCAGCACGCCTAGTTCTCTCAGGTACTGGATACCTCTCTCCATAGTGGTCCATTTGCCTAGGCGATATATAACATCTTCCTTGAAGGGATACCTTTCCTTCACGCCTGACAGCAGTCGCCTCCAGAGGCTGAGGACCTGTGTCCCTTTTCCGATTGCTTTGTCAATACCCGCTTCCCTAGCAAGGGATCCCAGCTGTTTGGCCTCCTTCCCCTCTAATTCCAGGCTACTGGACCCATTATCCCAGCATCGGAGCAGCCAGGTAACAATATGCTCGCCTGGACGACGGCTGAAATCTTTCCGCATATCTCGCAGCTCACTCAGGGATAGGGATCGGGTGGTTTCTGTCTTGTTTATGAGTTCTTCCTCTTCCTCCTCCTCTCCTCGTGATGTCCCTGCTCTTTCATCATCCCTTTCTAAACGACCTGATCTCCGCTTCCAAGATTTCCTCTTCTGTACAGGGGCAACGGATACCAGCAAGGGTTGGTCCTCTGGTTCAGCTGTAGTGCCTGTTGCTGGGGTTTGGGTAGCTGCAGTGCTTGTCATGGGGGTTGGAGTAACTGTAGTGCCTGTTGCCGGAGCTTGAGTGGCTGCAGTGCTTGTCGCAGGGGTTGGAGAAGCTATGGTGACTGTTGCCGGGGTTTGAGTAGCCACAGGGGTTGTCATGGGGGTTGGAGTAGCCGCAGTGCCTGTCGTGGGGTTTTGAGTAGCCACCGTGTCTGTAGCCGCCCCCGAGACTCGCCGCTCCGCCCGCCCCGATGAGGCACCGCTGCTTGCCCTCCCTCTTTTCTTGTTCCTGAGGGTTGATCTCTGGACAGTATTCCTGAAGAGTTGTTTAACCCTAAACAAGGCCTGAACCACATTCAGGAGACATAGCAATATGATCATGCTTGTTTGAACATCCCAAGGATATTCAAAATTCTCAGGGAATATTGTGGACATCTTCATGAAGAGGATAGAAGAAAAAGGAGTTTCTGACGATATGGAAGGGAAGATGAACAAGTGGGAGAAAGTGTCCCATCCCGTCTCCCCCTTAAATTCATTCTCCAAGGAGAAAAAAGTGCAAATACTAATAATTTCTAAGAGGTGATTCCCGAGGTACAGAAATGATGGCAGTGCCGAGTACAGATACCAGATTAGACTTATGACCAATGATTTTATCACCTCATAAAACAGCAGCAAAGTTATAATCTTGGCCCAGTTCCGAATAATGATAAACAGCACAATAGGGAACACATACTGCAAGCAAGGTATTACATGACCCAACATTGAGAGCCAGCCCCACAACTTTGACAGCCAATACATCAACATTGTGACCAATCAATACAATGAATGCTTATAACAATTTTGCCTTAACACACTTTGGTCAGATCTATCGTTATCTCAACCCTTCGAGCCCCACGTTGGGCGCCAAAAAGGACTGTCGTGGTTTAACCTGGCACGCAGCCAAATACCACGCAGCCGCTCACTCACTCCCCCCGCACCCCCAGTGGGATGGGGAGAGAATCGGAAGGGTAAGAGTGAGAAAAACTCGTGGGTTGAGATAAAGACAGTTTAATAGAACAGAAAAAGAAAAATAATATTAATAAATAATGATAGAATATAGAAAATGAGTGATGCACAATGCAATTGCTCACCACCCGCGCTGACCGATAACGAAGTAGCCATCGGTACTTCCTGGATCACGCCTACCGTTCATATACTGAGCATGACATCACATGGTATGGAATACCCCATTGGCCAGCTGGGCTGGCTGTCCTGATTATGTTCCCTCCCATCTCGTGTACCTAGCTCAGTCAGTAGGCACGGGAGCTGTCCTTGGACTAGGAGGGCACTTAGCAACAACTGAAAATATCAGTGTGTTACCAGCATTCTGCTCATACTAAATCCAAAACACAGCACTAGGAAGAAATTTAACCCTATCCCAGCCGAAACCGGGACATATCCCCATGAAACAGGTGTAGCTCAGCCAGCCCTCCTGTAAGGTCCTGCACGGGTGAGCGTGCCTGAGCCGAGCCCCTGATGAACGCGTGCACCGGTCTCAGCACCAGCTGATGTGTGCAGGAGCCCCGTCTCCTGTGGCTGGGAGAGCTCACTGCCTGCGGCTGATCCTCCATCAGCTCTCCCAGCAGGCTGCACAGCCTTAGCCCCTATGTTTGAGAAAGAACAGCAAGCGCAGATGATTAGCAGAATTCCCTTTTTATTTTCTGCTGCGAAAGCCCTGTTGTGAGGGGCCTGCAGCCCAGCGGGAGCCAGCAGCTCTGTGCCACTGTGCCTCTGGCTTCCACCCAGGCGGGAGGAGGGCTGGGTCAGCATAGGCTCCTGCAGCAGAGCTTCCCATCCAGGCAGCCGTTCCGCACACCTGGCTCGACGTCTGCCGCCTCGTCAGCCGGTGCCGCTCTGCGTGTCAGCCCCCAGCCCTCGCTGCAGCTCCGTGTGCTGCCCGACCCCACAAGCGGTATTGCAGCAGCATCCTCTTGCCAGAAGAGCTGGAGCTCCCACCAGGGTGTAGGTCGGAGCGTGCTTGGCGTCACCTCCTTGGTGAAGTGGTGGGGTGCAGTGCACTGCACTGTGGGGTGCGGTGACTAGTGTCAATAGTCGCTGGGGTATAAACAGATGCCCGAAAATTACTGCGTTCTGTCCGAGGCCCCCAACCATTATACCAGCCTCATATGGCCCTGATCACCCTAAAAATCCGTTGCATTTTCCAGGCCAACCAGTTTTGGTTGAACTCCCCACTGTGGGAACCGTACCCCTGGTACTGGATACTCCAATGAACAAGTATGCCTGGAAGGCAAAAGATGCTCACAGGAAGGAACACAAGATTAATGCACGGTGGATTGTTCCATCTTTCTAACGATAACCTGCCTCCGGTTCCTTAAAATGGGCTGAGTTTGTTTTCTTTTCTCTTTCAGGTAGAGACTCCGAAGCCAGCCAGAAGGAATACATGAAGCTGCTGATTGTCTGCGTGGTTTTGTTGGTGATTTCTTTGTTAATCTTCATAGGCTGTCTGATATACCATCGTAAACGATGTCTTGATCGACCATTATCACTGTCTTTAGTATCTGGGGAAGCTCCTCCTCCCTCCTTTCTGACTCATCATGGCAAAATGAATTTATTGTTTTAGGTCAACAAGCTGATACCTTTAATCTTACCAATTGTTGGGTATGTGGAGGGCCATTTGGTCTAGAAAGATGGCCATGGACCTCCATCCCCCTTTCTCCTAAATGGTTAGTGAGTAATTACAGCGAGACCAAAAATGATTCCTATTGGAGCGAGGACGCACAGCCCTGGACGGTACAATACCTGACCCGAGGTGAATGTTGTCTAAATCACACACAGGAGGGTCGTGGTTTTGTGGGAAATAGCAAATGTAATTGGACCTATAGGGAAACCATTGCTTCATTGAGGGCTGTAAGACAATGCTTAACTACAATAATGAACCTTTTGTACCTCGCGAGCTGGGATGGGTCTGGGTAAAAGAGACCGGGCACTGGAAAATATTTCCTTCCTATTGGTCTCTGATCAATCGTACGAAAATCATTACCAGTGCTGCTGAAAATTGTTCTTGGAGTGATGACACCGGTGCTTGGTCCTGTTCCATTTACAAGATACCTGGCAGCAACGTACCCCTACCATTAAACCATCCACTCGGAGCAGGTAATACCACATATTTCCAATTACCACGGACCCCCACCGGTCTGTTTGAAAATGGTACCTGGGCACTGAAAGGTCATTCCTGGATCTGTGGACATCACGCGTACAAGTGATTGCCCAAAAACTGGACTGGGGTGTGTTATGTGGGGCTAATTCACCCCTTATTCTTCTTACTCCTGGAGAACGGAGGTGACGGATTAGGTGTTAAGTTATATGATGATCTCAATTGATATCGGCGATCCATTGATACTTCTATAATGGGTGGAAGTGGTCAAACGTGGGGTAAGGACGAGTGGACCCCTCAATGTATCATACAACATTATGGACCTGCCACTTGAAACCCCAACGAGTGGATTAGCGGTGTTCGAGAACCTATCTATAATTTAAATCATATTATTTGGTTGCAAGCCGTTCTAGAGATTATTACTAATGAGACGGCCCATGCCCTGGATCTATTAGCAGACCAGGCCACCCAAATGTGAACAGCAATATTCCAACATCGGATGGTTCTCGATGACCTGCTAGCTAAAGAAGGGGGCATTTGTGGTGAACTTAATGACTCCAACTGTTCTTTAAAAATTGATGATAGCGGCAAAATTGTTAAACAAATTACCGCAGGAATACGAAAACTGGCCCATGTTCCCGTTCATATCTGGAAGGGTTGGGAATTTGATCCCTTCTCCTGGCTCCCAGGTGGCCCTGGGTTAAATGAGTTTTATTTTATTTGTTATGTAGTTTTGCCATGTTGTTGTTTTTATCATGTGTTATTCTGTGTTTTATACAGTTAATTCAACATGTTGCAACCAATATGCAATTTGTGACTACTGTTTCACCTGACGGTGTCAAACAAATTCGCACTGTGCGCCAAACTACGCCGTCAGTAGTGCCGATTGTATGAAATGTTCTGAAATGCTCTGAAATGCTCTTTTCTGGCCTTTTCTACATAACTATATTTTCTCAAAACCAAACCAAAAAAAAAAAAGGGAAATCCTTGAGCCACGGGGTAGTGTAAGGAACTGAAACATTTGTCAGTGAGTCCTGGCATTTGTCTCAAGGATTGCTTATCTAAGAAGAGCCGCTGCAAAGTGGGAGAAACTGAACTATAGAACATTTGTCTGCTTACCTAAGAACTATAAAAGATCTGTCTCAGAGATAAGAGCAGCTGCAAGGCCACTGAGGGCTGCGGTTTGCAGGGGATGCGCTCTGAGCAAGACTCGGTGTTGTCTAGGAATGTGGCAACGTACCGTTGCCATGGAAACCGCCGCCCTCGACCAGGAATAAAGGGGACTGACAAGACGACCCCCGTGTCAATCGACCACCGCCGACCCCGGAGAGATCGCCCACCGCGGACCCCGGAGCGACCGCTCACTGCCGAAGCACTAAAAGACTTGGACTCTGAGACATCGCGGATCCATGGCAGTGACTATTCTTGCAGGTCTATCCCGAACGCTTGCTTGATTTCTGTCTTTATTCTAGCTATCCTATCGCTACTAACTTTTACTTTTGATAATAGAAGCTGTTTAGGACATACGTCATTTCACCTCGTTTGTGTCTTAATCTCGCTCTTGGGATCACATCGAAACCTCCCCCGATATTGGATTGGGACAGGCCCTCAAAACCTGAGGCTCTGCATGTTCCGCTCTACTAAGTTCTTCATATTAAGTGATTTAACTACAATAAGCAAAACCTGCATTTTTTTCTAGTTCGCCATGTCCTTTTAACATACAAATCATAATATAAACCTCATGCAGAAGTGGATCTTCAAATGATTGAAGCCAGCTGATTTTTTTTAAGTAGTATTTGTTCAAATGTTTTTACTACACACGAGTCCGGATACAAGCAGGGTCTAAGGGAGTGACTGTAAATGATTTGGACCTTCAAGCACCTATCACTCAGATCAAACACTCATGGTTTTGGTTTTAGATGCATTCATTCACAAAAGCAACCAACTTGTTTCAACATTTTATTGAAGGGTTGTTTCATATACACAGCTTTTTCTCAACTGTAACATAATCCAGATCGACATCTATGAAATCATTTCCATTAACATTTACAGAAGACTTTACAGATACTTGACTAATTTGTTTGAACCCAAGCGGTTTACAAAACACATCCAAAAAACATTACTAGGAATAGACCAAAATTCAACTATGGCAGTTAATACATAGTAAAACAGAAAACTTCTTACAACACACTGCCTCCATGCTAAGCCAGTCTGCACTGAGGAGGTTAGAGTAAGGAACAGTTCTGAGCTGCTTCATGTTACGTTCCTGTATTTTTCTGAAATACTTAAATTTTCTTGAAAGCTTAAATGCGTACACTTGGACAGTTTTTCACATTTTAGAGTAAAACTTCACAGGGGTTTACAGAACCAAGGACACGTTTAGGGACAGCACTAATGGAGACCAATTTCTTTTGGTGGCTACCTTCCAAACTATTTTTTTTTTCATTTCTGCAGTGAGAGAGAGAAGTTACCAGTGGGAAGAGATTTCTCTTTCTGGGAAATGAACTCCAGCCTTTATTTTCAGAAGAAAGAACTAGCTCCTCTGCATTAGGCCCTGCCTTCTCTAATCTTTGTAACTTCAAAGACTAGTAATTTAATTGGCTAGCACTGCGCCTTTTCACAAAGTGCAATCCCTAGTGCTTTCCCATACAAAGTTACATGTTGTTGAGCAAAAAATGCAAGCAGTTCCATAGCAAAACATGGCATTACAACAGTCTCAGAAGGTCACGTTTGCTAATATGCCACACATACGCATTGGTATTTTCCTGTAAACAATTAGGTACATTTACACAATTTACACAGTCTGCGATCAAACAAATTAGGTTGTGTTGTCCACTATATATATACTACAATTTATGAAATTGTGCAGCATTCAAAGAATGGATCTATAACTATAATGACTAGAAATTCAAAAATAGCCATGCAGTTGTCCATGTTCCAGAAACGCTTCTATTTTGGCTCTTGCAACCCCCCCTGAAATGTCCATACTTTACAGCCAATTAAATTCTTCTGTGAAAATTGTGTTAGTTTCCAATGCAAAATGAACGAAAAGTATGAAAAACAGTAAACAGCTTCTGAAGTGCTGCTTCTTTGTGTCTTGAAGATGAGTAATACTGCGTTGAGGCATTCTCTCTTCCCAAACTGGCAGATACTCTTTACAGGATAGTATCAAAATATACACACATTTTAAAGTTAAGATAAAAACTTTAAATTATTAAAAAATAAATTAAAGTTTTGTTCACATTACAACAGTTATCCAGCTATAAAGCACAGTATAAGATTTAAAAATACAAAGCAAACACTTTTTTTTTTTTTAAGTATTTGACAAGAATATAGATATACCTTAATAAGCTGGGCCAGAAAAATAGATGCAGAAGTCATCAATCTGTTCATGAAAAATTAAACACATATTCAAGTTCTACAATCAAAACAGAGCAATAGTTAACCTCTACTGTAGTCTGACAGTCTGCACTATATCCTCCAAGTGTCACTGGAAGAGGCATTTCCAACCTAGTGTAATTGGTATTCAAAACAAAGTCCAAACCTGTGACAGCTTAAGAGTGCCTATGTGGTTAAGGAGAAGAAGCTAAACTAACCAAACCCGCTGGAGATCAACTTCTTGCTCCAGAATATCTCAGAGAGGGACCCTTGTCAAATGCTCACAGCTGCTTAAAAGTTGAAGGGGTAAGGAAGCTGTCAATTTTCAGCTAAAAAGGATTTAAAAAATACATTTAATTGTGAAGGAAGCATCACTACAGGAAACTTCTTTTCAGTGTGGCTTGTAAATTAATCAGTAAATGTCTCATCATTTATAAACGCACATGTTTATGCTTTTAGGAACACAGTAGTTGCCTGTCAAAGTAAAGCACAGGCATATCAGCCCTGAAAGATGAACTCTGCCCCTCCTGTCAGTAAGTTTAAAAATGCCAACCTCACCAGACCCCACAAAACCCAAATAAAAACACCAGTCCAAGACATCAGCCATAAAAGTAACCCACCACTTTGTCTAGAAAAAGAATAAACTGCTCAAATTACTGAATTAAAGGGGTTTACCGTGAAGGAGTAGCCTTCAAAAACTGAGAAAACTGATTTCTTGTATTTTATTAGGCCACAGGCCGTACTATGCAAATAGTTTGGGAAGTGTGAGAATTTAATAGTATTCTCCTTGCTATCATAGAATCATAGAATCATTAAGGTTGGAAAAGACCTCTAAGATCATCGTGTCCATCCATCAACCCAACACCCCCATGCCCACTACACCATGTCCCTAAGCGCCTCATCTACACGTCTTTTAAATACTTCCAGGGATGGGGACTCAACCACTTCCCTGGGCAGCCTGTTCCAAGGCCTGACCACTCTTTCAGTAAAGAAATTTATCCTAATGTCCAATCTAAACCTCCCCTGGCGCAACTTGAGGTCATTTCCTCTCGTCCTATCGCTAGTTACTTGGCAGAAGAGACCGACCCCCACCTCGCTACAACCTCCTTTCAGGGAGTTGTAGAGCGCGATGAGGTCTCCCCTCAGCCTCCTCTTCTCCAGGCTAAACAACCCCAGTTCCCTCAGCTGCTCCCCATAAGACTTGTGCTCCAGGCCCTTCACCAGCTTCGTTGCCCTCCTCTGGACACGCTCCAGCACCTCCATGTCCTTCTTGTAGTGAGGGGCCCAAAACTGAACACAGGATTCGAGGTGCGGCCTCACCAGTGCCAAGTATAGGGGCACGATCACCTCCCTGCTCCTGCTGGCCACACCAGTTCTGATACAGGCCAGGATGCCGTTGGCCTTCTTGGCCACCTGGGCACACTGCCGGCTCATGTTCAGCCGGCTGTCAATCAGCACCCCCAGGTCCTTTTCCTCTGGGCAGCTTTCCAGCCACTCTTCCCCAAGCCTGCAGCGTTGCCTGGGGTTGTTGTGGCCCAAGTGCAGGACCCAGCACTTGGCCTTGTTGAACCTCATGCAGTTGGCCTCAGGCATCGATCCAGCCTGTCCAGGTCCCTCTGCAGAGACTTCCTACCCTCCAGCAGATCAACACTCCCGCCCAACTTGGTGTCGTCTGCAAACTTACTGAGGGAGCACTCGATCCCCTCATCCAGATCGTTGATAACGATATTGAACAGGACCGGCCCCAGTACTGAGCCCTGGGGAACACCTCTCGTGACCAGCCGCCAACTGGATTTAACTCCAACCTGCGTGCTTTGTGCTAATAAACAAGAGACCCTGAGCTATTTTCCAGATGTCAGTGGCTGCCAGTTCGCATGGAACATGGCTTTCTCAGGTGACGGTGCAGTTGGACTGTGATCAGGGATGTGTACTTGCATGATGGGGCTTTCATGAACGTTTTCTTGTCTTGCCACTTCAAAGGCCTTCTCTTTTCTGGAAATTTTTAAGACGGCATTTCTTATTCTGGGGTTCAGACTGGAGTCGGACTTAATGTTGAACAGCTGATATAATGGGCTCCGTAAAACATGAGAGCGCGCTGCTTTTTTGCTGTTGTTTTCTAACACTGCCTGGACTTTGGTAAGCAAGAGGAAGAGTGAAGGTTTCCTCCTGCAGTACGATTTTGCTGGGCTGTGAGGCTGTATTGGAGTAGCACAGGTAAAAAGTGTCATCTTTGAAAGTAACGAAGCTGTAGCAAAAGAAGCAGGACAAGCTAGTTTCTTCCTAGAATGCTGCCTGACAAAAACAGTGGCAAGTAAAGGCACTTGCAGTTGGCTTTTTTATGCAGTCTTCATAGAGAGCTTTGGGTATTGATTGATTTCTGGGAAGCAAGCCAGCAGCGAGGAAAGAAAACTGGGGCTTGTCTAAACGGCTTCTTCGCCGTAGGCAGGGTTCGAGCCTTTGCGCTAGCACAGGTCTTAACTACAGTTTACGAACACAGAAAATGAGCTGTCTGTAAGGAAGGTTTCAGTAGAAGTAAGGGTCAATTTGCTAAATTGGCTGCTCTGTATGTGATGCAAATAAGAGATGACTTGGCAGCGTTTACATCTCAAGTGCAGTCGAGGTCTTTTCACGGGTACTTCTGGATGGCAGGTCGTGTGCCTGAGTGGTCCCGAGTCCTAGGATGAGCCAGCTCCTGCCGACAGTTTTATCTCCTGGATATATGTTTCATTTGGACTCATTTTCTCAGCTAAGTCTATCGAGTCTTACAGACTTGGGCCCCTTGGGATGGTGCCGTTGTAGTTCCAGTGCTCAAGCGGCACTGTTTGGTTTGCCGCTGCTTTGCCAAGGCAAAGCCCATTGCAGGATAACGCTCCCACAAAAAGCCTGGCACTGCAGTCTTCTCGGTAGTCGTCTGTAGCCTTCACGCTGCCAGGCTGTTGCTGCTGTTTCCTCAGAAGTAAAATTCACCCTAATCCTGGGACGTCTCTCCTGCCCTCTCTGGACGGAGTAATCGCTGGTCATTCATGAACTGGTCATGCTCTGCCTTCAACCTAGGCAGGGTATTTTCCCTCATTCCCATCTTCTTCTGAAGTAAACATCACAGTTGTTATAATCATGAAAAAGCTGAATTTTTTTCTTCCTTGTACAAATACTGCTTTATACAATACTTTCTTGATTTCCCTGTTCTGTGTTGGTAGCTCTGAGCATTTAATCCGGTCTACCTGAGCCTCCTGAACCCTGAAGCAGTGTTCTGAAGGAGGCCTTATTAGGGATTTCTTCAACGCTGTTAAAATAAAAGCTGCTCGTTCTGCTTTAAATCGGGGTGACGGAAAAGGCCGCTGTGGTTTTTGAGTCCTTTTTTCCCTTCAATTTTTAGATCAGCAGAGGAAACTTCTGTCGGGCTTTCTCTTTGCGTGCGTCCTGGTGCCTTTCTCGCTAGCTTTCTTTGCCAAACGTGGGCTATTGCTTAAGACTTCCATCAGAGGTGAACGCCTGTCACACAGCAAGGGTTCTTTGGGTATCGGATGATAAAACAACAACAGCCTACAGACCAAGTCTGATCAACCTCATTATAATAACATAAATTGACAATCAGTGTAATGAAGCCTGAGTGGAGCAAGCTGAGCATGAGCAAAAGAGAGAAGGGGGAATCTCACTTGCCGTGTACAACAAGGCAAGGTGCAACACCTTTAACGATTAATCTTACCTGCTGATGAGCAGCAGTCGGGGAAATTGTCGACCTGTCATGTTCTCCGTCATGACGTAAGGACATCTCCTTCGCTGGGCAGCACCCCTGGCCCGCGAGTCAGTGTTGGGGCACCTTATTGATGGGATCACGCCTTCTCTGTTCAGTCGTAAGTCTGACAGGTTGACGTAGACACGTCCTTTACGTACAAAGCTGGACGTGTCTCAGAAGGGCTGGTGATCCGCAAGGAGTTATATGCAATTGGTCACAGGTTTCTGTGTGCGAGTGGGTCCGTGCCGCTGTGTGAGCAGCGCAAGCACGCTATGTAAGCGCTTTCCACTGTCCCGTGCCATCCCTGAGGCCAGGAGCGTCTCGCCACACTCCACCCCTTATGGCGTGGTAACGGCGTGATCCAGCGGTGGGGGTAACAGCCCTGCAGAGTGAGAGCGCGAGCCTCTCTTGCCTCTCCACGTGCGAAATGGCTGGGCGGTGAACGGAGAGGTGGTGGAGGAGGAGGAGGGCTTTCCCAAGCAGGGGGAAATGCGAGATTAATCCCTATCAGTGTGATTGGTCGTTTGCTTCTAGGACATATGGCAAAGCAAAGCTTAATCACAATCCAAACCAAACTTCTTAACGGGCTAAAGAATATTAGACTAATAAGAGTTTTCGTTACTACGTTTTGCAAATTTACAGATGGTGCCCAACTAAACAGGTCAGAAGGTGAAACTCCACCAGGAGGTATTGCGATTTGATGTATCGTTTGTAAATGTTTGGAAATGGCACGGACGTTGTGTTCAATTTGTCGAGATTGTTAACGTCGGTGCCACAGGTGGTGTGAGTCGATGCTCAGACACCTCCTTGTTGCAGGGTAAGCATATCAAGTACGAGACGATTCGTCCTACTATCAAAGCTCAAGAAGAATTTCCCTGTTGCAAGGCTGAAGTGGCACCTACTGTGCGATTGCCTGCAGCTTCCATGGTAGCGGGTAGATTGTTAAGAGCTCCTTCTAGTTTGTTTACCCCGAGTCCAGGAATTAAGGTTCTGATTAAATGTCTCCATCTGGAATCATGGGGGGTTCCTCATATACTGGGGTGAAGAGGTGGAGGGTCAGATCTACGCATGCGGCCGGGGCTGCGTTAACTCCCCCCCCACCTCCCGCTGCACGAATGACCGCAGGCAGAGGCGCTGTGAAACGAACATCAAACCTTTAATGCCTTAAGAAAGAAAGAGAGATATGGCCGAGGGCTGGGGCTGGAGTGGGCGGGTGCAGGTCGCACGTCGCAGGGATCTGTGCTCCACGCCTTCTCTATCAGCCTATCAACAGCGGTCGGGGGGCGTGGAGCACTTTGTCCCCTGGCTCAAGAACCCCTCAGGGTTCTGGCTCGCTTGGTGGGCACGTTGTTGCCGTCAGATGCCCTGCGCTTGCTGCTGCCCGCTTGCTGCCTGCTGCTGCCTGCTGCCGCACCGTCCCCATCCAGCTTCCCCGCCCGCAGGGTTTTTGAGTGTTTTACCACCCGGCACACCACCATCTTCTTCCTCTTCTTGGGTGGTGTGTTGTCCCACGGGGAGGTCTCTTGTGTCCTGGGGGTGCCGGCTGGCGTGGGGTGCTTGGCCTGCTGGCCACCCTCCTCACCCAATCTGGGCACCACCCGACGGGAGACGATGCCCAGCGACAGCGGCAAGCAGGTCAAAACCACCCGGGGCTGCCTCTGCAGCGCCTCCTCCGCCAGTTGGGCCATGCGGGGCGGATGGCGCTGGGGGGCAGCCACGGGGCTCAGCAGAGGACACTTCAGGGGATTCTCCGGAGGACTCTCTGGGCGACCCTTCAAGGGACTCTCCACGGGACTCTCCACAGAAGTCTCCACGGGACTCACCGTCAGCCAGGTGGGGAGGACCGCTGCCACCTCGCCCTGCTTCCCCTTGGTGTCCAGCAAGGGGGGAGTCGCCACCCCTGAGAAGGGGTCGGCGTCCCCCAGCATCGCTGCCGCCACTCGGCCCACGGGGCATTCGCCCTCCGCGCTGTGCTCTGAGAAGTCGGGGGGCTGGTTGGGGAAGGCGGTGCTGGTGAGACTGTCGGAGATGTCGAGGACATCAGGGGTGGCGTCCTCGCTGTCCCCCAGCCCCACCACTGACGCTGGCTCCTTGGGGCAGCTGCCCTCTGCCACGCACTTGGAGAGCTCGTTGAGGAGGGCGGTCAAGGTGCAGCTGTTGGGCTCCTCAGGGGTGGTGTCCTCGCTGTCCCCCAGCCCTGCGGCTGCCGCTGGCTCCTTGGGGCAGCTGCCCTCCGCCACGTACTCTGAGAGGTCGGGGAACTTGTTGAGGAGGGCGATCAAGCAGGGGCTGATGGGAACTTCGGGGACATCAGGGACGGTGTCCTTGCCGTCCATGGTGTCGAGCCAGGCGAGCGTGTCGGCGATGTCCACGGTGAACGACTGCTCGTCCTGAAACTGCAGGTTGTCCCCTGCCAGCTCAGGAAAGGCCTCAGCAAAGGCATCTGGCCCCAGGTTGGGCAGGTCCAGGGGCTTCTCCAGGGCCTCTGGGATGGTCACCCCTGCTGAAAAAGCAATCAAAGCCAGCCCAACCCGGGGGCGACGCAAGCTTTCCTGGGCACGGGACGCCCGCCTGCGGCCTCTGCCATCCCCCAAACCTCACCTTTAGGCTTTGTTTTGTTTCTGCTGGGTGGCAGAGCCGGGGCGGGCCAGTGGGGGCTGGCAGCAGGGACGTTGTCCTCGATGACCACCACGTCATTGTCAGAGGCCTCCAACGGCTGCTTGGTGCTGCCGGGCAGGGTGTGGACCACAGGGAGGCCCGGCACCCAATGCTGAGCTATCAGCTGGCGGGGCACCAGCGTCCCCGTCACCACCTGCTGTCCCCAGCCATAGGCAGGGGGACAGGGAGCAGCCACGGGGGTAAGCGGCACCACGCCGGGGAGCTGCACCACCTGCCCCGGGGCCCTCTGGGGCCCTGGCACCCCCTGCAAGGCGGTGTCCTGGGCCAGCTGGGAGGTGACGGTGTGGAGCTGGGCAGGCTCACAGGGCACCGGCAGCCCCAGGACAGGGGGCAGCATGCCGGCAGTGACCCGTGGCGGCATGGCCGGGGCGGTGAAGCTCACGCCGGGCACCTCCGACGCCATCGGGAGCCGGAGAGGGAACCTCTCTGTTAGGGGAAGCGACGAGAGGTGATGGGGTGAGATATTGGCGGGCAGCGCGGGTTGGGGGGTTACCGGGGGGGCAGGAGCACCAGGAGGAGCGGGAGCCTGCTGCTGTACCTGCCGCGGCGGTCGGTCAGTGTGGGGTTGGTTTGGGGCAATCAGCGTTCCGGGGGGTCCGTCCCCGTGGCGATCATTATGACAGCGCCTGCTTCAGCCAGCCTTGCGATGGTTTCATTTTTCATAGCACAGCAACTTCCCATCTCAGTGGTTTCCCATCCTGCTGCTGATGTCCTCTCCTCAATGCTGATTTCGCATCCCTACCATGGTTTCCCATCTCAACGATGTCTTTTTTTGGGAGGTGATTTTCGTGTCCAAGGAGAAGGCATGGGGCCAGCACCGCTGGTCCTGCGTTGCTGACATGTGTGCGCTGCCCCATCTTCCACGATGGCAGAGATGGGAGGGGGGCCTGGGGCACTTTTGGGTTGTTTTTGTCCTCCCCCCTCTCTGGTCTGGGCCAGAGGTCAGTCTTGGTCTTGCTGTCGGGGAAGCGAAGCTCTGTGACATTCGTGTGGCCCATGGGACTCTAATGGTATCTTTCTTAGCAGATCAGTCAGCCCCGATATTAAGATAGACTTTTCTAAGTATGTGCCAGGATGGCAGGCGAAGGATTGGATGAAATAGTCAGCATTGCTACATCCGTGTTTAATAGAAAAGATGAAAGACAGCTCAAGCAAAAGGAAAAAAAGAAAAAAAAAAAAGGAAAAGAACAGGAACAGCGAGCTAGTCTATTGGCAACAGGGTTGAAGAATAATCCTAGATTAAGGGGACAAGGAGATGGAGATTTCCAAGGTAGGGGCAGAGGAGAAAGTTTTAGAAGCAATGGATCTCAAGGAAGAGGAGGCTGTTGTAAACTGTTGTAATTATTGTGGACAACAAGGGTGTTGGAAGTGGGAGTGCCCAGTATGAGAAAACAAAACGAAACAAAACAACAACCACCAACAAAAACCAGCCTCCGAAAAGGACCTCTCAATCCGATGCTGCAATCTTTCCCTGCTCTGTGCAGCAGGGGCAGCTAGATTTCACCCCCGATTGGCAGTTAGCAGGGACCTATGGTGCAGTCACTGTAGGAGCCTCTGAATATGAAATACTTTCCCTTCTGATGAGAATCCGGTCTTAAACCTTTCTATTGATGAACATCATCACCCCTGTCTAGTAGATACAGGGGCAACTTTTCCTCCCTTAAATCAGTACACCTATTCATCCAGCCTTTTGCATTTACCTGGGGAAAGATAGAGCTCACACGGACAAGGCTCCCTCAGGGCTTTGCTGGGCCGTCCACTACTTTTTCTAAGGATTTTAGTAAAAGATTTGCAGGATGCTGTGTTTAAAAATGTACATTTTGGTACAATCTGTTGACGATTTATTAGTAGCCAAGGAATCTTACATAGCTGACAGCCGTACCTTGCTGTTTGCCTTTGCTGAGAAGGGCCATCGGGCTTCTCCACCTAAGTGACGATGTTTGTAAGAGAAGTGTAAAATGCCTGGGTTACATTCTCCAACAAGGGGAGTGTCGTTTATCCAAGGACTGTATTAAAGCCATTCAAAATCTTTCCCGGCCAGTTACTAAAAGCAAATGCGAGCCTTTTCAGGTGCTGTAGGATTCTGCCACCCCTGGATAGCTGCTTCTGGGGAAATGGCCAAACCCCCGAGACAGACCGCTGCTCAAGATGCTGGAGCACCCCTTCACCAGACAACAGACAAGGTAAAGCCATTTGAGATTTTTGAAGCAAGCGGAGTGACTGCACTGCTCTGGGATTGCCAGACTACCTTGTTTGTACATGAAGAAATTTAACCATCCTGTCCAAAACCAGTAGAGTCTGGTAGGTCAAGGATCCTTTGGTTGTGTCCCTAGGACAGCTGCTGCAGCTCTCCTCGTTGGACGGAGTAAAAACGTGGTGCTTGGATCCCCGCTAGCGGTACCAGTACCAGATGAAATTGAAATGCTGCTGTCGCAGCACCTTACCCAGGCACTGTCACCACGGCGAGTACACCGCTGTGATGAGAGAAGGGATTAAGGAATTTTAGTAGTTGAATGATTAATAGGAGGTAGAAGATTGAATCAGTAGGTAGGGGCTTGATACTTTGTTCCTCACAAGGCCGGCTCAGCCTGATAAGGCCGACTTAGCTATGGTGTAAATTAACTGAGGCGCCTCACAAGGACAGCTCCCGATAAAGACTCGAAACTTGTCTCAAGAAGCCAGCTAAAACTGACCCTGCAGGATCATAGAATCATAGAATCATAGAATCATACAGGTTGGAAAAGACCTCTAAGATCATCGTGTCCAACCGTCAACCCAACACCACCATGCCCACTACACCATGTCCCTAAGGGCCTCATCTACACGTCTTTTAAATACCTCCAGGGATGGTGACTCCACCACTTCCCTGGGCAGCCTGTTCCAAGGCCTGACCACTCTTTCAGTAAAGAAATTTTTCCTAATGTTCAATCTAAACCTCCCTTGGCGCAACTTGAGGCCATTTCCTCTTGTCCTATCGCTAGTTACTTGGCAGAAGAGACCAACACCCACCTCGCTACAACCTCCTTTCAGGGAGTTGTAGAGCGCGATGAGGTCTCCCCTCAGCCTCCTCTTCTCCAGGCTAAACAACCCCAGTTCCCTCAGCTGCTCCTCATAAGACTTGTGCTCCAGGCCCTTCACCAGCTTCGTTGCCCTCCTCTGGACGCGCTCCAGCACCTCCATGTCCTTCTTGTAGTGAGGGGCCCAAAACTGAACACAGTATTCGAGGTGCGGCCTCACCAGTGCCGAGTACAGGGGCACGATCACCTCCCTATTCCTGCTGGCCACACTATTTCTGATACAGGCCAGGATGCCGTTGGCCTTCTTGGCCACCTGAGCACATTGCCGGCTCATGTTCAGCCGGCTGTCAACCAGTACCCCCAGGTCCTTTTCCTCTGGGCAGCTTTCCAGCCACTCTTCCCCAAGCCTGCAGCGTTGCCTGGGGTTGTTGTGGCCGAAGTGCAGGACCCGGCACTTGGCCTTATTGAATCTCATACAGTTGGCCTCGGCCCATCGATCCAGCCTGTCCAGGTCCCTCTGCAGAGCCTTCCTACCCTCCAGCAGATCAACACTCCCGCCCAACTTGGTGTCGTCTGCAAACTTACTGAGGGAGCACTCGATCCCCTCATCCAGATCATTGATGAAGATATTGAACAGGACCGGCCCCAGTACTGAGCCCTGGGGAACACCGCTCGTGACCCGCCGCCAACTGGATTTAACTCCGTTCACCACAACTCTCTGGGCTCGGCCGTCCAGCCAGTTTTTTACCCAGCGAAGAGTGTACCTGTCTAGGCCGTGAGCCGCCAGCTTCTCTAGGAGAATGCTGTGGGAGACAGTGTCAAAGGCCTTACTGAAGTCCAAGTAGACCACATCCACTGCCTTTCCCTCATCCACTAGTGGGTCACCTGGTCATAGAAGGAGATCAGGTTGGTCAAGCAGGACCTGCCTTCCATGAACCCGTGCTGGCTGGGCCTGATCCCCTTGTTGTCCCGGACATGGCTCGTGAGCACCCTCAAAATGAACCGCTCCATGATCTTCCCCGGCACCGAGGTCAGGCTGACCGGTCTGTAGTTCCCCGGATCCTCCCTCCGGCCCTTCTTGTAGATGGGAGTCACATTGGCGAGCCTCCAGTCGTCCGGGACCTCCCCAGTTAACCAGGACTGCTGGTAAATGATGGAGAGCGGCTCGGCAAGCTCCTCCGCCAGCTCCCTCAGAACCCTCGGGTGGATCCCATCCAGCCCCATAGACTTGTGAACGTCCAGGTGGCATAGCAGGTCATGAACTTCATCCTCTTGAATTATGGGGGGTTTATCCTGCTCACCGTCCCTGTCTTCCAGCTCAGGGAGCTGAGTACCCTGAGGATAACCACTCTGACTACTAAAGACTGAGGCAAAGAAGGCGTTGAGTACCTCAGCCTTTTCCTCGTCCTTGGTGGCAACGTTCCCCCCCGCATCCAATAGAGGATGGAGATTCTCCTTGGCTCTCCTTTTGTCATTAACATACTTATAAAAGCATTTTTTGTTGTCTCTCACGACAGTGGCCAGGTTGAGTTCTAGCTGGGCTTTTGCCTTTCTAATTTCCTCTCTGCACGACCTAACGCGATCCCTGTACTCTTCCTGAGTTGCCTGACCCTTCCTCCACAAGTGATAAACTCTCCTTTTTTCCCTGAGTCCCAGCCAGAGCTCCCCGTTCAGCCAGGCCGGTCACCTTCCCCGCCCGTTCTTCTTGCGGCACATGGGGACAGCCCGCTCCTGCGCCTTTAAGACTTCCTTCTTGAAGAACGTCCAGCCTTCCTGGACCCCTTTGCCCTTCAGGACTGTCTCCCAAGGGACCCTCTCGACCAGTGTCCTGAGCAGGCCAAAGTCCGCCCGCCGGAAGTCCATGGTAGCGGTTTTGCTGGCCCCCCTCTTTACTTCACCAAGTATCGAAAATTCTACCATTTCATGGTCGCTAAGCCCAAGCCGGCCTCCGACCACCACATCTCCCACCAGCCCTTCTCTGTTCGTGAACAGCAGGTCAAGCGAGGCATCTCCCCTGGTGGGCTCGCTTACCAGCTGCGTCAGGAAGTTATCCTCCACACACTCCAGGAACCTCCTCAACTGTTTCCTCTCTGCCGTGTGGTATTTCCAGCAGACATCCGGAAAGTTGAAGTCCCCCACGAGAACAAGGGCTAGCGACTGGGAGACTTCTGCCAGCCTCTGGTAGAATATTTCGTCTGCCTCCTCATCCTGGCTAGGTGGTCTATAACAGACTCCCAGCAGGATATCTGCCTTGTTGGCCTTCCCCCTCATCCTTACCCACAAGCACTCGACCTCGTCATCACTACCATCGAGCTCTAGACAGTCGAAGCACTCCCTAACATACAGGGCTACCCCACCGCCTCTCCTTCCTCGCCTGTCCCTTCTGAAGAACTTATAGCCATCCATTGCAGCACTCCAATCGTGCGACTCATCCCACCATGTTTCCGTGATGGCGACTAAGTCATAGCTACCCCGCTGCACAATGGCTTCCAGCTCCTCCTGTTTGCCGCCCATGCTGCGTGCATTGGTATAGATGCACTTGAGCTGGGCTGCCGATTTCTCCCCCGACAATGGCGTGCGGTCCCTAGGCTCTTCTCTAGTGAGCCTGGTTTTATCCCCGTCCCCCTTCGAATCTAGTTTAAAGCCCTCTCGATGAGCCCGGCCAACTCACATGCGAGAATCCTTTTCCCCCTGCGAGACAGCTGAACTCCGTCCGTCGCCAGCAGGTCCGGTGCCGTGTAAACCTCCCCGTGGTCAAAGAAGCCAAAATTCTGTCGATGGCACCAGCCCCTGAGCCACGTGTTGATCCGATGAGTTTTCCTGTTCCTTTCGGTGTTCTGCCCTGCCACTAAAGGGATTGAGGAAAAAACTACCTGTGCTCCCGATCCTCCCACCAGTCGCCCCAGCGCCCTGAAGTCCCTTTTGATCCCTTCGGGACTTCTCCCTGCAACCTCCTCACTGCCAGCCTGTATAACCAGTAGTGGGTAGTAATCGGAGGCCTGCACGAGACTAGGGAGTTTCCGAGTAATGTCCTTCACCCGGGCCCCAGGGAGGCAGCAGACTTCCCTGTGGGATGGGTCCGGCCGACAAATTGGGCCCTCGGTCCCCCTCAGAAGGGAATCACCAATGACAATTACCCTCCTTTTTTTCTTAGCGGAGGCAGTTGTAATTTGTGGGGCTGGCTGCCTCTCCTCGGGCAACCCCCTGGATGGGCCTTCATCTTCGTCCTCGTTCGTCTGGCCCTCAAGTTCCAGAGCCCCGTATCTATTGTGTAGGGGCAGCTGGGAAGGTTGAGGCGAGGAAGGCCGGCCGGGGGTTCGCCTGGCGCCCCGAGCAGGGACCTGTGTCCATTCCCCTCCGTCGCCTGGGTCTCCTCCTTCTGCCTGGTGGCAAGAGGGCAGGGGTTCCTCCGCTTCTTGCGGAGCCTCCGTGTGCTGCCCTTGCCTCAGGAATGGCAGGGTGCGGCTCCACCAATCTATCTCTCTCTCGCACTCCCTGATGCTCCTTAGCCTCTCCACTTCCTCCTTCAGCTCTGCCACCAGGCTGAGCAGATCATCCACCTGGTCGCAACGCACACAGGCGTCGTCTCTGCTGCCCTCCTGTACAAGGGACAGCCTCAGGCACTCCCTGCAGCCGGAGGCCTGGACAGATGTGTGTTTGCGTAGGGGCTCCGTCTGGGTAGCCACGTTTCTCCTGGCGATGGCTTTCGGCCGAGTGGATACCATGGCCAGGTCCTCTTCTGGGAGGGCAACGACCACGAGCTGAGCTGGCCTCTGGAGCCTAGAGGGGGGCTGCGCCCTGCTCGCACGCCCTGCCGGCGCGAACTGCCGCGCAAACTGCCGCGCCACGCCCTTCTGACGCGCCACGCCCTGTTTGCCCGCCCTGTTCGCCGCGCTCCGGGTCGCTCGCGCTCCCTGGGGGCTGCTCTTGTACCTGAGGGGGTTCGGCCGCCGTCCCTCCTGGCCCCGCCCACGCTGAGTCAGAGCTGCCGCTCGTCAGGAGCTCGCTCCGCCGGCTCGGGGGAGGGGGGTGGGGCACCCTCTCGCTCCCCTGCGCTGTTGCCTTCGCGGTTTTCGCCGCGGTTTCGCCGCTTCAGGAAGGGTCCCCCGGCGCGATCCTCCGCTCCGGAGCCCTTCGCCTCGGTGGCTTCGAACAAGAACAAAAGGTCACTAGCGGTGACGAAGAGGAACTATCAGCCTTCATCCCCACGACCCCCAATGACCACCACTAGGAGGCAATGCGCAAGCGCAGATGGGAGGGGTCTATGGAAATGACTTCTTGGAACTCATTTTAATACAAAGCGGGGACAGGTCATGCATATGTATAGGCGTATTACAAAACTCTATGAATATGTAATATTTTACTGTACATATTTATGGTGAGTGCCGCGTTGAGGCGCGCACGACTTTGGTGGGACTACCCCCCGTGCCGCCCAGCGCTGAATAAACATACCTACTTTACAGTCTCATAGATTGTGCAGTCCGGTTTCCGCAAGTCAGCTTTGGCGAGCCAGGCAGGAGACTCTCTGCTTCACCGCGGGATCGGCTGGGGAGCGGACGCCCCTGGGCGCGCCCCGAGCATTTCCTCGGAGGGGACCCCGCTGCCAGCCGCTCACCGTGGGAGCAGACAAGAACCTCCTGAGTCCGCGGAAAGGAAAGGTATGTTTTAGGAGAGGGGCCTGTAAGTCGTACGCATGGCTGGGGCTGCTGGTAAATCGCACAGAGACGTCTGGCGTGCAGCATAGTCCCCGTATGGTAGGAGGGTACCCTCACGGTAATAGGGGGGATTCGCTGACCGATAGAGCGGCCGCTAGCGATCTGGGGAGTAGATCGAGTGAATCCGAGGTTTCTGCTGTATCCCAGTGTTGGGAGCCAGGACGGACCTGCTCATGACTGGTATATACGAAGCAGGAGAAGGGTAAGCAATTGCGATTGGGTCATCTTTACGGTTGCAGCTGCTGGGTGGGAGTACAACTAGTCTGAGGAGTTGTACGTGGCATGGCCATAAATATTATCATCTGTTGCAACAACTTATTGTGTGACTGAGTGTCTGTGTTGTATGAGTGAGACGCAGCACAGCTGCGAAGCGAGTGCGGAGTTCTGATCCACGGTTCCGTAATCTCTGCAGGGAGAGCGGCCGGAGACGAACGAAGTGAATGATAGCATAGAGCCTTCGTCTTTCGTGTACGAAAACATTGTAGAATTTTGTGGAAAAGCAGTATTGTATATCTAGAGGGTTCTATGATAAGAAAACCTCCGATAAAATCACTGAGACAGTGCGGGAAGGAAAACCAGTCCCGGCATCTTATTAAAGGTTAAAAGAAAAGATCAATAAAGGGAAGACTCGGACGAAACTTCCACCCCCCCGAACAGCCCTGTATCATCCCGCACCAGAAAGAAAACTGCCCCAGTAGCCTTACAGGCACCTCTTCGAGAGGCGGTGGCGCCTGATGGCGGGACGATGCTAATCAAGGTACCTTTTTCCACTGCTGATTTAGGGGAATGGAAAAGGGTTGCAAAGGATTATAGAAGCGATCTGATCAGTGTAACTAAACATTTCCAGTTTATTGTGAAACAACATAACCCTGATTGGAAGGACATACAATTATTATTAGACTATATGACCGAAACAGAAAAGCAATTGATTTTAAAAACAGCAGGGAGTTTGGCTGATGAATACTATAGGACTACAGGAGGGGATGTTAAGGAATATTTCCCTCTACAAGATCCAAAATGGGATGCGAACAGATCTGCAGAAATGGTAAAACTACAGGGGTATCAGGAGTGGATTTCGAGAGGAATGGAAAAGGCTATACCCAAAACCATAAACTGGTCAGCCCTATATGCAATTAAGCAAGGTCCCTCCGAGTCCCCATCTGAATTCCTGGATCGACTGAGGGATGCAATGCGCCGTAACACACCGCTGGATCCTGGATCCGAGGTAGGAATACAACAACTAGTCTCTCTCTTTTTGGGTCAGTCCACAGGGGACATTAGGCGCAAGCTCCAGAAGCTATGCACTACAGAAAGTAGAAATTTGGAGGTGTTGCTAGATGAAGCATGGAGAGTATTTAGTAGCAGAGAAGAAGCATACAAACAGGTACGAAGGAGAACAGTGGCAGTTGTAAGGGAAAAAGACGAAAGGAGACAAAGGCAAGAACCGCCTCGCTTAGAAAAAAATCAATGTGCACGATGCAAAAAGTTTGGTCATTGGAAAGGAGAATGTCCGATGAATAGGGGAAGAGGACGAAGTTATCAGGCAAGGAAAGTGGTAGCTCATGTGAAAAAGGACTGACGGGAACCTGGGGAATCCACCCTAGCGGATCCACTGGTTATAATAAAGCTAGGGAAGGAACAACAAGAGGTAGAATTTTTAGGTGATACAGGGGCAACATACTCAGTTTTGAATCAAGCCTTGATGCCCCTGGAGAATGATTACATCATGGTAAAGGGGGCAACTGGCCAAAGTGAAAAGGCGTATTTTTGTAAACCTTTAAAATATAAACTGGGAAAATAATGGGGAATTCACAGATTTCTATATATGCCCGACTCTCCAAAGGCCCTATTGGGAAGATACTTACTAGAACAATTAGGTGCAAAAATTATATTCGAAAAAGAAGAAATTTCTCTGAAAGTAAAAGATCAAGAATACATTCAAATCCTGAGTTTATTCTTAAGCAGTCCTTCCATAAAAGGAGAAATTAGGGAGGAAGTCTTAAATCAGGTATACCCTGGGGTATGCGCTACCGATATACCCGGAAGAGCAAAGAATGCATTACCTCTTGAAGTTAGACTTAAAAAGGGAAACCAACAACCAGTAAGGATTAAGCAATATCCCCTAAAGAGAGAAGATAGAGAAGGGATTCGGCCAATAATTGAAAAATTTTTACAATTCGGACTATTAAAAGAATGTGAGTCTAATTTTAACACACCCATATTACCAGTTCGTAAGCCTGACGGGTCGTACCGTGTGGTCCAGGATCTACGGGCCGTAAACAAGGTAACTGAGGGTCTCTACCCCGTGGTGGCGAATCCATATACTCTGTTGACTACACTAACACCTGAATTAGCCTGGTTTACTGTTATAGACTTGAAAGATGCCTTCTTTTGCCTCCCTCTCCATGAAGCCAGCCAAAGATTGTTTGCATTCGAATGGGAAAACCCCAAAATCGGTCGCAAGACTCAACTCACCTGGACGGTGTTGCCACAAGGATTCAAAAATAGCCCTACCATTTTTGGCAATCAGCTTGCAAAGGACTTGGGATCATGGGAAATCCTGTCTGAAAAGGGAAAACTGCTACAATATGTGGACGATATCCTGATTGCCACCGAAACAGAGAACAATTGTATCACCTGGACGGTGAGTCTATTAAATTTCTTGGGGCTCCAAGGGTAGCGGGTGTCTAAGAAGAAAGCCCAAGTAATACAGCGCAAAGTGATTTATTTAGGCTATGAAATCAGTGCTGGGGAAAGAACTTTGGGACAAGCCCGCAAAGAGGCAATCTGCCAAACCCCGGGACCTCGAACAGTGAAAGAGTTACGGACTTTCTTGGGAATGACTGGGTGGTGTCGGCTGTGGATTTATAATTATGGACTGCTTGTTAAACCATTATATGCCCTAATAACTACCAGCCAGGGACACTTTGAATGGAACAACCAGGCCGTACGAACCTTTGAGAAACTAAAGAAAGCCTTGATGTCAGCTCCAGCCTTGGAGCTCCCAGATGTGAGTAAGCCATTTCTCCTCTTTTCCCACGAAAAACAAGGGGTTGCTCTGGGGATACTAGCACAGCATTTGGGTCCCGATCGACGAGCAGTTGCCTACTTTTCCAAACAGTTGGATACAACTGCGAAGGGCTGGCCTGGATGCTTGCGGGCAGTCGCAGCTGTAATACTAAACATACAAGAAGCCCGAAAATTCACTCTGGGTCAGAAAATGACTGTGCTGGTGTCCCATACAGTACTGGAAGCGAAGGGCGGACATTGGCTTTCTCAACAAAGATTTCTAAGATATCAGGCTATATTGGTAGAACAGGATGATGTGGAAATAAAAGTCACTAACATTGCCAACCCAGCTTCCTTCCTAGAGGGAAACACAGAACCAGTGCATCATGACTGCTTAGAAACCATTGAAACAACATATGCAAGCCAACCAGATTTGAAAGACAGCCTTGTAGAAGACAGAGAGAACTGGTTCACAGAGGGAAGCAGCTATGTCCTGAGTGGTAAAAGATACGCGGGATACGCTATTACCACTCGTCAGGAGATAATAGAATCAAGGCCTTTGCCCCTAAATACCTTGGCACAGAAAGTGGAGATAATCGCTCTAACCCGTGCCTTGGAATTGGCCCAAGGAAAAATTGTAAACATTTATACAGACTCAAGATATGCCTTCGGAGTTGTGCATGCACATGGAGCAATCTGGAAAGAGAGAGGGTTATTGAACTCTCAAGGGAAGAATATTAAACACGCAGAGGAAATTTTGAGACTGTTGGAGGCAGTACAACTCCCTGAGAAAGTGGCAATTATACACATCAAGGCACACCAGAAAGTGAGCTTGGAATTGGAAAGGGGAAATGAGCTGGCAGACAGAGAGGCAAAACAGGCAGCCAAGGCAAAGGTAAAAATAGAAGGGGCTTTAGTCCCTGACGGGCGAATCTCCCTAGAAGGTAAGCCAGAATATACAAAAGAAGATCAGAAGCTTATTGCAGATCTAGAAGGGTCATATAATAGAGAGGGGTGGGCTCTCACCCCACAAGGGAAACTAATCATTCCCTCCTATCTAACATGGTCTCTGATAAGGGAAGAACATAAGAAGAGGCATTGGCGGATGGAGGCTCTATATAAACAACTAATCAAAGAAATCGTAGCTAGGAATCTATACACTACTGTAAGGCAAGTGACACAGCAGTGCGATCTCTCTCTCCAGACAAATCCCAAGAATGCCCCCAAACCAGAAATGGGCCAAATTGGGAAAGGCAACGGGCCTGGGCAACAATGGCAGATCGATTTTTCAGAACTCCCAAGAAAAGGGGGGTATCGATATTTATTGGTATTAACTGACACCTTTTCAGGTTGGCCAGAGGCATTCCCTACCAGGACAGCCAAGGCTCGGGAGGTAACTAAAATATTAATACAAGAAATAATACCACGTTTTGGGGTTCCAGCAACCATATCTTCTGACAGAGGACCACATTTCATCTCCAAAGTAGTACAACAAATTAGCCGCCATTTGGGCATAGATTGGCAGCTTCATACCCCATATCGCCCTCAGTCGAGTGGCCAAGTAGAAAAAATGAACCACTTAATCAAACAGCAGATTGTGAAATTGGGACAGGAAACTAACTTGGCCTTTTTGAAATCTTGTATGGACGACCCTACAGAGTACAGAAAGGGATGTCCACACAAGTTGGGGATGAAGTCATGACCTCCTACATGAAAACAACTTGCTTCCTCCTACATGGAAACAACTCGAATACTCGAATGCACCTCGAAACAACTCGAATGCACCTCGAATACTGTGTTCAGTTTTGGGCCCCTCACTACAAGAAAGACATGGAGGTGCTGGAGCGCGTCCAGAGGAGGGCAACGAAGCTGGTGAAGGGCCTGGAGCACAAGTCTTATGAGGAGCGGCTGAGGGAACTGGGGTTGTTTAGCCTGGAGAAGAGGAGGCTGAGGGGAGACCTCATCGCGCTCTACAACTACCTGAAAGGAGGTTGTAGCGAGGTGGGTGTTGGTCTCTTCTCCCAATTAACTAGCGATAGGACAAGAGGAAATGGCTTCAAGTTGCGCCAAGGGAGGTTTAGATTGGACATTAGGAAAAATTTCTTTACTGAAAGAGTGGTTAGGCCTTGGAACAGGCTGCCCAGGGAAGTGGTGGAGTCACCATCCCTGGACGTATTTAAAAGAAGTGTAGATGAGGCCCTTAGGGACATGGTGTAGTGGGCATGGTGGTGTTGGGTTGACGGTTGGACTCGATGATCTTAGAGGTCTTTTCCAACCTGTATGATTCTATGATTCTATGATTCTAACTCAGGAAAGTTGAGAAATATGTAGTTGGGACTCGAAGCAGGGGTTTGGATGGGCCTGTACATAACATACAACCTGGAGACTATGTGTATGTAAAGTCTCTTGCAGAGAAAAGGCTTTGGAACTGCAGTGGGAAGGACCATTCCAGGTACTCCTCACCTCCTTCACAGCAATCAAAATCAAAGAACAGAATGCCTGGATCCATCATACCAGAGTGAAGGCGGCACACAAATCTCTGTGGAAGGTCACGCAAGCCCAACCGGAAAAATTATTTTTTTCACGGTCATAATTATGATTTGGGGGTGGGAAAGCACTTCTAGCCAGGATAATACTAAGCAGCTTTGGTCTCAGGCTTATATCAAATATACTGGATCCATGGGGTATATTTGGGATCCATGGAGTCTGATCTGAGAGGCTTAAATCTATCTACTGTGGTCATACACGGAAGCCAGGTATACTTGAGAGGGGAATGGGGTAACACTACAGAAACTCATCAGCTCCAGGGGACTGTAGGAGAAGAAATCAAAGTGGGATGCCGAATGACTAATGGGACTACTACCCATAAAAAGGCATCCCAGATTAGTAATCGGAACATCTGTCCCATAGGTGATACCACAGAAGTCTGCCCTAAAAACAAGGAGGACTGCATGACAAATACAGTCTGCCCTCCAAATAACATAACGGCCTGTACCGGAAGGGAATTAGAATGTTGGCATAACTTCACACTAATACGAACCACTGAGGTGGTTTGTCTCTGGGCCAGGGATAACATTGGACTCTCATTTAAATTTAGGATAAATGCTGTGGCAAGGCCTGTTGCACCGGTCACACCGGTCACACCGGTCACA